>NW_019737990.1:158796-282447 GCF_002891405.2 Cryptotermes secundus
GGGTTTTCTTATATTTTTTCCTTCTACCCTGAAGATGGAGGCGATACTTTCCTCCGAAACGTCGGTTAACACCACATATACACGGTGCCAAATCCCAGAAGACTGCTTTCTTCAACATATGTTTACTTCAAATCTAACAAAACAGCAAGGGAAGGTGGGAGCAATAAAAGCATATTGTTGTTCACTACACACCTCTTTTGTTGTCCGTCTTTCTGCAGCTACCAATTACCGGCGCGGTCCCTCCTCTGAAGTTAGTGACAATGCAGTCACGCCCTCCTAACCTGGAAATACCGGATTCTTGTCTGGTCATTCAAATGTTCTTGAATTTTAGAAAGCTTGTTTTTTTTTTTTCAGTATCCATTTTATTTCAACAGTTATTACTTGCTTACTTAATTTTAATTCGTTCTGTTTGGATAATTTGTAATTTAATTTAACTTAAGTCTGCTTGCGGACCACCTGTCCCATCATCGCGGACCACAATTTGAGAAACTCTGTTCTAGACATTCGGGTCACAGATGACGGTAAGATTGTCAGCCTTATGCGCCCGCCGCCCTTTACTCCCCAGGAATATTTCTTGCTATTCATTTCTTATTCGACCCCAGGGCCATATTGCGGCGAGAGGATTAGGTAAATTGAAAGAAAATCCAATGACCTCATCGGGAATCCATCCCGCGAACTTCCGGCTTGTATTATAGTTATCTCAAGCAACTACACTACCGCGTGCCTCTAGTAATATTCGGTAGTTAAGAGTTTATCTGCAACAAATCGACACCTAGTGAAAATGGTCATTCTGTGTATATGGGTCTCTCAAACGGGTCCCCACACAAGAAATTGCGATTTCCTCGAGGAGACTAACGATTTTGGTCCAGTTTCTGTAACTTATGGAGACCATCTCAATAAACAAAACTGCATATGCGGTACCATCACAACAATAACGGTACGCCTTCCACATCAGCTCCTCGCTATTGTCACGTGTATTACTGAATATAGACCAGGTTTGGATTGGTCAATATCTTTACTGGCCACTCACAGGTTGTAACTACAAATAACTATAACAGTATTGCTAATTTCCACACTACAAATCACTTGACACTAAATCTTTTCAGTATATTTCCACTAGTCTTTACTTGGGAATATAGTTCTCCACAACGACAATTCCTCTGAAATGTCTTCACTAAACGTATCCTGGTAACGAATTTTAACAATGGAGATTCTTCAGCTTCCGTTGTCCGCTGGTAAACACTACACAGCTGAACCCTCAACTCAACTCAACTCAGTTGTTCGAAACTCGACTCTCTTATAACACCTTTGCACGGACTTCACGGAAATCATAGCCTGTATTGTTGACAAAACTTTTTTACCCCATCGTTGCTTAGCAATAGATCTTCTATTGTTCATCGCGTTTGCTTCTGCAGGAATGTGTTTAGCGACTATTTGCCTAGCAATAAGCATGGCGCGGACCACATAGTACATTTTCTATTGTTGCGTGCAAGTATTTCAGGCGTTGCCTAGAAATTGGTCTATATGTCACACTATATTTACACCAGTTTATTTTACGTAGTAAGATCGTACTGAAACCATTTCATTCTACCCAGAACCGTCTGACATTTACTTTTATGAACAGGCCCGGTACTATAGGTTGTCTGACGCCGTTCCAAGAACTTCCGTTCTTTACGTAAAACCACTTCTTCGCCCTAAGAAAACAATTTATCATACTGAAACTTGTCCAAGTTCTGCGTTATTCTGCTGTGAAATATAGCTGAGATTCAGAAAAGCGCCATGCCTGTAATTCAGCACAGAGATGCATGATCCTCTATTCTATCCGTCCGCACCCACTTTGTTTTCCTGGGTGTTAGAGTTTGCTCCGAGAAGGGCATATATTTTGATCCGGTAAAGTTCATTGCCCTCCTAAGCAATAGATTCTGGTGCCGAGCGATTAGTTCAAGCGCATTACAGGACGACCATGGACTCGTGGCCAACGAACGGAAACACGTTTCGGTACACGAAAACGAACTGCTCTGAGAAACACTGCTGTAAGACAGTTCGGCACAATCAGCCATAACGCTACAGCTCAAAACATCTCAACTCAGTTTTCTTTATGGGCTACTTTACAGCCCTGTTGGTAACGATAGCCGATCACAGTGGCCGCGCGGTCTAAGGCATGAACTGTCTTCTCCCGCTCGATCACTGGAGTCGTGGGTTGGAATCCCACAAGAGGCATGGATGTCTGTGTGCGTTTATTCTGTGTTTGTGCTGTCCTGTGTGTAGGTAGCGGCTTTGCGACGGGCTGATTCCCCGTCCAAGGATTCCTACCGACTGTGTTTAAGATTAAGAAACTGCAAAAGAGGCCAAGGTCCAACAAAAAGGAATGTAGAGCCATAGACAGACAGACAGACGGACGGATCGACAGACAGGCAAACAGACAGATGCTTTCTAGCAACATTTTTCACTCTGCCGACTGTAAAAGATCAAGAAACTAAAAAGCGCCAAGGCTCAACTAAGGGCTGTAGAGTCATAAATAGACAGTAAAGAAATTATTTATTATTTATCCGTAGGATTGTACACAATGAATTGGAAAGGATTTTGATGGAAAGAGTCGCGGTATAATCGATGTATTTCCCCTTAATTTTTCTGGAGGGACTGATGAAAATTGCGAAAATTTTAAGTCAGAATAAACGGTGTAGCTGCCGAGATTCGAAGAGCGCGCCCCCAGAACATGAATTTAGAGTGTTACTTACGCACAAATCTGTAAGTTCCTTCCTCGTTTGATATTTTATTTGTAGATTAAAGGTGTCATATATGGAACATCATTTGTATACCGTAGGGAAAAGAAGCACTTTAATAATTTTAAAAATATTATGGTAAAAGCAGACTGCTTTTACCGGTTCTCGCGGTCTCTTCGCTTGCGGATTTCTTATATTTTTCCTTCTACCCTGAAGATGAAGGCGATACGTTCCTCCGAAACGTCGGTTAACCACATATACACGGTGCCAAATCCCAGAAGACTGCTTTCTTCATAGTCACCGCCGTGTGAGCCTCAACTCTTAACCATAATGCTTGAAGTGTAAATTTCGATATGCTTGTCTGTTTATATGAGATACAGAAGCATTGTTCGTGGAACAGTATGGAATTAATATGGACTACCACCTCTATAAACAAAAATAGGTGCATTGGTTTTACATGACGATAAGTACTAGTACTACTAATTACGCTAGAGCTCAGTTTGGTCCCTGACCGCTTCTTTCAGTTTCTTAATCTTGTGGACAGTCGGCAGGACTCCTTAAACGGGGGATCAACCCTCCGCAAGGCCGCTCCCTACACAGGGCAACACAACATTCATTCCTCGACTGAGATTCGAATCCATGATCCCAGTATTTGAACGGCCGAAGACTATGGCGATGAATACTGTTTTAAATTCCGAAATAGGTAAATTGTGTCAGTGTTTAGGATTAGAGTTTCGCACAGCGGTGCTTATGAAGATTTCTGTCTCATGGGATATTAGGCAGCGTAGTCCTCTGAAAGGAACAAATTACCTCCACCTTCAGTGACGAAGAATAAGGCAAGCAAGAAACCAACGTGAAAGCAGGTGGCAGGCAGGGCTCTGGTGGAGACGACGGGTTCCTCCGAAACGTCGGATGACTTTCAATGGACAGCATGTATTATATCCCAAAGGACAGAACTCTTGTATCGGTATTCCTAATCAACTTATTTGAATGATTAACACACATTCTTGCACGCAAGCACTCAGCATGACAGCACTGCATACAGTCAGAATCCTCTTCGCGAAAAGTCGCGCCGGCCGCCACCAAAAACAAAGAACAAAACTGACTTTTAACAAAAGATCAAAATAGAAATAAAATGAATTATACCTAATATTGAGTTTGTTGTGGCATTACGCTACAAGCCGGAAGATCGCGGGTTCAATTCCCGATGAGGTCATTGGATATTTTCAATTGACCTAATCCTTCCGGCCGCACTATGGCCCTGGGGTTCCCTCAGCCTCTAACAGAAATGAGTACCAGGAATTTTTCTGGGGGTTAAAGTGCGGCTGGCGCGTAGGGATGACAACCTTACCGCCGTCTTTGAGCCGATTGTCTATATAATGTGGGACCCTCAACATCTTACAAATCTATGAGCCTCCGAGGCCTGTTACAGGGATAGCTTCACATTTTTTATTAACAGGAGCCGTGATAACGTAGTCAGTATAACGACTGGCTACGGGCTGGATGACCGAGGGGTCCGAGTTCGAATCCCGATAGAGTCTTCCAGATCGACTATGGGGTGTACTCAACCTCCTATCCAGTGGCTACAAGGGGAAGGGTTAAAGCGGCCGGGACGTGAAACTGAAGACTTACTCCAGCTAGTGCCGAGGTAAAAAAAATATAAATATACTATACATCCACTCCCCCCTAAAAACTTTCATGGCGTAGTGCTTAATCACTTAAGTACAGGGACAACTTTACCTTTTACGTAATGTTAATACCAAAAACCTAAATAATTATGTTTAAAAATCATTAATCTACCACGAATTTCTATTGCAATCCATGTTATATTTTTAAGTTGCCTAAATATATTAAGTCTACAAACACATTTTCTGGGCCCCCCCCCCTTCCCCGGAGATGCCAATGCTCATGAAACGATGCTTTCAAATACGGAAGCAGGAGCTACGTGTATCATATCTGTTTCTTCCTCCCATTCTTGAGGCCAAATTTCACCCATGAGACCGCCACGAACTTTTTGACGGCCTGTACCATGAGTCGCTGTTTGAGGTCGTAGTTTCCCCGGTAATTACATGTCATGAAACTCCACCCCTAACCAGCATCCCTTACCAAACTGGCATAGTGCCATCAACTTCGTATAACGTCGAGTATTGCATTGAATGAGACTGACTGGTGCTGAAATCTATGAATGACAAGATAATTGAATGTCCAAGGTATTGTTGAGGGACAGAATGGGGTGGAGCTGAGATCTGTCAGGAATGATTTCTTTATCTGTGAAATGGGAAAACTATCACATGGTTCGTATCTCTCGTTACAACACCCGCTCCGATTGTGAGCGTAAAAGAAATGTGAAGCTATCCTTGTAACAGGACGTGGAGGCCCGTAGTGTTGTGAGACGTCGAGGCTCCCACATTTTCTCTAGACATTCTGCTCACAACCCTATGTACACCATGGCCAGTCACAGGAATATTTTTTGTTTACTTTAAAAGGGACAATTTTTTAATGACGGGTCGTGAAATAATCAAATACATGAGGATATGGAGGAATCACAATTCCTCGAAACGTCGGTAATGATCTGTATCATATCCCAGACGAGAGTAATCTCTCTGAGAACCTAAATACCGTTTGAAGACTCGGCCAGTTCGACTCTGACATCGACTTTCCGGGAGGGCAGTTTAGAAGCGAACTGGCAATCACAGCTAATTGAATGCGACGCAGATGCCGCGTCTTCGGTGACGAATGGAGCTCATTACACTCACTGGAATCCAGCTGAGCTGTTGAGTTAACGACAGCGCCAGAGAGCAGCACGTCTCCTTTAAGGTTAGATAGCTTTAAAAGTTCTCCTTTACGCTGCATTATGGCGGAACATGGGCGCCACGATGTAGCGGAGGCAGGCAGAAAATTTGTTTACAGACTTAGGTTTAAGGCGTTTTCGAATCTATTTTAATGATCGCTTTAGGATATTCAGGGTAGAAGAATATAGTTTTTTAAATAATTTTAATTTTGTTATTAATATTTGCTGGACCTACTTCTATTGTTTGAATTTATATTTTATTACAGAATCTAAGGGAGTAAAAGTAGGCCGCGCCATAGCTCAAGCGGTTAGTCGCTGGCTTCCCACCGCGGAGGCCCGGTTCGACCCCGGGGTCTGGTCAAGTGGGATTTGTGGTGGACAAAGTGGCGCTGGGGCAGGTTTTCTCCGAGTACTTAGGTTTCCCCTGCCAATCTTCATTCCACCAATTGCTCCACACTCACCCTCACATATCATCTGGGGCTGGTACAATAGGCCAGAAGTGGCCACAGTACAAGGGACTCAGTCCCACCCCACTAGCAATAAAAAAAAATAAAAAAAAAAATAGGAAAAATATCTGTCTTGACATATCCCTTGCCTGAGCCCATGAACAGTAATAATTTTATAAGATCGTATTTTCTAGTACTGCATATAAATGCTCAGGTCTTCATAATGCTACGTACTTTCAGTTCACTTACCTCAAAACTTAAGGAAAGATAAGAAGAGTTATATTTTCCGGGATATAACGCCATGTAGGGAAAGCCAGAAGGAAAGAGACTACCAATAAGACCAAGACGTAGGTGAGTGGATAATATTAAAATGGATCTTAGAGAGAGATGATGGGATTGACTGTATTGGATTGATCTGGCTCAGGATAGGGACCAGTGGAAGGCTCTTGTGGACACGGTAATGAACCTTTCGGTTCCATTTACTCCTGGGAAGTTCTTGAGTGGCTGCACAATTGGCGGCTTCCCAAGAAGGGCTCAGCTCCATGAGTGAGTGATAACGCTATGTAGTCTCTGAAATATCAACCGACGTTTCAGAGGAACATGTCGCCTCCATCTTCAGAGTCGAAGAATGAGCCAGGTAAGAAACCAGCATGAAGCAGGTAGCAAGCAGAGCTCTGCTGTATTCCTCGGCCCTGAAGATACAAGCGACATGTTCATCCGAAACGTCTATTGGCTTTCAACGGACTATATGGCGTTATATCCTAGAAGACAGAACTGTACATAACCACCGGGGTGAGAGCCTCCAATTCTATACAGGAAAACAGAGTTTATCATTATTAACGTGTGTGTCGCTGGCATTAACATTTGAACCAATAGACTACTGACTGCATGAATTAGCAAGCTGTGGATCGCGAACCCCCCGGCGTGTCACGGCCTACTGTAATGGAGAGTGGCTGAGTTCTGAAGAATGATTGAAGATATAGATTGTCCCACGAAAGGAAGTAAGAAGGGTGAAGTAAACTGCATAATGAGCTTCGTAATTTGTTCTCTTCGTCAACTATTACTATTACTAGATAATAACACGGGGGATGAGATTGGCGGGGTGTGTAGCAGGCATGAGGGAGATGAGAAATGTATAAACAATTTCAGCCCTTCCACCTGAAGGAAAGAGACTACTCTGAAGACCTAGGAGTAGACGAGAGAATAATAAAGAAGTTACGTCTTAAAACAAATACGTGGTGCAATTAAAAAATTCCCGAAATCTATTAATAAAACTATTACGTCTTACCTGGATCTTATTCTGCACCATCTCCTTCAAAGTAGTCCCCTTGGGAGCGCATACACCGATCCCAGCGTTTCTGCCACTTTTTAAATGCATCCTGGAGGTCTTTCTTTGTTAGGGCGTTTAGTGCCGTCTGCGTTTCCGCTTGAATTTCCTGAACTGTATCAAATCTTCGCCCCTTCATCTTGATCTTCATCTTGGGGAAGGGAAAGAAGTCGCATGGAGCTAAGTCTGGTGAGTACGGTGGGTGGGGAACAACTGCCATCTTGTTTTTAGCCAAAAATTCCTGCACGATATAAGCCGTATGCGGTCGTGCGTTGTCATACTGGAGTACCCAGTCGTTCGTGCGCCACTTCTATGGACGTTTTCTCCTCATGTCCTCCCTCAAACGCATTAGAACATCGCGATAGAACTCTTGATTGACAGTCTGACCAGGAGGGACGAACTCCTTATGAACAATTCCGTCAATATAAAAAAGAACAGATCAACATGGACTTAATGTTGCTCTTGACTTGTCGAGCTTTTTTTGGCCGAGGTGAAGAAGGGCTCTTCCATTGCGACGATTGCTGCTTGCTTTCAGGGTCGTAGCCATGAACCCAACTTTCGTCACCAGTGACAACCTTCGAAAGAAAGTTTGGATCCTCTTGAAGCTGTTGCTGAAGTTCCCTGCAGACTTCCAAGTGAAGCTGCTTCTGTTCATTTGCAGCAAGCGTAGCACAACCTTCGCCGCAATCCTCCTCGTGTTCAGTTCCTCTAACAAAATTCGTTGACATGTACCACAACTTAGTCCCCAGGTGTTACAGAGGTCTTGGCCGCCGTCCCGAACGATCGTCATCATCAGTCGATGTTCGGCCATTTTTGAAACGCTTATACCAGTCGTAAGTTTGTGTCTGGCCTAAACTGTTGTCACCAAAAGCTTTCTTCAACATTTGGTGCGTTTCTGCACCGGTTTTCCCAAGTTTAAAACAAAGCTTTATACAGACGCTGCTCTCTCAGGTCAGCCATCGCAAAACTGCTAACTCACTTAAACACAACTATGGAAATACGTTCACCAACAATAAACCCAACCACTCAACTCGACGCCGCTTTCCACACTGATTCAAGAAGGGTGTGTGGGGACACACCTAGCGATATTTCGATGTACCCATAACCATTCGCGCGCAAAATTCAAATTTCGGGAACCTTTGGATTGCACCACATATTACCGTATTTATGCATGTATAGGCCGCAGCACAATTTTCAGACCGAAATTATAGAAAAAATAATTTTCTTGGAATATTATTTCAGGAGTAGAAATTATTCCGAAATTTGGCAACGTTTAACATTCCTAAGTTCGCAACTAGCGAAAATAACGGTACCGCTCGGAACAATGGCATTGCGGGGGAGAGTTATAACCTTTTCGCCTTTACTTGACTTGCCTGGTTAGTTCTGAGTGAAACATGGGTCGAGTAAGAGCAGGTTATACGTCTAAATTTAAACTTCAAGTGGTGCGTTACGCACAAGAACACGGAAATCGAGCAGCAGGGAGAAAATTCGACGTTGACGAAAAAAATGTGCGAAGATGGATACTAACGAAAGATGCCCTTGAAAAAACGTCACAAAATCGACAATCTTTCCGCGGAAAGAAAGCTAAATTTCCAGAACTTGAAAATAAACTTTTGCGATACGTGCGTAATACACGGGCGGATGGATTTTCAGTGTCTGTGGAAATGATTCAATTTGAAGGCCTCAAAATAGCGGACAGAATGAAAATTCCTCGTAATGAATTTAAGGGAAGTTATGGATGGGCAAGGCGCTTTATGGCCCGACATGATCTTGTAATTCGGCGACGGACGTCAATAGCGCAGCGCCTTCCCGACACATACCAGGAGAAACTGCTTGCATTTCAAAAACATGTCCTGAAATTAAGAAAGACGCACAACTACACCATGGGAGCTATTGGAAATGTTGATGAAACTCCTGTGTTCTTTGAAATGCCGGGTGAAAGTACAGTGAACAAAGCAGGCGAAAAAACAGTGCATGTGCGGACTGCAGGAGCAGAAAAGCAGCGGTGTACCGTAATGCTTGGTATCACTGCTGATGGAAACAAACTACCACCATTTGTAATCTTCAAACGCAAAACATTGCCGAAAGAAAAGCTTCCACCGGGAATTTTGGTGAGAGTTCAAGAAAAAGGATGGATGACAGAAGAGCTCTATCTGGATTGGTTGAAATCAGTGTGGTTTCGGCGCCCAGGCGCACTTTTACGTCAGCGGTCAATGTTAGTGGTTGACAGTTTTCGAAGCCATTTAACTGAAAATGTGAAAGTGAAGATGAGGCAGGAGAAAAGTGATATGGTTGTGATACCAGGGGGGATGACTGGCATGTTACAACCACTTGACGTGTCAATAAACCGTCCTTTCAAGTCTCATTTGCGGCGCTTTTACCGGGACTGGAGATGCGGTTCCACGGAGATGACGCCGACTGGACGATTGAAGAAACCTTCATTAAGTCAAATGTGTGAGTGGATTGTGGCTGCATGGAACACCATACCAGAAGAAATGGTTTCCAAAAGTTTTAAAGTCACATCCATTTCCAACGCAATGGACGGGACTGAAGATGACGCTGTATGGCTGACATCACCTGACAGCGAAACTTCGAGCGAGAGCGACATCGACTGTAACGAGTCAAGTGATGAACAGTAATATGGTTCAATTACAGTGGACCAACTTCAGAAAGTGTCGCATAATTTATTCATGCGATGCGAAGCATGTTTGCAAGCAGAAGGGGGTTACTTTCAGCACCTGTTATAAAACACAGTAAGTTTGTGTTATCTTTTTACAGTATTCTTATAAATGTGTGCATGTACAGAAACTGATGTAAGGGGAGGGGCACAGTAGTCGCGGAGAAGCGTTCCATCCGCTCTACGCTGCTGCCCCGGTTTCCTCGATCTTTCAACACCCTGTATTACTAATTATGAATATAATTTTTTTAAATGAAGTGTGATTTCGAATATTTCGAATATAAGCCGCACCCCAGTTTTCCTCTTGAATTTTTGGCAAAAAATGTGCGGCCTATACATGCGTATATACGGTATTTGTGGGTGTGTGAGTAGATCTGAATTAGGACTTGGCCCATAGGTGGAATATGTGATCAGTTAATGAAACTTCGATAACGACTAAAAAAGTTTGGAATGATCAGACTAGCTGGGCGCCTGTTAGTTTCTGAAAATAAACTTTCCTCCATGAAATCGGTTTGATTCATCGAGTGACGTCGAGAATTTTGAAGGAAAAATTTAATGGACTTCTATTTAATCTATGAAACACGATATGGTCATCTACTACGGGAACGATGGTGCGTCATAATCAGGTAGTGACGTGATAGTTACGTCAGTACCTGATTATGACGCACCATCGTTCCCGTAGTAGTGCGTCATAATCAGGTAGCGACGTGATAGTTACGTCGTCATTACGTCATTCCAACCTCTCGGTCGTTCAGCCCGTAGCTAGGCGCTATACCGGTTCCAAGTTGTCCCTGTACGTAACTAATTAAGCACTACGCCATGAAGATGTATGGGGGAGTGGATGTAGAGATCCAAGTTTTCTTGACCTTGGCATTAGCTGGAGGTGAGTGGTCAGATTTATGTCCCTGCCGATTTACCCCTGGGGAAAGAGCCCCTGGTATCCATTGTATAAGAGATTTGGTGGACCCCAGAGCCGGTCTGAACGACATTGAGAAGTGAAAATTCTTAATTCTACCGGGACTCCGACTCCTCGGTCGTCCAGCCCGTAGCCAATTGTTATACCGACTGTGCTATCCCGGCTCCTCAATATGGGTCTGGTATTCACACTAACTTATTTACTTACTATTATTTTTTTTATTACTTGGTGGGGTGGGACTGAGTCCAATTGGTACTGCGGCCACTTCTGGCCTATTGTACCTCCCCCGAGTGATTATGATGATGGAGAATTTGGTGGAATGAAGATTGGCAGGGGAAACCGAAGTACTCGGAGAAAACCCGCCCCAGCGCCACTTTGTCCACCACAAATCCCACTTGACCAGACCCGGGCTCGAACCCGGGCCGCCGCGGTGGGAAGCCAGCGACTAACCTCTTGAGCTATGGCGCAGCCTTGTTTAATAAGTAACTAACTAACGAAATCCATGGACATGCGTCCTTGGGAAGCCTCCAGTCGCTTAGCTTCTCAAGAAATACCCAGCATTTTATGTAAACCATAGATTCATTGCCGTGCTACAAGAGCTCCAGCGGTCCCTACTTCCGGTACTCATACACCGGATGTACTTACGCAGGGCTCTTGCTTACGGGCAGTATGACTGGAGCAGACGGACTATATTAGTATGCTGGCATTTATAGACCATTGAAGGTTGCAGTGCTAGGGCCAGTTTTATGCTCCACCCCTCATACTGATACTCATGCTGGCATTATTCCCTATGAGCAGGGCTTGAGGTGGGGCGGGATGCGGCGAGATGGCATCCCGGTTCTTTTCTAAATGGCTTAAAAGCATCCCGTTACTTATTTTGCAGTAAATGCAATGTACAATACCTTTTTTGTTAAAAGGGGAAAACCATCCCGGTTCTATTTTCATTCCACCTCAAGCACTGCCTATGAGATCCTATATTACTACAAGTTTTATCTTTGTGACTGTAAGCCTGAATTTTATTGAGGAGTATTGTCGTCTGGGACATGATACCGTATAGAACAGTAAAAGTTCACTGTCGTGTCGGAAGAACTTCTTGCCTCAACTTTCAAGGTAAGAGGGGACTAGGACGAGGAGACAATAGGAATCAGTTGACTACTCTTCTGTTGACCTTTGGACGAAACTTAATCGAGAATTGCAGCTTGAACAGGGTTTCTTCTTCTTCAGATATTTAATAACTTAGACTGTCATGTGATCTGTTATACCAACAAATTTACGGCGGAATTCTTTATCAGTTTCGTAAAAATCTTATTTCATATCCTAGCTGTGACCTATGCCCCGATTGGTTGTTCCCGAATTTTGGGGTCGCGTCGTTATTCAACTCTGTCTAATCGCAAGTCTGTGGGAAATATGTGGACCGACAGGTGGCAGTGAAGGAAGTCTGTGGTAGGGTGGAGGCGGGAGAACACGGATGTGCCCCAGCGCAGTACTGTTCAGTCCATGGTCAGGACGAGTAACCACTAAGCCTATCTGAGGTACCAGGTTTGATGGCGGTGAAGATTTATATAATGGATTCGTTTGTGGGTAATTTTACGACTCTCTCACTAGATACTGTCACGAGTATGAGTGTGACTATAGACGGGGTTTAGATTTGTGAACGGATTTATTGCTCACTTGCAGGTCGTACGCACAAACAACTATAACACTATCGCTGTTTCCACAATTTGCAGTTCACTCTTACACACGCCACTGTCCTCAGTCTATTACAGTCTCCACTAGCCGTTTCCTGGCAACGGATTTTAACACAGGAACTATAACAGTCTCACTGAATTACACACTACAAATAACAGACATAAATTCGTCTCTTCGCAGTCGGACTTTCAACCGAGCACTCTTGCAAATTACTCTTTTCTTCACAGCCCCCCCCCCGTACAGAACTCACCCTCGAATCAAACTCAAAATCACAGTGCGACTGACGGCCAGTCAGTCAGTAAGTCTTGGAATCGAGCACCCTCCTGGGGCTCATGACCAGATATTAAGTACTCCTCGGCAGTTACGGTCTTGTTTCTGTGGGGCGCCCTCTCTGACGAGAGGATGGGTCTGTCTTTTGTATATGCTGCTGGCCCTTGCCAGCCAGTGTTTCTCGGGTCCTAGCCCCTTGGGACTTGAGACCATATTTTAGTGTCCCAGATTTGGAACTTCCCTTTTCGTCACCTCCTACGAATCGCAGTAACCCTCAAATGAACTTGTCCCTTGCTTATAACATCTCGGAACGGACCACGTAGAAAACACAACTCTATTGTTGTAGTCAAACCACTGCATTATTAACACTCTGCTGACTAGCAACGTTAACGCGTTTACTGAGCCGTTGCCCAGAAACGGCACTGGTATATCCGCCCATCTCGCTGTCGTTGCATAGCAACGGTTCTGCACGTTACAATACTGTATAGAGCCCCGGATGGTAAAATGACAGATTGGAAAAGATTTGGAAGGAAGCGGTCGTGGCCTGATCGGGATAATCTACCATCGTGACCTCTGCCCAAAGGGACGGAGGATAACCATGGAAAGCCTCACTTAGTTTAGCCGGTGTCCTGGCCTAGACTCGAAACGAGCACCTCAGAATACAGACCTAGAGTGTTACCACTAGGCCAGCTTGATTGGGCAGAATAGACGCAAAGATTCCTTGGGGGAGGGGCTCTTGCTGACGTCATGCAGACCACATTCTGCTGACGTCACTGCTGACGCATCAGCTGCTTCAGAATATGTGACAAACTGCTGTTTTGGCAAGTGTCCAACATTGTTAATATTCGCTGGAAGGTTAAGAGCACAGCTGTTTCATTGGCAATAATGCGGAAACGGAGCGACACTAACCCAGGAAGTGTACTCCTATAAAATTTGTTTGCCGTATTTATAGAATATCAGCAGAATTTAGGTCTGTGTACTTATTCACTGCCGGATGTAAGTCACGGGTTAAACGAACATGTAAGCAACCAAACACAGGAACTAGAAGATTTAATGTCCCCACCCCCAGCCTTTTAATTAAACACCATGTCCTTAAGATCTGTGGTGGAGTGGGAGCATAGTTCCACTCATTCTTAACGTCGGGACAAGATGGAGGTAAGATGGCAGTTTCACCTTCCGGTCACTTTACTCCTGGGGAAAGCGCCCTTCCAGCCGCACATTAGGGCCCTGGGATTCACTCAGTCTCTAACAGAAATGAGTACCAGGAATTAATTAAATAATCTTCCTGGGGAGTAAAGAGCGGCCGGCGCGTAAGGCTGACAACCTTACAGCCATCTTTGAGCCGATTGTCTAGATGGTGTTGGACCCTCAAAGTCTCACAACCCTATTGGCCTTCACGGCCTGGTACAGGGATAGCTTTACTTTACTTTTTTTTTTTACTTTGTAGTGGGGGGTGGAGTCCAACTGGGTCCACTCGGCACGGCGGCCACTGATTGGCCTATTGTAGCCTGCCCCGGGTGATTATGATGATGGAGAATTTGGTGGAATGAAGATTGGCAAGGGAAACCGAAGCACTCGGAGAAAACCCGCCCCAGCGTCACTTTGTCCACCAGAAGACCTGGGCTCGAACCCGGGCTTCCGCGGTGGGAAGCCAGCGACTGACCGACTGAGCTATGGCGCGACCTTAGCGCCCACATTACCCGTTAGCTAGGATGTTATTTGGGCCTCAGGGCCGATCTGGATGTTACATAGAAGATGAAATCTCTTACTCCTGTCGGGAATCGAATCCCGATTCCTCGAACGTCCATCCGGTACGCTAATCACTATGTCGACTGAGCTATCACGGATCCTAAAATGGAAGAATACCAACGGAAATATTGAGAAAATATGATAATAATGACAACAGAGAGAATTCCATTGACAACTGCGGAACGTAAACATAAAGGAAGAAGACAACGGAGAAGTAACACCAGAACATGATGGAAACACCTGTAATTGGAATACTGGAAAATTATGTTCGACCGTGCCAGGAGCGAAGATATAGGGCGACAGATTCGAGAATGGATCACGGGAGATAGGACTGGAATGAGCTTATGGGTAGACCGCGCTAAAAGGTGCAGGGACTCACATTCTGGGAACACCAGGCGAGTAAGGTAAAGTTGTCCCCGTGCTAAACTAGTTTTGCTCTAGGCCAAGAAGGCGTACGGGTGACTGCATGTAAAGCTGTCTGTGTAACAGGCCGTGGAGACCCATAGAGTTGTGAGACGTCGAGGCTCCCACATTATCTAGACAATCGGCTCAAAGATGGCGGTAAGGCTGTCAGCCTTACGCGCCGGCCGCCCTTTACCCCCAGGAAGATTCTGGAACTCATTTCTGTTAGAGGCTGAGTCGATCTCAGGGCCATAGTGCGGCTGGAAGGATTAGGTCAATTGGAAAATCCAACGACCTCATCGGGAATGAACCCGCGACCTTCCGGTATGTAGCATAGTCACTCACCCAACTATGCTACCGCGTGTCCCGGGGGAGTGGATGTAGAGATCCAAATATTCTTTACTACGGCACTAATTTGAGGCGAGTGGTTAGCTTCACGCCCCGACAGCTTTACTTCTGGAGGAGCCCCAGAACTGGTCTGGACGACACGAGGAAGAGAAATATCTTTACCCTGCCGGGCCTCAAACTTGAACCTCTCGGCCGTCCAGCCCGAAGTCAGCCGCTTGCAGCCTGACATAAACAGGCGAGGAAAGAGGGCGGCAGTAGTGGACCGGATTCATCTGGCTCAGGATAGAGACCAGTGACAGGCTATTATAAACATGGTAATGAATCTTTAGGTTACCTAAAATTCTGGGGATCTTTTGAGCAGATGAGCAAGAAGGACTCAGTTGCATTGAGTTCATTGGTTTGGAGTTTGCTAGTTTTCTCACTGGACGGTGCCGTGGAGAGATAGGATTTTGAAGCCACTGTTCTAAGTTGGCGAATCCTTAAGGAATACAAAGAAGTGGATTTCTGACTTCCCGTGCCAAACCTAATCAAAATCTGTGATAATTGCATGAAAGAATGGTTAAAAAGAAAAATTGTCTTTGACAGTTGGAGAATTTACGAAGTTAAAATTTCTAATGTGATCTTATGTGTTAGTGTTATCTTGTAGGTTATTACCAAGGTCTCCGATATACCTGCTGCCTCCATCTTCAGATCAGAAGCGCTCGGTTTTAGGCGGGGAGCTTCGTTGGGCAAAGAGAAAGAGTAGTTTGTAGTGAGTTGTTGGAGATGTTTTAAGGGCAACAATTTGTGTAAATGTATACTTCGTGAATATTAAAGACGAAATTTCGTTAAAGTAAAGGCTTTTATTTCTCTCTCTCTCTCTCTCTTAAAACGTGTTTTCCGGTACTTTCTCTCTCTCTCTCTCTCACCTTGATATAGAAACGTCCAGTGTTGCAGCAGTTGTGTGACGCGGCTTTTGACAAGCTGCACGGTATCCCTTGTCTGGCTGTATGCGTACAGGCCGAAGACAAGTATGCGTAAAGGTAAATTGTCTCTGTGCTTAATTATGCACCACGTCATGAATATATGTGCTAGTGGATATGTAGATCCATGGACTCTGTACCTGGCTGCTAGGTGTAGACTGACGGTCAGCTTCGCGACCCGGCCGCTTTATGCCCGAGGAGAAAGCCTTGGCCCGTTGGACAAGAGGCTGGGTAGGCCCCAGAGGCAGTGTAGGCACTGTGGGGTAGAGAAAAGTCTGTTGCCCATGCCAGGAATGGAACTGCGATTCCTCGGGCATTGATCAGTTGCTTAGTTCACGGAGATTTGAATGGATTGAATATACCGCGTCAGTATGTGAGCGCGATTATACAATTTAAACATCTCCTGCCATCTCCCGCAGAGATTCATAACTATGCAGACTGTTGGCTTGGTTAGTGGAGTCCCAGCGCCGCATTACTTCTGCTGTGCGTTAATGACGAATTTAAATTTATGTTTTATGAAATTTGAGATACTCACGGTGGTAACTATGAGGATTATTGCCCTGTGAGACAAGACGTCATGCATTTTTGTAGCGTTTTTAACGATGCTGTCATTAATTCGGACTGTAGCATATGATTGTATGATTGTATGTATGATTGCATAGTAGTGAACAGTGAATTGGAAAAGGTGTGGAAGCAGCTAGTCAAAGCAAACGGCATCAATCCCAGACTACAGTAAACGCCACAGTCACCATTCTGAGAATCTCAAATCCCTCAAGAGCAGGGTGCGCTTGCGAGGCCAAATTGTAGATGAGATGGTATAAAATATATATTATAAGTCGTGAACATGGGGTGGACCCAACTAGTGATTCAGCAAAGATACTGTTACAGGCCTTCTGTGTACACAGCAATGAATTTTAGAATTCCGTGAAGGCAATCAATTTCATAATCAATAAAATAGCTACCAATTGCTCAAAAGTGTTCTGCATTGAAGAGTTAATTTGTAGAAAGAATATGTTTGACCATGTTGGTCACAGCTGCTAGCTGTTTGCCGCGACATCTTGCTGCATGTAGTCTCAGCATCACATGCGACTATTATCAGTGAGTACATGAGACAGATGGAAATTACACTCCTCCGAGCTTTCGAGTCATGTTTAGTGCATCGACACTTTTCGTACCAAACTACTGTTATAAAATCCACTAAATCGAATTGATATATATCCCTACGCTTGTATGGTTCTTCTTACAACACACTGGAGGGTTAAAGCCTTAAAAGATTACAGTCTTCGGGGATATTACGTCGTGTATTCTGGTAGATATGTACCAACGTTTCGGAGCAACCTACAGCCTCCGGCTTCAGACTCTAAACTGAAGATGGCGGTAGAACGTTTCTCCGCAACTTTGATGCCTTTCTACTAGACTTCGTTGCGTCTCATCCCAGAACATCATAATGTTCATGGTCACTTTCTGTCATATACGTCATCCAACAAAACGGAATATTGCACTGATCTACCGGACTACATTGTGTTACCAAGCAGGTTTGTGCAACGGTATCGCTCTAGATTCGTATTTGAAAGGTTTTTGGTTCGAATTACTGCTGGAACACCTGTAATTCTGATAGGCTGTTCGTGGTTTTTTTTTCAGTTCCGTCTAGATTGTACTACTACCGCTTCCCTTCAGATTCTTTCAGTGAATCAATCATCGGACCACACGGCGCAATGTATAATAACATAATTGTAAACTAGCCCGCAAAAATATACAGCGTCACGTACCGCAATAGAGTAAGGGCGGCCGCATACCAACTGCGTCAAGACAAGCATCAAGACATGAGACAAAAGACACAGTCTTGCTACATTCGTGATTCGTCAGCATGAAGCTGACGTCAGTATCATGATTCAGACTGGTGTGCGGCTTTTTTCATAATCTCGTTCGTTTCCAGTGTGCTTTCTTTTCGTCTTGACTGTTACATGTCTTGACGCATGCCGGTGTGCGGTGTACCTAACCGTCGTGGTCAGCCCAGTGACATCCAGACAGCTCTCGCAGAATATTTCACAGTTGGCGGTCCTGATGCTATGGATGAGCGAGTATTCGATCTGTTATCGTCACTGGCGAAGGTTTGGTGAGGCTTGTGTGTTGCGTAGTCTTACATACGAATTGTAAGGTCGTGAAAGTGGTGAAGGTTGCATCCGAAGCAGACATGCATTTAACAGGAAAGGCAGCGAATTAGGAGAAATCATGGGGTGGAAGTGTGATGTGTAGTGCGTAACGAATTTAAAGTACGTAGATGCGTTTGTCCATTATTCACTACAATCAGCTGATACTTAGTTTAGCGTATATAATTAACAGCCCCATTGCATAACATGTGATACGAATGTAAGTGTGTTCCGTGTAGTGTGAAACGTAGAGTTGCGTAATTACATATCAAACCGAGTGTTTATCAGGAGAGCGTGTCTATTCATTAGTGGCAGTCTACCGGTTGTGTTTGTGTTCAGTGTAGCGTGAAATTGACAATTGTGTAATTACAGATCAACCTTATTGTTAATCAGAAAAACATGTCTATTCACAAGTGGCTGTCTACCGGTTCTATTTATCTTAATGCTGAAGCTGTGGACGAAAAAGAAAAAGACGGAATAATGTTTAGGTAAAGAACTGATTACGGTTATTTTTAGTCTGTTTAGGTAATACAGTAAACGCAAGAGGAACATTTCAACTTCAGAATTAGTCATAATTGCAAAATACCCGTATTTATTTATTGCAGGTTGAGACCTTGATATCCATCCACATCCATTATTTGTAATTGTATTTAATGCGTAATTATTATATTTATTGGCAGGTGGATCCATTTCCCGGATGACTGTTGTGGAAGTATGAATAAACTTGAACCATGACAAGCGTGTTACCACAAAAGGCACCAACTGAATAAAACAAATTTAGTGACACGATGATTCTTTTGCCCAATATTTCCATTCAGAAAAAGTTGAGTTCGTTTTTTATACTCTGAAAGAGCTTTGTACTTGTTTTGAATTAAATTCTTGTTTGTGATAGGTAAAATTTGCAATTTGTCACAGGACATTCTAGAATAAATTCGGCTTTTCCATAATTAACAAAAGAATTACAGTGTCTGCAGAAAGTTGAAGTGTGCCCATATATTACATGTCTAGTGTGCTGTATTGCATTTCAGCTAGTTACAGTTATTATATTTATTGTATTTTACTTTGATGTTCATAGTGATGACACATTATTTACTTTTCGTTTAAATCTCACATATGAAATTTTATTTAATTGTTTTGGTCATTCTGGGATTGCTGGTTATGGATTGAAGTTCTAAAAACTTTTTTTTCTGTCTAACAGATTTTGTTAAGTCTTGTTATATGGGAGTCACATTTGAATAAATGCAGTTGATTTTCAAAAAATCACTGGTATACAATAAAACATAATATGCACCATTGTAAGGGTTTTCCAAGGTGCTGAACATTTGTGACAGAAGCTCAGCATGCTTGAATTCCATCCTCAAAGATGAGTTTGCACATTTTACAACAGGATGATTGTCAACATTTTAGAAACTGCATTTTATTACAAATTTCTTTCTTATCAATACGTTTCGTCAAGTTCAGAAGTTCATGACTTAAACTGATATGTTTAAGAAATTTAAGAACTGCTTTGAGATTTCCAGTTATGAATTCTATTTCAATTTGTTCGTTCTTATTCTGTTTTGTATTTCAAGCAATTTTAGAATTTTTTTAAAGACACAAGTATAATCCCATTATTTATAACAAGGGGAGAGAGAGAGTAGGAGAACAGTAAACATTAAATAATACATGCTTTGCTAAAAGATAATTCAGAGCATGATGCATAAGCTGAATGTACAATATTTTCCATGCTATACCTTGATCTCATTGTAGAGTGTGTAAATTACCTGTTATGTAGAACTGTGAGATTAGTTATGAACAGTTGAGCGTCTCACTGTTCTCATTATACATTTTATGAGTATGTGATTTATTCATCTCATTTGAGGTCATGTGTCTTGACCCATTTACAGCAGAACTGTTTGTGTAATGGGGGGAGGGCTGAATGTAGTCACAGGAGGTGGCAGACATGATGATAGCCACCATTTTTGCAATATAAACAGTGAAATACTCTACAGAACTATAAGGCTTATTTTGGACTCTATCTATCATCTGGATAGTGATTGAGACTAGCTCTTTCTAACGGGCCCAGCTGAGTAGGTCTATTCTGCCCCATCCACCTGAGGACGGAGACATATCCAGTCTCTGAAATGTTGTGGTTTTTTGTGTTATATATACCAGACGATGGCTAGAGTCTAAAATAAACCTTTCAAGTCTACTAGTGAAATACTTTTCTGGCATATCTGCCTTTACACTCAATGACAAAAAGAACGCTCATGTTCGTATGCACACTTGTGAGCCTATTTATACCTCACCCCTTCAGTTTTATTTAACTTAGTTTTTAATATATGATGTAGATCGGTAAAGAAATGTTGATGATGGAACAAAAAAATTAATATTTCCCGTTGTCTTGTGCTCCATAATTTACCAAATATTTTAGATGTCTAATATTTTAGGTGTGGTTTACAACCCAGTTTTGACCTTAGGTTATTCTGCCACTGTCTCCAGAGCTGTGATATCTCGGTCTGTGTAGCCGTGGGCTATGAGTTGCACAGCCTGGGTCAAATTCACAGCAGAGCAAGAGATTGTTCTCTACTCCACAGCATCCAGACTGGCTCTGGGGCCCACCCAAACTCCTATCCAATGGGTAGCTGGGTGCTCTTGCCCCAGGTTAAATTGGCTGGAGCATGAGGTTCGCCACACAACTTTTAATCTATTGCTGAGGTCAAGAATGGTCTAGCTATATCTCCACTCTCCCATACAGCTTAATGGTGTGATGCTTATTTGATAAACCACAGGTACAGCTTTTACCTTGTCTGAGCTGAAATGTTTATGAAGCACTGCAGAACATTTTCTGAACGCAGAATAGGGCACCTATTGGAGAGCCATGAAATAAATGTGTAACAGTGATGTGTTTTCATTTTCAGTAGTCCCAAGAAGCGGAACAAGTATGGACCTGCACTTAAACATTTCATACCAATCCGACCGTCCCCAAGGTTAGTCATTGACAGAACTATTCATTTTATAACAAGATTTGAGGTTTTCACTATAGTGAATATTAAGATTACGGTTATCCAGGATTCTGATGTCGTATGATGCATAGGCAATAGGTACCAACATTTCAGAGATGCCTTCTGCTTCCATCTTCAGATTCATCTCTTTTCCCCCTCTCTCCTTTCTCTTACACTTGTCCTTTATTTCTGCCTAGTGTCAGTAGCCTTTTTCAGGGTTTTATGGTGTGGGCTCATTGTTTCTAGCCTCACTGGCTCCTCCCAGTATTATGTACCTTCCTTCCTTTCATCGCCCTCTCCTGTGAAAATGAACAAGTAGATTTCCTGCAAGTACTGGCATCGGTCTACAGATTGCATGATGCAATTTGTATTGTCACATAGTAGGGGTTTGCATGACTTATAAAACGGGTTTTGGATTTTATGATCGGATTTGTTGGACCTTTGTACAACTTGTTCAGCAGTTCACAGATACCTATTTTCAGCTCTACGCTCACAACTTCTGACCATGTTAGACTAATCTACTACTACAACTAAACTTTAAGTTGTTGTTGGCTACTTGTTATATAGCCTTGGGGCGGACCACGCAGAAAACCCATCTGTTGCCTAGCAATGGATGTCTTCTATTATTGCGTATTCATTGCTGTGGGATGTGTTTACAGAGACATTGCCTAGCAATGGTTCTATGTGTCACAGTATTTAAGTTGTACACAGTGGTAATTTGTGACCAAAAATAGGCATCTATATTGGAACCCCAGAGAACAGCAGACCTAAATGGGGGCTTGCTCTGATCTTTCAGTGACAGCCGTGCAATGCCTAGTAATTCGTCTGGATTCTTCAGCTTTGTGGCTGTCTCCTGGATGACAGGACTTATGTGGAAAGCTTATCGACATGGGCTGTCTGAGGAAGATCTGTACGATTTACAGGTAGGATACAAGTCATCAGTAAAGTTAGAATTGTATCACCTTATTTTGCTTCATTCTCTGAAAGTTTGAATTGTGTAGCATCAAATGATGTGATTGCTAATGAGTAAGTAAGTGGAAAAGGTGCGGTCTAATTTGAGGCACTCTTCTGGCTTTTGATGGAGACACCGAGGAAAATCACAGAAACCTCAGTCTGCTTGGTTGGTTCTTGGGCTGAGATTCAGATCTGAGACCTTCCAAGTATGAAGCATCGTGTCACGCATGTGACTGTTATGGTTGATTGTAACAAAAGCTAATGTGAATTTTTTATTTTATGAATCAAAGAAATGATTATGAATAACCTTTGTTGTTGGTGCACATGGGTTTAGCAGAGCTTGCATCACATGGTTCCAATGTAACTATGCTGTAGTAATAAGAGATTGAGATATCTGATCTCTTTATGATGTAGGTTAAAGTTTATAAATCTGTAGCATGAATTACTAAACCAGGGTGTCCTCAAACTCTGATATTGCAATGCACTGAAATAATACATCAATTTATGGGACCTTCCCACTCTGCCAGTGAGTGCTTGTTGGACGTCTCCATCAGTCTGTAGTTTTACAGCAGACATGTTAATAGTTTTACAGTACATAACTATAAAATGTTACCTGCAAAATTGAAAAGGTATAAATCGCCAGGTAGTGATCAAATTGTGGCAGAACTTAATCAAGTAGAGGTGAAATATTATGTTTGACGATCCATAAGCTAATGTCTTCTATTTGGCATAAGGAAAAATTGCCTGATCAGTGGAAGGAGTGTTACGGTGTACCAGTTCACAAGAAAGGTGATAAAACTGACTGTAGTAATTATCGTGGGATATCACTGCTGTCAACTTCATATAAAATTTTATCCAACATTCTTCTCTCAAAGTCAAGTCCGTACATAGATGGAATTATTGGGGATCATCATTGTGGGTTTCAACATAACAGATCAACTACTAATCAGATCTTTTGCATTTGTCAGATACTGGAGAAAAAATGGGAGTACAGTGAGACAGTACATCAGCTATTCGTAGATTTCAAGAAAACCTATGATTCAGTTAGGAGGGAAGTATTTTTCAGTATTCTGATAGAGTTTGGGTTACCCATGAAACTAGTCAGGCTGATTAAATTGTGTTTAAATGAAACGTGTAGTAAAGTCCATATAGGTAGACATTTGTCTGATAATTTCTCTATCCAGAATGGTCTAAAACAAAGGAGATGCTTTATCACCACTCCTTTTCAACTTTGCTTTAGAATATGCCATTAGGAAGGTCCGGGAAAACCAGGTGGGACTGAAATTAAACGGGACACAGCTGTTGTTCTGTGCCGATGATGTGAATCTACTGGGTGATAATATAGATACCATAAAGAGAAACACACAAGCTTTAATTGATGTTAGTAAGGAGGTTGGTCTAGAAGTAAACACAGAGAAGACTAATTCGATTAGTGGGGGGTGGAGTCCAACTGGGCCCACTTGGCACGGCGGCCTCTGATTGGCCTAGTGTAGCCTGCCCCGGGTGATTATGATGATGGAGAATTTGGTGGAATGAAGATTGGCAGGGGAAACTGAAGTAGTCGGAGAAAACCCACCCCAGCGGCACTTTGTCCACCAAAAATCCCACTTGACTAGACCCAGGATCGAACCAGGGCCGCCGTAGTGGGAAGCCAGCAACTAACCGCTTTAGCTATGGCATGGCCCATGGGAAAACTAAGTATATGTTGCTGTCTCATCACCAAAATGCAGGACAAAATCATGGCATGAAGACAGGTGACAGATGTTTTGAAAATGTGGCACAGTTCAGATATTTGGGAACAACAATAACGGATTGAAACCTGATTCAGGAGGAAATTAAAGGGAAGTTGAACTCGGGTAATGCTTGCCACCATTCAGTCCAGAATCTTTTGTTTTCTCGTCTGCTGTCCAAGAACATAAAAATTAGAATATACAGAATTTAATTTTGCTTGTGGTTCTGTATGGGTTTGAAACTTGATCTCTGATATTAAGGGAGGAACATAGACTGAGGGTTTTTGAGAACAGGGTGTTGAGGAGAATATTTGGATGGAAGAGGGATGAAGTGACAGGAGGTTGGAGAGAACAGCATAATGAGGAGCTTCATAACTTGTACTCTTCTCCAAGTGTAATTAGATGATCAAGTGAAGGAGGATGAGGTGGGCAGAGCATGTAGCACAAATGGGGGAGAATAGGAATGCATATAGGATATTGGTGAGAAAGCCAGATGGGAAAACCAAGACGTAGGTGGGTGGACAATATTAGAATGGATCTTAGAGAGACAGGCTGGGATGGTATGGAGTGGATTGTTCTGGCTTAGGATAGGGACCAGTGGAGGCCTGTTGTGAGCACGGTAATGAAGTTTCGGGTTTCATAAAATGCTGGGAAGTGTTTGAGTAGCTGCACAATTGGCGGTTTCTCAAGGAGGGCTGAGCTTCATGAGTGATTGAGTGAGCTATAAACTGTACCTGTATAGGCATATTAGTAAAATATTTTGCCTGCTGCTGCTACATTTTCCAAAAATACCTATATTAAATCCTACTGACTTTCCCAAAACTTTGTATGGTGACAGCCATATTTTTAAATGATTCTTGACAACTCAATAAACTGTGTAGATTAATTTGAGAAACCATGTACTGAGGGCATCTGTTCAATTCTGCATGTATGACAGTATAATACCATTGGTTGATACAGTTGAAAACCTATAGAAATAGGCAATAGTATTTTGGATAAACCTGCTGCTTCCATTTTCTTCTACTGTCCTGAAGATGGAGGCAGTGAGTTCCAATACAACACAGTGTGACATGCCAGAAGACCATAATCTTAATCCTCACTGCTGTTTGAACTTCAGAGGAAGTGTTCATTTGTTAACATGCAATTCATCTTGTTCAGTATCATTATGTTGCAGGAATACAAGGTCATCTCTTTCTTAGTAGGATATTAAATAGACCTATACACATTCTGGTTGCCAGATCAGTACAGCAGGAGGTTGAATTACAGATTATCTTGATATTGCAAATGTGCATGGGCATTGCAGTTTCATGTGTCATTCATTGTCTTTTTTCATTTTGTGGTACCATATTAATAACAGTGTTCATTGGTGTACATTTATCATACAGAGCAATTGGTTATAATGCTTAATACCTCATTGTTATTTTATTCTGGTAGATTTTGCACTTTTACCGAATTATCATCAGGTTGGTAGTGAATACTTTGCAAGGCTAACAGCTGAAGTGATATTGTCTAGTGTTGGGTCCATCCATAAATTTGTAATATATTCATACTGAAAATGCTTCATAACTGATCATTATGAAGTAAGAAGTGGATTAAAAATAGTTTTACAGTTGAAGTTAAAATGGCAGATTAGAGGAGGTGGCGTCATGAAATGTCTCTCTTTGTCTGTGTATAAAATGTTCAAAAGATTTCTTTAGATTGTTAAACATCACAAGGGAATTTTATCTGCTGTGGTGTAACCTACCCTGGGTATTTCTTTTTGCAACTCTAAATGCTTTACAGTCCAATATCATCAGTGTTTAAAAAGGAATTTATAGTGGTTCGATTGTAAACTGACCGCCTCTGTGGTCTAGTGGTCAGAGTTCCAGAGGTCCGGTGTTCGATTCCCGGCGCTACAAGATTTTCTAAGAAGTAGTTGGTCTGGAACAAGGTCCACTCAGCCTTATGAAGATAATTGAGGACCTATTTCAAGGAAATAGCGGCACCGGTGTAGAAAACGAGATTGAAGGCCGTGGGGATCCGTTGCGCTGATCATGTGACACCTTCTGTCAGCAAAAGTTGGCATTAACTTCTCCAACAAGTAGCTGTTGCTCAGATAGTATAGTTTTCTTGCGGACTACAGGCCACGGAGTGTGTTTTTTGTTTGTTTTCTATTGTAAACCAATATGTGCATCAGGTGTAGGTAATCACCTCTCTTGTCAGTATCAAAGCATTTAGAGAATCGGTAAAGTGACTGTTATTAATGGAATTGTGTATTATTTCTTGAAATGTCCTGTCATTATAAACTTTATTTATGTATAAGGGGTACCAGACCTTGATACGTCAGTAATAATGTGTTAGATAAGTGTTCAGTTGACATCTTGTCGCCTAATGGACATAAAGTTCAAAGAGAGTTGATCCCATATCTTGCCATATCAAAGCCACATTGATGTCAACACAGAAGAAGCCTCTCTGACTATTAAATGAGACAATTTACTGGTAACTTTCAGTTAATGGTCTTGACTACTAGTAAAGCTTAGTCATCCCTTTTAACACTTGTGTACATGAAGTTACATAAGGTGTCTTGTGTCAACAAGTAAATTGACCTTTATAAGCATCTGTTGATTTTGTTCTAGTTTACTGTCTGGTGACATTCTTGTGATATACGGGCATACTTTTGAAAAGTTGTGTCTTCCTTTCCTGTGCTGTAGGAAATTCTGAAATTTTGTGAGCACTGGTTTGGAAAGGAATTCTTTACTGTAGTATTTTTTACCAACGTTTCCCAGCACAGTAAATATAAATTGAAATGAACAGATTATATTTGAGGATTTTATGGTGCTGAAAATTACAGATTATGGTCATGTGTGTTTTGACACCATGTGTGTAGTTTGGTAGATGGTTACTAGCCTCTCATTTGCACCCTGAAGGAACTAAAGATGGCTCTTTCTCAGAATAAGTTGGGTACATTCACCAGACTCAGCATTTTTCTTTCTGGGATCCTTGCCAGCTGTCATAGCTACAGCTACCATGTATGTCCTTCTTCGAAGAAGCTCCTGTTAGAGGCTTCCTTTAAAGTAATTGGTTGGGGGAATAGGTAAAAAGATAAAGGTGTCCCTTTGCTTAATTTAGCACAGTGCCATGAAAATATATGGCATATTAAAGGTGTACATGCATGCATTCTTAATTTCCGCACTAAGCTGAGATGAATGGTTAATTTCATGCCCCAGTTGCTTTGTGCCTGGAGAAATAGCCCCAGTACCCATTGATTAAGAGTCTGTGTGGGGACCAAGTGCCAGTCTTGGACCCTGTGGAAAGGAGGAAATCCTTTTGCCTCTGCCAAGAATCAGATCCTGATTCTCCAAGAATAAAATTTCCATACACACATTTAAACTTTTTAATAATACTTTTTTTCAGCTGACCCTAGTGTTATGGGCCCCTGTAGGATAGAAGATAAACATTTTTTAAAAATAATTTTAATTTTTTAATAATATTGGGTATATTTCCTTTGGGGCACGTAGTAGCATAGTTGGTTGAGGCACTATGCTACAAGCTGGAAGGTCGCGGGTTCAAGTTCCGATGAGGTCATTGGATTTTTTTTTTTAATTTACTAATCCTTCCAGCAGCACTATGGCCCTGGGGTTGACTCAGCCTCTAACGGAAATGAGTAACAGGAATTAATTAAATAATTTTCCTGGAGAGTAAAGCGCGGCCGGCGCGTAAGGCTGACAACCTTACTGCCATCTTTCAGCTGATTCTCTAGATAATGTGGGACCTTCAACGTCTCACAACCCTATGGGCCTTCACAGCCTGTTACAGGAATAGCTTTACTTTTCTTTTTATATTTTCTTTATTTTTTTCCAATTTTTGCCTTTTTCAAAAAATCGCAATTTGTGTGGCAGATGCTTGGAATACCCTCTTCCCCCTTCAAGTACCCATGAATGCTGCTCCACAATTTTTGGTAGTTCCTTAACTCTTAGCTTTATGTGGTTATGAGAATGACACAAATTTGATTTAATTGGGAAGGTTTTCAGAATTTTATTTTGTGGAGTTTGTCGTTCAAATAATAGACGGAATAATAAAATATGGCGTTTTCTTGGACCTGTCTTTCTCTGGGTAATCTTACTTTTTGGTATTTCAAGTGCAAAAATATATCTCATGGAAAGGATTTATGGCTTGGTGAAATATTAAATTGTCAGATGATTGGAAAAGTCTATAATGGCTGGTGCCAGTTGATATTTTTTGTTGTTGATATCATTGGTTCACCATCCCTGGTGCAGATAGCGAGTGCTGATTGATTATGAGTCAGCATTTGTGTGGAGTGTATATATGTTCTTTTGATAGAATAAATGCAGTAAATATAGATTGAGAACATAAAGATCAAGGTCAGACATGTAGTTAAGTTTATGGAAGAGATTCCTATTCATCAAATGACGGAACCACGAGGTGGTAGACACTCAACTTCCTTTAAAGAGAGGCAGTATAAAGGACACGGACCAAATTGGTTCTAAAAATTTTAGCAAATCCTTTTTAAAACCACACTTGTAAACGGACTAATTGGTGTAATTTATAAATATTTTAATGTATTCATGCATGTCGCTGTAGTTGTTAAAGGATCAGATTTTGTATTCATGGCATTGTGATGATGTATGTAAGTATGTACTGATATTGGCCAAATACATTGTGCTCGTAATGTTAGTTTCTGCCTGTGTTGATACATCCTTCTGAAGATAGTCTCTAAGACCGAAACATGACAAGGGTGAAAGATCAAAAAGGAAAGAAAGAAAAAACATTTTATGAGTCACACTGAACAGAGTTGTAATTATGGATGAGAACATAAAGGTCAAGCTCAGACATGCTGCTACGTTTATGGATGAGAACATAAAGATCAAGGTGAGACGTAATGGTATGTTTATTGATGAGAACATAAAGATCAAGGTCAGACATGCCGTTAAGTTTATGGATAAGAACATAAAGATCAAGGTCAGGCATGCTGCTATGTTTATGGACTACCAAGTAAGCATTGACCCAGTAGCCTCGGGGCTAAGCTGCCAAACATGCATTGACTTTTGTAGCTTTGTAGATTTGGTGTAATGTTCAGGTGGTTTCTTGAGGGAGCAGATGAAAGGCTTCCACAACTTGCTGATTTAGAAACCCACGTTTACTTGAATGCGTGGGAGGCCCTACTGACAACATATTTTACTGCCGGCATAACTCTCAGGTTCGTTTAGGCACACAGCCCCACCACTACAACGTAGTGAGTAGAGATACCAGTGGCGGTATCGTACTACAGGTGCTCCTCTTCATATGAGAATTTGAAAAAAAAGTGTTTCCATTTTAATATAATCAACTAATTTAGACTGATTTTAATTAATAGTGTTCACTTCAGTATAAATTTATCTATCTATCTATCTATCTATCTATGGCTTATAGGCCTTTGTTTGACCTTGGCCACTTTTTCAGTTTCTTGATCTTTAACACAGTCGGTAGGATTCCTTGGACAGGAGATGAGCCCACTGTAAGGCTGCTACCTGCACACAGACATCTATGCCTCAAGTGGGATTTGAAGCCATGGTCTCGCTGTTTGAGCAGGCAAAGACAGTTCATGCCTTAGACCGTGTGGCCACTGAGATTAGCTTCAATGTGAATTACTTGCGGACAAATCAAGAGAGGCCAGTAAAATGGGAAGCGGTTTAGTGTGTGGTGGTGTGCAGGAGAAATGCAAGGACACAAAGAAAAATTATGTTTGTTTTATGCAGTTTCACTCTCTGTGACTTTATTTTGGAACACAGTTGTCACATAAATTTAGGAATGCCTGTGCTGTTGTGTTAGACTTAACTCTTTAACATTTGGGAATTGTGATTTGCAACTTGTAATAAGGCTCACCTTTCTTTCTGCTTTGAGGTGATGATGATGTTGGGGCAGCACTCATCACATCAACCCCTGGTGGCGGACATGGGGACTGCTTCTGAAGCATGGATACTAACTCCACATTTATTGTGTGTTGTCTGAAATTCTAATTGAATCTGAGCAATGGAACTGCGTGAAACTGTCAGCACATGCTACCACAGCATTTAGGGTGTCTTGGTAGAAGTTTGTATTGAGCTGTGAATTTCCGTGTTACAGGCAAGTGACCGAGCTGAGCCAAATGCACACCGTCTAGAGAGATTGTGGCATGAGCACGTGGCACAGAATGGCGAGAAGTCATCATTGTCACATGTTATGTGGAGGTTTTGTCGTACGCGTTGCATTGTTGCCATGGTATTCATGGCATTTGCTGTTGTCTTCCAGTTCCTAGGACCTGTGAGTTTAAGAAAATGTTAGAGTTTGTTTGACATGTTTCAGTATTTAAATATAAATTATCCTTATTTTCAGTTTATCATTAACTAGCTTCTCTCCCAGTATATAATAGGAAGTGTACTACATTGGAAGGTTATAAAGGTTGTCATAATATCATGAATATGAATTCATAGAATTGTAAGGAAATTAACCAATCCACTACAATCTAAAGCCTTGCTGTTTTGTAAATTGTTAAAAATTTATGTTGTTTTAGGAATAGCATGGTTTTTCTGTTTTCTAAGCTCTCTTAAATACAAAAAAAAATACTAGGGCTGAGTGTTCTCATCCAGTAAGTATGAAAAAGCTCCCCATGGAGGTTCTCTACAATAATGCTAAATTTGATCAAAGTAGGTGCAGTTTAGTGGAGTATTATAAAGAACATACAGACACACAGTCCTATTTGTAGGTGTAAGAGATTTAATTTCCTTTTATTGTGTTCTCTTTGGTAGGCATTAATACAGCAGTTCATTCTTCAGTATGTAGAAGACAAATCAGTGCCCCTGTGGTGGGGTTTAACTCTGGTGTTTATTCTCTTCTGGTGCCAGCTGCTACGGAATTATTGTTTTGGAGCAGGCTATGTGATGGGATTACATACAGGTACAAATATGCAGGGTGTCCCAGGAGGAAAGATCAGTATTCTGGGAGATCAGAGTATCTGTCATTCTGAACAAAAACGTGTGTGTGTGTGTACATGTGTCTTATTGCAAATCGTTTCCAAGGTAGAGCTATTTCACTGTACAGTTCCAATTTATTGATAAGAAAGGGATATTACATACTGTTTCTAATTCTGGTATTTATTGTTCAAGTGATAATGTTGGTACAGCTTACCTAGCATAATAAATTTTCAAAAATTACACCATCAACATCAGTGCACTTTGCAGCTCGTGTGAGGACATGGCATGTTACTTGTGTGTACAGTGAAATAGCTCTATCTTGGAAACCATTCAGAATAGGACACATGTACCTATACACTTTTTTGCTTAGAATGTCCGATACTACGACCTCTCAGAATATTGATCTTTCCTCCAGGGCCATCCTGTGTAGGATTAGGATTTAAAGTTTGTGCAACAACTGAAAGTGATAAGCTGTCCTCAGGTGACCAGCCACATACTACTTTCAACATTATGGGAATGATAGTCACTATAAAGGAGTTCTTGTTGAGTGCATGGGTGTTTTATGCCTTAAGGTTGCCCATTCAAGGTATGGCATACTCTCAAAGATGTTTTAGACCATCTGTACCCATAATTGGCCAAGTAAGTTTAATATTCTCAAAGAGAATAATGGTAATCATTGTAAATGTAATAGTTGATGCTACAAATGTAATGTATGAGGAGTTACATCTTTGGGCATATAACACCATGTAGACCATTGAAAGTTAGCCAGTTTTTTGGGGGGGAATATGTCGTCTCCATCTTCAGGGTTGAAGAGTAAGCCAAACAAGAAACCAGCTTGAAACAGGCAGTAAGCTCCTAGAAGACGGAACCCTCCATAGCCTCCGCATTGAGAACGTCAGGTTATAGTATACATTCATCCCGTTGAAATGTATGATGGAGATCATATTTCTGATGACATTTGCTTATGTTTATTTATGATTTGTTTTATGTCAGTAGCTCAGAGGATATAGTGCCTAATTCTAGGGTTATTATTGAATTTGAAAGGATATAAAAGGAAGCAGTTGTTGCCTATTTTAAGTTACTGTCTCCGCATTTGCCTCGAGGGACTGAGTGGAACCACAGATAACCTCTGACGGGTTAGTTGGAGTCATGGCTGAGATAAAACTGGACACTTCCCGAATACAAGTCAAAAGTGTTGTAGTCGATTGCTCCACAGCTCTGCTTCCTGCCTGCTTCACACTGATTTCTTGCTTGACTTATTCTTAAGCCCTGAAGATGTAAGTGACATACTCCTACAAAATGTTGGTTGACTTTCAGCAGACTACACAGCATTATATCCCAGATGACAGAACTCTTTATAACAACTGCTGTGAGAACCTCGAATCATACATATTACTCACATGTTAATAAAGCACAACCTGGAGGTTGTGGTGCAAGGGCCGAGGAGGCGTACCCCTCATACATTCATTAACATGTTATTAAGTACATACTTTGTTGTTGCAAAGTGATATGAATTAAGTTACAATCCAATTTGTGATCCCTCACAGCCATTAGGGTCCAAGGGGCAGTGCAGCATCTCATCTACAAGAAGATGCTTTTATTGCGGAGCGGAGGTGAGAGAGTTCTTGGTCAAGTACTCACGTTCTGCACCAACGAGCAGGAGCGCCTATTTGAAGCTTGCCATATGGGCATTTTGCTGCTTAGTAAGTGAACCTTGCTTGCATATACCCTTTCGCGCAATCTAGACCAAATTTTAATTTTTAATTTGGGTAAATGTGAAGGTAAAGCTATCCCTGTAACAGGCCATGGAGGCCCATAGGGTTGTGAGAGGTTGAGACTCCCACATTTTTTAGACAGTGGGCTCACAGATGGCAGTGAGATTGTCAGCCTTTTGTTCTGGCTGCCCTTTACTCCACAGGAAGATTCTTGGTACTCAATTCTGTTAGAGGCTGAGGCTACCCCAGGGCCATAGTGTGGCTGGAAGTATTAGATCAAATGAAAAATCCATTGACCTCATCAGGAATCAAACCATGAACTTCTGGCTTGCAGCATAGTGCCTCAACCAACTGTGCCACTGCGTGCCCCTTTAATTTGGGTACCAATCCCATAGTCCTTTTCCATACTTTTCTTTTATCTGCCCTATGGTCTTTCCTCTTCCTTCCTACCCCTCCTTAACGTTAAAATAGATAAAGAATTTGCAATATGTTGCTGTTATAGAGGAGTAACAATGTGGAATTAATCTTATTGTTTCTTGAAGAAAGCAGTCTTCTGGGATTTGGCACTGTGTATATGTGGTGTTAACGGTGCCAAATCCCAGAAGACTGCTTTCTTCATAGTCACCGCCGTGAAAGCCTCAAATCTTACTTATTGTTTCTTACTTTCCATTGAAAATTGGAACCTGACCTATATTTCCAGCTTTTATATGTGGTTTATTATTATCCTTTAAGAGACGGGCAATTTAAATTCCCGTAATGGCAGCAGGCCGGAGTTAATTTAAATGTCCGCCATTGTAGAGTATTAAAAATTGTAAGCATGTTACTGAAAATGCTGTGATTTCTACAATTTTTGTGATAAACGAACGAAATAAACGCTGCTTTTATCTAGAAAGAATATAGAATCAGATATTGTAAGTTACAGATTTTAAAATCTGTAAAATTTTTTACACAGATTCCAAAAATTTTTTTCCCCAATTTTGATCGTCTGTTCACAAATATGCATACAGTTTCTGCACAAAACGTTTCTGCAGTATAAATGCATGCTGCTGACATCCTCTCTTACTATGTCTTATCTGGCAAAAGGGGAGGAAGTTTATGTTTGTATTGCACGTTCTCCAGTCACGGCGGAACCTTTCTGTATGCACGAGTGTGGGCAAAGTCTTATTGTACTTTGTCATTCAGAAACTCTGCCTGTTTATGTCTCGGACTAGACACACACAGGTAGTGTTCTTGGAATATCCCCGCAATGCCCCCTTGCTTCCTCGCCACTTTCAGAGTCATCTGTACCACATTCTGAATCAGTGTCATTTATCAGCGGCTTCTCAATTTCGGCTTCTTCCATGCGAAATGAGGCCATGGTGGGTAGTTGAAATTGTGATGTTTTATAAGCGTTCTGATTAGAGGAGGCCACTCGACATCACTGGCTGACTTCCTCTAATATGAGACTGAGGTGTCGTGTGTGCTCTTCACGTGGGAAACTGAGTTACATCCGGACAAAGTGCATGAATTGCGATGTCGGACTCTGCGTTCAGTTAGATGACGCAGGAGGGAAGACTGTCCACTTATAAAGCGGGTGCCCAAAAATAATGGAAGTAGAACAAGAATTTATATCTTAAAATTAGAATTTAAAATACTTTGCGCATGCCTGGACTGCGCGTACCCATACGGTGTCGCACAGCCACTCGGCTATACTTTAAAGGTCTCCATACAGTGTCGCTAGGCTCTTAAAGGTTATTATAAAATGGCAAGGTTGTCCCTGTGCATATCAAATTAAGCACTACACCATGAAGGTGTATGGGATGGAGAATGTATATATCCACATATTCTTCACTTTGGCACTGGTTAGAAGTTAGTGGTCTGTTTCACGCCCCGGTCGCTTTACCCCTCAGGAGTGAGCCCTTAGTACCCATTGGATAGGAGGTTGGGTGGGCCCCAGAACCAGTCTGGATGATGTGAAGAGGAGAAATATTTTACCCCTAATAGGACTTGAACTGTGACCCATCGGCCATCCATCTTGTACTTAGTCACTATACTGACTGCACTGTCCTGGTCCTTTTTATTGTTATAACAAAAAGAAATCTAAAGCATGAAGATCAGTGTCTTCTGGGTATGTAATCTGGTAGCCATTACCAACATTCTGGTGGAATTTGCTGTTTATGTCTTCCAAGTAGAAGAGTCAGCCAAACAGGGAGGCAGATGACCAGAACTGCAACCCTGAGTAAAACGGTAGACATAGGCAAGCTTTGAAATGAATACTTGGTCCTTGAAAGGATCAAGAATCTTCCTCATATATTTGTTTTAGTATTTGCCTCTCCTCTGTTGTTCACTTTCCCCAGTCATGGTCCTTCCACTCTCCATATATCTGTATAGCTTTCTTCCATGCTTGGATTACTCTCCCGACTTGAGGATGGAGACAGTATGTTCCTCAGAAACATTGACAATGATTTCGCAGACTACATGGCACCATGTTCCAGAAGACAGTGTTCTATAGGTATCACCATGTTATCTCAAACCTCACAAATCAAGACTGATTTGTGGTGCTCAGTTTTCTAACTGTGTATTAATTTGGGTTTTCTTAATACAGCCACACCTGTGATGTTTGTGATGTGTCTGACATATTCACTTTTGGTGCTGGGCCCTTGGGCACTTGTTGGCAACATTGTCATCCTCCTCTTCTACCCCATCATGGTGAGTAAAGCTCTTACCAACAAACCATTTCTGTTTAGAATTGTGTGGTATTCTGAATATCATGGTACTTCTCATACTGACGGCAACACAGAGAGAGTGAAGGGATTGAGACTGTTAGTCAGTTGGCAACTTCAGGATTGGGTCAGTTGTTAATAGAATCTGAACTGGCATACAGAATTACTGGGGTTTTGCACTTTTTCCATTGTCCGGAATTTTAGGTAATAGAGGACACGACGTTTCTGAAACTGGATCTGTTTCTGTCTTCAGGTGAGAAAGGAAGACACCTACTCAGTTGGGCCCCTTAGAAAAAGCTAATTTCAATCACTGGACACTGAGATTAGCTCTTTCTAAGGGCCCAACTGAGTAGGTGTCTTCATTTCTCACCTGAAGACAGAAACAGATCCAGTTTCAGAAACGCTGTGTGTCATCCGCCATTGTCAGAACCCTTTAGAATCTACTGAATTGGCATGTCTGTTACCAGGCAAGCTGTCAGTGTTTGGATGAACCAGGGTTACCAAAAATATAGAAAGACGTACCTAGACAAAAATATCATGAAGAGTTTCCTTTGGGAACTTCACCTAAAGAACTAAGTGACTCTTAGCGCTAAATGGAACCAGATAACTGGAGTACTGCAGAACACTGTCACTTCAAAGGAGATTTTCAAACTGGGGCCAGTGAATAACCCCATCAGCAAATGTAGCTAGACTATATAGCATTGGCTAGAGGGATGATAGATCAGTAAGAAATTGGAAAGAATTTGAAAGGTAGCAGTGATGATGTAATCCAGGCACTCTCCTGGCTTTTGCTTGGAGGGACTGAGGAAGACTGTGAAAAACCTCAGTCAGACTGGCCAGTGTTCCAGCTGAGATTCAAAGTTAAGTGCCTCCTAAACAGTGTTAAGAGCATTACCACTATGCTGTCTTGTTTGGTGGACTGCTGATAATGAAATCAAATTTGTTTAAGGGAAGAAATATGGTATGTATGATAAATTGTGCATTTCAACTTCTTTTGGCTTAAACATATGGCAGTTTGCTGTTTCAAATTAATTAACTGTCAGCCATTTATGTTCTGGTATTTTCTTTGATTCTAATTCTTTTAAAACTTAAGGAAAACTTTGAGGGGAAAAGAAGGCAAAATAAATTATTTATTTTCTGTTGCTTGATCAGAAATAGAAAAGGGCATAAAATATTCTTATATTTTTTATGAGGAAAGACCATTTCTCTACACTGTTGTAGCCATCCTTGTAGTTTCCTAACTCGGAGAGAGAAACCTGACTCCTCTCAGGTCATGTTGACTGGCCACAACTTGGGTGACTGGGAGCACACTTAGGTACAGAACCATCCACACGCAAACAACACCAATCGACAGTTCTCAGAGGATTTCTTACTAACTGCATTAATACTGTTACAGATGCACAGTAGTAATCAAACGTAAGGGTGTCACTTGGGTTCAGCCCTGTTTACTGAGGCCTAATAGTCACAATAGTGTGAGAAGAACAAAACAAACAGGTGGTTGGGGATACGCTGGGTGTGTGTCCCCAGTGAGTGAAATTTTCAATGTTCCAGGTAGCATCTGTGAGTACAGGCAGCTGTCCTGGTTTACAAAAATTCTGGCAAAAGATATCATACTTCAATTTTGATTAGCTAGACTGGGGAAGGTGGGAGGCTGCTTAATATGCCTCTTCAAATAAAAAAAAGAACTCAAACTAAAATTTAGGGTAGTGTGGGTTCAAAAAGACCCTGCTAAAATTACAGCTTCTGCACCAGTCAGTGTTAGGATTTCGAAAGAACCTGGTTTCATGTTTCCCATTAAATTGGACTAATTAACTGTTGTGCAGCTGACTTCAAGCTTGGCCTAAGCCCCCCTCATTAAACCTGGAAAGGGACCTAACTCTCCAGAGAAAGAGAAAAAAAAAACACTAATTGTGAAAAGAAAGTAATTAATTTAAAAGAACCATGATCATACAAAAATAAATTAAATTTTCTCCTAATTTCAACTGCTTCACTATTTGCTTTTAGTTTGTTAATGATACTTCCAATAGCTTATATTGAATAGCATTGGATGGTAGGATTGTTATTGACCAAGGAGTGGGCATGTGCATTTGGTGGTTATCTGTGATCATGGAAGCAGAGGAATCTCCACTGCTGAGCAATGAATAGCTAAAACGTAACAGACTGAGAGGGCTTAGTGTAGTTATTAGCAGAATGCATAGATTAATTAGAGAGTTATAAATATTTCTAGCTAGGAGTGATAAGTAGTCAATAAATTCAGAAATGAATCCAAAACCCTTGCCTAGTCAGGAAACATGTGACAACTGGTGTCAGAAGTGAGACTGTACTGAGTAGTTGCTTTGTGGTATTCTCAAGATGGTCCAGGTGATGGAACACCTGCTGTCCGGCCAAGAAGCGATGGGGGCTGAAATGAAGGACGCAAGGGCCAAATAAAGGCCAATCAAGAAAGGCTGAAAGCAGAGATGGAGACCAAGATACACACCGCCATAAACACCATTTTAGAGAGAATGGTGACCACAATAAAGGTCTGATAAATCAAGAAAATGTAGTTCCTGTTGCCAGTATATTGTCATGTGTATGAGTGTGACTGTAGACAGGTTTTGGATTGATTACCGGATTTATTTTACTCCTTTTTTAAGTACAGCGCGTTTCTACACTCTACATTTCACTATTACACACACACTAATGTCCACAGGGATGTCCCTCTTCTTCTGGGTTCCCAAACTGTTCCCAGCCTCAGCTACCAGCTTTTAACAGTGGGCATTCCTCTGCACCCAGAGTCGTGTTGTTGCAGGCTGGTGGCCCTCTCACACCAATTTCCTGCTCTTCTAACTTACTCACTAACTGCCCTGCTTATAACATCTCAGCACAGACTGCACAGAAAAACTGTTCTTCTGTTGCTGTTTCCAATTTTTGTCATGCAAACATGCTTGTTTGCGAAGGCGTTACTCAGTAATGGCTGTTGTATAGGTGTTTCTTTTGCATTCGTTGCATAGCACTGGGTTTACATGCCAGAATATTTAAAGAAGGAATAATCAGACACCTTTGATGAAGATTGCGCTTGGGTGATTAGCACACCTGCTCTGTATTTGAGATGTCCCAGTATCAAATGTCGGATGAAAGACAAGTTGTTGTGCTAAGGATTTCATGGCTTTCCTCATTGCCTGTAAGCAGATGCTGAGATAATATCTCAAACTGTGACACTTTGTAGGGATTGAGGTTCTGACATCAGTGGTTATGAAGAGTTCCATCTTCTGGGGTATAATACCATGTAGTCCATTGAAAGCCAGCTGACATTTCAAGGGAACCTGTCGCCTTTATCTTCAGGGTCGAAGAATAAGCCAAGCAAGAAACCATTGTGAAGCATGTAGCAAGTAGAAACGTTGGTTGACTTTGAATGGGCTATGTGGTGTTACAGTCCCAAAGATAGAAGTCTTTATGACAACTTTCTTTCACATCATGTACTTACTTTGGGCTATGGTCCTGTATGAACCATCATGGCCTGCTTTGTGACAGATGCCCGTTCTTTACCATAATTTACCTTTAGTCTCCATCTATTCACTTTCAGATCATGTAAATCATTCTCTGCATCTTCCAGCCATGTCACTCTGGGCTTTATAACTTTTCTTCTACCTTCTTGCTTAATTTCCACACCAGTCAGGAATTCCCTGATCATATCATTTCATTCTCTATAATTGATTGAAAGTGTCATTAAATTAAGTTTAAATAAATGTGATTAAGTAAACATGAGTATGTGATCATTTTTCTTTCTGTTATGCAGGGAGCTATAGCAAATGTGACCAGCATGGTACGGATCAAGACGGTGAAGGTGACAGATCAGAGAGTAGGTCTCATGAGTGAGATTTTAAACAGTATTCGCCTTATCAAAATGTATGCCTGGGAAGATAGTTTTGCCAATAAAATAGCAGGTAAGTATGGAGAACATACAAAATTAAGAAAATGGGATGTGATGTCATGTAGTCCGAATGCAAATTCACTGACATTTTGTAGGAATGTACGACCTCCACCTTTGGGGTCAATCCTGAAGATTGAGGCAGTGCGGTTCTCCAAAATTAAAGTGCAGTTTTACTGGACTGCATAGTGACAGCAGAAAACATTGTTCTTCATAGCCACTGCTGTGACCGCCTCAGATCAAACATATGAGTATCAAAACTAAATTTGTAGTAACAGTAATTCACTGGTTCATCACTACGTATGTCCTAGGATGTGGTGCCACATAATCTGATACATATTTATTAATATTTCAGAGGAACTTCCTGCTTCCATCATCAGAGTAAAAGAATATTCAGTTGTAAGTTAAACCTATTTGGGCCATATGATCACTTTAATTTTATACCACTCCCATTGTTTCACTTTTAGTTGTAGTTTGTCCCCTCCCTTCCCTATGACACTTATCAGTTTTTCCCACATGCATTACTTGTCTAGCCTGAAGATAGAGGCAGTAGATTCCTCTGGAATGTTTGTACGCCTCCACCAAACTATACGGTGCCATGTCCCAAACTGTAATCTTCATAGTCATGCTGTGAGAACCATAGATCTCACACCAATAAAGCTAACTGCTTTCACTGCGCAGTGTTATAATTTACCTTCATCTTGTTATCAGGCATTGCACAAATAGTTCTGCAGAATGTAGAGAAGTGTGACTGACAGATGTCTATTAGTTTTGTTGTCCTTTGACAGTTCTGGTGCAGAAAACAGAAATTAATGGCACTGACCACGCGACACCCTGTATCATCTAAAGTTGGCACTAACTTCGCCAAACAAGTGGCGGTTGCTCGGTCAGTTAAAACCAGGCAGTTTGTTTTGTATGTTTATGTTTGTCCTCTGACAGTTGAGATTGTCACCAATCATTTGAAAGTTAGTACAGGTACAAGTCATATGTTTGTCTAAATAAGTGATATTTTAAAATTTGTAATTAGAATATCAGTAGGTGTGTAGTGTTAGGTTTATAGATTGTAGTGGCCAAATGCTTGTAAAAATAACTACAGCTTCCATCTGTTTATTTTTTTTAATGATTTCTTCACTAGCTTAGACATTATAGCATCAATTGATACGATTAGTGAATTGGAAAGGACTTGAAAAAAACTTGTTGTGGCCTGATTTGAGGTAGTGTCACAATGTTGCTTAGAGGACCTGAGGAAAACCACAGAAATGTAAGTCAAGATAGGTAACTTTGAGGCCAAGATCTTGGCCTGGGATTTCCTGAGTATGGGAAAGGAGTGCTGTGTACTCAGCCACAGTGTTTGCTACAAACTCTTGAAGAATCTGGATATATGTAAATGTTTGTGCAGATGTACGAAACATGGAGAGGAAACAACTGCAGACAGCAGCGTTTTTGCAGTCATTCAGTAACACTATTACACCTGCCATCACCCTGTTGGCATCAATCTCCACCTTTCTTGGATACAGGTACTGTATTAAATACAGCACGTCTGTATGAATCTCTGACAGTTTAATATAGTATTATGGTACAAGAGAGAAAGTCAGTAAATAGGTCACAAATGAATATAAAGCATAAAACATGTGATGTTCAAAAGTGGGAAAACGTTTATTTCTCGACATACCCTCCACCAATATTGATACACTTGTCGCACCTCTGTTTCAACCTCTTTGTTATCAGTGAAACATTTGCCACCAAGGCTGAACTGCTTTATGCAAGAAACGCTTCCCAACATAAACAGGAAACATTTCTTTATGAATATCCTGTACAATGAGTCCTTTTGCCCACAAATATGCACAACAGAAAGCTGCTCTTTGGTAATACACTCCTCAAGCACAGTCGCCATTTTGACTACTGAAACTGGCTACCTAGGCTGTCATGAAGCTGGACTGTCCTGCTACCTAGTGATACACATAGAGAACATATTACATTCATTACAGCTGTTTTACTTCCATTTGTGACCTATTTACTGACTCCCTCATGGTGTAGAAACTTTTTAGTGTGTTTATAACTGACACTGGGGGCACGCGGTAGCGTAGTTGGTTGAAGCACTATGCTACAAGCCGGAAGGTCGCGGGTTCAATTCCCAATGAGGTCATTGGATTTTTTCAGTTGACCTAATCCTTCCAGCCGCACTATGGCCCTGGGGTCGACTCAGCCTCTAACAGAAATGAGTACCAGGAATTAATTAAATAATTTTCCTGGGGAGTAAAGCGTGGCCAGCACATAAGGCTGACAACCTTACCGCCATCTTTGGGCTGATTGTCTAGATAATGTGGGACCCTCAACGTCCCACAACCCTATGGGCCTTCATGGCCTGTTACAGGGATAGCTTTGCTCTTTTACTTTTATAACTGACAGTGTGTTTATATAAGTTATTATTTCTGTATAGAAAACAATACGCAGCCTACAAATTGGATTGTTTTAATTCCCTCATGTGCAAATTTGAATGCAGAAGGACCCATTTCTCATACATATTCTGGTAGCCTTACCTTGTGAATGTGGCAGTACACTCAACTCACTGTTTTCCAGAATATACAGGCAATGGATGTGTCAGTTGCATGAGGAGAAACTCTTACAAATATATTGTACCGCACACTCTAGTAGACAAGCCTGTACAGTATTAAACATAGGGAATATAGTGGATTTATGGAAAGATTTGATGTGTACTGTACTGAAATTGTACCTGCAAGAGAGGAGATGATGGACAGTGCTGCTGGTGTCAGCTGGGTGAACTAGTCCATGGGAGTGAGCATCACAACCTTTTTCTTAAAGTAACTACTTTCATTTTCTTTGAAATTTGTACCAGTTGTATGAGAATTCCAGATCCTTGGATACTGGATTACTGGGAGTTAGTTGTACAAAGTAACTAAAACTTTGAAGCAGGAGTAATACTTATATTATGAAATTAAAGTTCACCAATGCATTTAAGAAGAAAAAGAATAATTGGGAATGAGGGTTCAAAACACATCCACAAAGTCTCCTGCAATACTTGTACATTGATTTAGTAGTGATGGCTGAAGTGCATGAGGGTGAGAGTTGCATAGCTAATTTAGTATGTAAGATTTGAGGTTTTCACCGCGGTGACTATGAAGAATGCTGTTTTCTGGGATTTGGCCCCATGTAGATATTGTGTAAACTGATGTTTTCGAGGAACGTATCGCCTTCATCTTCAGGGTATAAAAATCCGCAAGTGCCACATCCCAGAAGACGGCATTCTTCTAATTTAATATTTTTCATAATATTATATTTCAGCACCGTGTTTCATTAAAGTATCACTCGTCTATCTCCTCTGTAATGCGACACTTTTTTTTATTTCAGATGACACAAACTTAACGTCTTTCATTCTGATTGTACATTCCCTCAGTGTGTGTTTTCAACTTCTCACTAATATAAGTAGGCCCTAAGTATCACTTAGAAGCAGGTAGTTGCATATGGATTCAGTATTTATTCATTATAAAGGAAGAACTCATCATTGTCTTAATTATTTAATTTGTAGTTCCTTCTGCTGATTGCACCAGTTCAGTGTATACTATAATTTTACAGTGTCATTTTGTTCAGTTTTACAGGTAACAACTTGTTTGCAACAGAGGCCTTTACAATATTTTCTGTGTTCACTGCAATGCAATTCACAGTTGGAACGTTACCATATGGTATCAAGTGCCTTGCAGAAGCTAATGTCAGCTGTCAGAAACTTCAGGTAAATGTCTTTCAATTAATTCAGATGATAACAGTTGGCACAGCAGATATTTGCTTATCAGGTGAGACAGCAAGATAAAATAGAATACTTTGAATGTAGGAATTGTAACATGTATGTATTAAATTGTTCTGTGAGTCCGTTAAGTTTGCATTGGAACCAAGATGTAACCTGGAGTATTCAGTTCATTTTGTCCATTTATTTGCTCAGTTGCAAACATTAAGCCAGTTCTGAAGGATTCTGACAGTGATATATCAGACTTTGAATTATTGGGTCTCTGGACTTGTCCAGTATATAGTTTAGCAGCTACCTGTATGGGAATCAGTTGAGGCTGCCTGTTGATTCACATTGTCCAGTGTTCCAGTGACAGAACCAACTGAGCAGGTACCTCCCTACCTTTTTGTATGAAGCAGGAAACAGATCTGGTCTTCGATTCTTGGCTGGACACCAAATGTCATGATTGAGAGTTTCAATGTGGTATCCATGCACAAGACTGCACAGTGTCACAACCCAGCAACCCACAATCTCATTACTTCTTGTAAGTGTCATTATTTTATTGTGAACTTTTGTGTTTGCAGAAGTTTGTTCTGAGACCCAATTATGAATCACCAGTAATTAAATCAGTTGGAAGGAATATAATTGAAATCAAGGACGGAACCTTCTCATGGGAAGCTTCTCAGCTAGATGAACCGCGTAAAAAGGGTATGTCTGTGTTTGTGTCAGATAATTTTATGCATTTGTGGATGCTGTATAATTAATTAATTGTAGATCTTGCTTTTGTTGTAATTATTCTCTGACATGTCTTCCATTTTTCATATCAGTGTTGTTTTCTCTTCAGAACAGTATTAGACATAGTTATTTAAAAACATTAATGCCTCGGTAAATTTTACGATGAAGTGATGCACTTTTTGTGCAGTTCAGATCTTTTTCAGTCTGCATTCCATGTTCTGTAAGTAGGGAGAGGCATATTAAATCTGTGTCAGTGTGTATACATATGTGTGTTGATGCATGTTTGCCTGCACATCTTGTGCGGGTGTGTGTGTGGGCACGTGTGCGTGCAAAAAAAAAAAAAAGGTAAATCTATCCCTGTCACAGGCTGCGGAGACCCCTAGGGTTGTGAGTTGTCAAGGCTCCAACATTTTCTGGACCGTTGGCTCCCAGATGGTAGTAAGGTTGTTATTCTTCAGCTCTGGCTGGAGTGCTGCTGGAAGGATCAGGTCAATTGAAAGATCCAGTGACATTATCAGGAATTGAACCCATGACCTTCCAGCTTGTAGCATAGTACCTCAACCCACTATGCTACCGTGTGCCCCCATGTATGTGTATGTGTCTGTCTGCCTCACATCAATAACATCTGAATCAGCTTCACCATGTCTGGGTGCGAATGACACAAGAAATTGAGGCTACTGTGATTCACAGAATAAATAGTGATTGCCTCCCAAGCTCCATTAACCAATTTGTCCTTGCAGTATGTTGTTTGTTTGGTAGGAATTGAATGTTTATATATAATTTAGATGAATTTCAGATTTTAGAGAATTAAGCTGAAGCTTAAGTAAATGTAGAAATAATTTTAAACCTTTGATTCTAGGGCAGAGAAAAAAACATCAAAGTAAACAGGGACAGAAAATGACAAATGGGATAGGAGCAACTGCAGAGGAGAAAGGACAATTTATTTCATCTGAAGAAAATCAACCCATAGAAACACTACACAATATAGAGCTGGAAGTTTCAAGGGGAAAGTTGGTTGGTGTGTGTGGCAGTGTGGGCTCAGGAAAGAGTTCGTTACTGTCAGCCATCATGGGAGATGTAAGTGTTAAAATAATAATAACAACAGTAGTAATAGTAGTAGTAGTAGTAGTAATAATAATAATAATAATAATAATAATAATAATAATAATAATAATAATGACTGGTATGAATTTAAATGACACTACAGGCAATAAGATATTACTCGATCATCAAGATAATATTTGGCAAGACAACCATGAAGTTCTTCAATATGCAGTTTTCTCCCAACTCCAGTTACTTCCCCCCTCTTGCATCAAAACATTCTCCTCAGCACCCTGTCCTCAAACGCCCTTAGTCTGTTTTTCCCTTTAAATAGAGAGATAAAGTTTCATATTGAACAGATATGTGTAATGTTATGCATACTGATTTCCCTAGATGATAATATCATCAGGCCAGCTGTACGTGATGGGGAGTATGGCAATTGTGTCACAGCAAGCTTGGATCTTCAATGACACTGTAAGAGAAAATATACTGTTTGGACTTCCATTTGAGGAAACTAAATATCAGGCTGTTGTTGAATGCTGCAGTTTGCAGAGAGACTTGGAGCTACTGGCTAATGGGGATAAAACTGAAATTAGTGAAGGCGGCTCTAATCTCAGGTAATGAATATGTTGTACTTAATCTGTGCTTAACTTTACTTACCATACATTCTGCTGTTGCAGCAATGCATGCGGGTGGTACAGCCGACTGAAAATTGCATTTTTAGCCTACTTGCATTATTTTGAAAAAATAAGAAGGGGCGTATGAGGCAACTTTGCTGTCTGTGTGGTCCCTAGTAATGTTTCTAGGCAATGGCTGGGTAAAGACATTCCCATGGCAGCGAATACTCAATGCAACAATAGAAGAACTACTGGGTGTAGCGTTTTATAGGTGGTGCATGTTGTGACGAGTACCCGATATATAGTGAAAGGAAAGTAGGTGATTAATTACCGGCCTCCGTAGTCTAGGGGTAACGGTCCCACCTCGTGACTCAAGGTACGCGGGTTCAAAACCGGCATAGGTCGTGGAATTTTTAAGGGCGGAAAAATTCAGGGAACAAGTCCTCCGGGAGGGACTTTAAGCCGTGGGTCCCGTGTCGTAGCTTTACGGCACGTAAAAGAACCTCATGTCCCAAGGGGACCACTGAGCCAAATTCAGGACATTTCCTGCGCAACAGTAGTCTCTAATGCCTCTGGTAGATGGGGGAAGCATCGAGATACCGCTGAGCCAGTAGAGGCCGAACTCGCTGGCTGAGTCGGGACTGATAGCATGCACCAGTACTGGTAGGGAATAGAGACTGGTAGAATATCATAGGGGGACGCACAATGGACCAACGGTTGGTCTACGTGCATGAGGAAACCCACCCTCTCCAATACAATACAATGCAATAGGTGATTAATTCCTCCCAGAAATTCTTATTTCGTAACTGATACCGTTGCCCCATCAGCAATGGGAAATTTAAAATTACTTTTTCCAGACAATAAAATTATACCTCAATTTAAAATTTGGCTGCTGTCCCTACAGAACTGGGAGATTTAAATTCTATTCCAAACTATAAATGTTAACAATGTTGTTTTAATTTAATGGTAAATAGTAGTGTGGCATGTCGTTATATGGAGAGACAATCACTCATTGAATTGTTCTATGAATATTTATTATAGTTGCACAGTACACAGACGAACTTCGGTTTGAAGAATTGAAGACTAATAGTATAGTACCTACAATATTACTGCTTGCAACACCAACACCACCCCTCCAATCAGTATCGCCATATCTTCCTCTTATATAACAATGCATTGGACCGCATAGGAAACACGTTGCTGTCTGTATTGTAGGCTTTGCCTAGCAATGGCTGTTTACTCGCCGTTGCTAAGCAATGATACTTCCATTGTCACTGTAACATTTGCTTGAATGTGCGCAGTTCCCACATCAATATTTAGGTGAATTTCAGGCTTCATGGGTTAAGATTGTCATGGAACAGAGGAACAGACTGCAGTTTCTTCACCTCTGATTTGGTTGAAAATGATAATGTTGTCATTTTAAAATAAGTACAGTAAATTTATAGAATATACTGTATTTCTTTTGCAGTGTTAATTTTTCTGTTCTGTTTCCAAAACAAAATTTACATCAGACCCTGATGATGGGGACAGAGATGGTCTAAGATAAATAAGAAACATTGGTAATTTTTAACCAACTGACACAGCTGATAGCCTGAAAAAGTTTTATTGACTTTAGGTTCTATGAAAGCTTCAGATGTTACAAAAAAAATGACTGTCTTCAACTCTGCCTTAAATTTGTTTTCTTTTTCAAAATACATATACGAAGGGGGACCCAAAAATAACCGGAAATGACCTATTGCGCACGCATGCTTTGTAGTTACGAGTTGTGCTGCTAGGTGGTGTTAGCTGGGGGTCTCCCGCGACTGTTAGTGAGCTGGTGTCAGTCTGAGTTAAGTGGTTTGTCTGTGGTGCTCTGTTGTGTGAGTTCCTGTTTCAACCCTTTGGCGATTAGTGAGATGGCCGACCAGAAGGAACAAAGAGTGTGCGTGAAATTTTGCTTTCTGTTAGGGAAAACTGCACTTCACTCTTCAAGTCGCGGCAAACATTCACGCGGTTTTCTCTTTGGTCATCTCCGAGCAAGCGAGGAACAAATTTTGCAGACACCCGTCTCATGTGCAAACCTTCGGTTAAAATTCGCTGGACCGTGCTCCATGAGATGTTCGTTTCCTCAGAAAGTTGGTCAATGGTCTTTCGACGATCTTCATCAATTTCACGCACACTCTTTGTTCCTTCTGGTCGGCCATCTCACTGATCGCCAAAGGGTTGAAATAGGAACGCACACAACAGAGCACCACAGACAAACCACTTAACTCAGACTGACGGCAGCTCACTAACAGTCGCGGGAGACCCCCAGCTAACACCACCTAGCAGCACAACTCATAACTACAAAGCATGTGCACGCAACATGTCGTTTCCGGTTATTTTTGGGTCCCCCCTCGTATAGATTTCAATTGTATCTCTAACCCCTTCAGTGGTGACTTGGAAATTCAGTTCATGGTCCCCAGAGTATGAAACACACTGTTATCACATCCAGAAAGCCATGACAGATGGTTCCATGTAATGCTGCAATCTTCTGAGAAATATAAGAATTGTGTAGCAGCTGTCACAGAACCCAGAGACTTATCAGGATATAACAAATGGAGTAGTGCACTGAGCCCAAATATTTTCTGAAATATAATTGGTAGGAGCAGTGTGAATCCCAGAAAGTTCTGACAACGGCATTTAAGGGTTTAATGAATGCATCTTATGTGTCCAGGACCATATTCAGATTATTGTATGTGCTTGTTGTTTCAAGTGGAGGACAGAAGCAGAGAATTAACCTTGCTCGAGCAGTGTATGCTGACAAAGACCTCTACCTCTTAGATGACCCATTAAGTGCGGTCGATGCCAAGGTGGCTCGCAACATTTTCAACAGATGCATCAAGAATAAACTGAAAGATAAAACCATTCTGTTGGTTACCCATGGCATGCAGGTTTGTATGTTAATTGTAACTGGTTGAAGGTAAACTCGTATATTGATTAAGTTTGCTCAAACAGTAATACTGACTTGCATTTGGGAGTTGCCCAGTATCCTGACTAAGGTTTTGCTATACTACTCTGATTTTCTCCAAGGCAAATATCAGGATGTTAGCTCAAATTAGGCCATGAGTGTTCACTTCCACATCCTCTCCCATGCATTAGTCACTAATCATCATACCACTTGATGCCTTATGGTCTGAGCTACTGACAGCATGGCTAAATAAGAAATAAATAATATGGGAATATTGTGTAACCTAACAAACTGAATCCTTCAGTCCTGAGTTTTATGAAGCGTATGAGGCAATGCTGACCACTGTGGTTGACTGGGCAGCACTTCTTCATTTTTGGGAAGACCTGTGTTCAAATTTTAACTCGGAGACCATCTGTCTCAACAGGTTTTTCCCTCTAAGAACATGCTGAGATAGTACCTCAAATTAGGCCATGGCTGCATCCTTTCACGTCCTTTCCAGTTCATTATTTACTAATCATCCTTTCATTTAAAGGAGCCAGGATATATCAGTTGGTGTAGCAATGGGCTATGGGCTGGATGAACTATATTCGATTCCAGATGGGAGCATGAGATTTTTCTCCTCTACACAGTGTCCAGACCTGGTCTGAGGCCCAGTCAGCCTCCTATATGTTGGGTGCCATGGTCTGTTTCCCTTGGGGTAAAGTGGCTGGAGTGTGAAGCTGACCAGTCCCCTCCAACTAGCGTCATGTTCAAGAAAATGTGGATGTACTCGTATACATCCACTCCTCCATACATATTTATGTCATAGTGCTTAATCAGTTAAGCACAGGGACAACTTCAGCTTTTGTTTTACCTGTCATTTAATATAGTATATAGTACGGCTAGTGAAACTTACTGGCCATCAGGTTACTAAAATTGTTGTGTAGGGAAGGACAGAGAATCATAATATCAAGTGAAGTGTGACACAACAAGACGCTTCAGTACAGAAAGCAGATACTCATACTGTCTAAGAAGCTTGGTCATTGACATGAGAGGAAAAACAGAAATTGAGGTTCCTTTAGAACAGTGCTCAGGAGGAATATATGGGCCTAACAGAGATAATGTAGCAGGAGACTGGAGAAAACTGCATAATGAGAACACCCATAATTTGGACTCATTGCCAAATATTAATAGAACAGTCAAGTTGAGGATGTGATGGAAAGGGCGTGTAGTATACAAGGGAGAGGATTTGATAAAGAATTTTGATAGGAGAACCTGAAGGAAGGTGACCATTAGAACGTTCAGATGTAAATGGAAAGATAATATTAAAATGGATATAGAAATCAGTGGGAGGGGGGTGTGAATTGGGTTCATTGGTGTCAGTATAGGGACCAGTTGCATCATCGTGTGTGCACTGCAACGAACCATTGGGTTCCATACAGTGTTGGGAATTTCTTGAATGGCTGAGATACTGTTGACTTCTCAAGGACTGGCTCCATGGAGTTACTTAGTCAGTATGATAAACTCTTTTCTGAAATGTTAATACACTTGCACTTTCTCCACTTGCCACTTTATGGGATGTTTATGAAGTTTGAAATAACAGATCCATATGATCGTGTAATGAGGATTCATTGTGTTTTTGGAGGATGGGTGGGGGGATACTGAGATGAATAAAAGTATATGTTGTAAATTGTGATTGAAGTTGCAGTGTTGCTAATGAACTGTGTTATTCTTCAGATATTATCAGAGCTTTACAGTGGGTAGTTATCATCTTGATGGAATTGGGCTTTTCGCAGCGATGACTGGGAAGAGTACTTTCTTCTGGGCTGTAATGTCCTGTACTCTGGTAGGTCACAAAGTTTTGGTGTAATGTATTGCCTCCATCTTGTCAGTTGGAAGAGTGAACCAACCAAGTAACTATGAAGGAGTAGTCAGCTTTGTTTGCAATTCATTTCTTGGTGCCCACTTGCTTCTGACCCTGAAGGAGGAGGCAGTATGTCCCTCTGAAACATCTGTTAAGTTTACTAGACTCCAGAATAACATAAAAGAAAAAAAAAAAAGATAAAGTCCTCTGTGCTGAAGTAATTAAGCACTATGCCAGGAAGGCAGATGGGGGAGTGGGTGTATAGATCCACATTTTCTTGACCTTGGCACTAGCCGGAGATGAGTGATCAGTGTCACACCCTTGCTACTTTACCCCTGGGAATAGAGCCCCTGGTACCCATTGGATGGGAGGCTGGGTCGTCTCCAGATTTGGTCTGGACAATGTGGAGAAGAGAAAATTCTTGACACTACCAGGACTCAAACCCCAACACCTCAGTCATCCAGCCCATAGTCAGTTGCTATACTGACTGCTCTATCCTAGCTCAGTCTAGAAGCACATACTCTTTATTTATCATCCTTTTTTTCTTTACAGTTTCTTGAGCAATGCGATGAAGTTTTATACATGAAAGATGGCTTGATCTCAGAAAGAGGTACACATGAAGAACTGGTTTCACAGGGTGGAGATTACTGTCAGATGTTACAGTTTGACCAAATAAGAGACCAAAAGACTACAAATGAGGTGGATACAGAACATCCTTTGCACATGGAAGGAGGTTAGTGATGTTATAGTTTAACCATGTTCAAATCTGCAAAATTTAAAGTAATACTGAAAACCCACATTTAAGATTTCTTGGGGGGAAGCAGTGGGTTTGTATACCAGATCAGTCCCCCTTTTCTATCGGACTGAAATTCCTTCTTTGTGTAAGTTTGGCTCTTACTTGAAGATTTAATATGGTGTACCTTTCTGTTTAAATGATTGTCTTAATAGCATGTGTTATGTGATTTGTGACGTAACGTCATAACTTCAGGAACTTGTTCTTGAGTAAGCCAAACAAGAAACGAGTATGAATTAGGCAGCAAACACTGTGTGCCTGCTTAATGCTGGTTCCTTGCTTTGCTTACTCATCAACCTCAATGTTGGAAGGAGTAAGTACCTCTGATAGATTAGTTGGCTTATGCTAGACAACATGGTGATATATCTCAGAAGATAGAACTTGTCATAGTCACAGCTGTGAGAACCTCAAATCCACAAGTAGGAACTTTGTGTATATGACATATTTTTCAGGGGATGACCTGAAGTATAAGCACCTAATGTGAAGACAGTAAGTTGTGAATCACCCTACAAATAAAATGTAACTTTCCTTTCATGTTGTGTTTGTGTGTTGTCAGTGCGAAAGAATGGAAGTGAAGATAGGATAAATGAGCATAAACATGCATTCACTTACAGAGGTCTATAAAAAAGAGTATATCTAATTTTTCTATCTTGGACCGCCTGCATGTCCTAGTGGTCAGAGTTCCTGGCTACAGATCCTGAGGTTCAGGGTTTGATTCCTGGCACTGCCAGATTTTCTGAGAAGTAGTAGGTCTGGAATGGGGTACTCAGCCTTGTGAGATTAATTGAGGAGCTACTTGAATGGAAAAGTAACGGCTCTGGTCTACAAAACTGAAATTAACGGCTGTGGGAATTTGTTGCGCTGACCACGCAACCCCCATCTATCTGCTAAAGTTGGCACTAACTTCGCCAACAAGTGGCAGTCGCTCGTTTGGTATACTTCGCTTTCAGACTAAAGCCATGGTGTTTCTTTTGTTGTTTGTTGGTATTTCGGTTATTTCATTTCATTTATGGTGTGGATGATTCCAGCTGAAAATGAGTTGGCTGGGAAGCTAACCTCAGAGGAAGCACACACAATGACTCAGACAGGTTGGAAGGCATATGTGGATTATGCAAAGTTCTGTGGTGGATACTTCGTTATGGCCATGCTTCTGCTCTTGGTACTGCTGTTCACTTTATCAAGAATGTCTACAGGTATCTGGCTGCAGATCTGGTTGGACCAAGGTGATGGTTTAGAGGTTAGTTGTAAGTAAATGCCCTGTGATTAACATTTTTACTCCTGGTTACTCTGTTGCTAGATTACCTCCCATCCATCCCATTTTTAGCATCACACTATCAGTGGGTGGTGATGCAGAAGGTAGCTGCATGCACCATCTAGTGACTGAGAGAAAAATTAATTGCTTGAAATACTGTCTGAAAGAAAAAGTTTCTTTTTCATGGAGAGTTGCTGTCTGACCATAGTTGAATGTAATAATATGGACATATCCCCAGTTACCCACTGACCTTGGGTAAGGGGGAGGTGGTCAGTTAAGTACCATACCATGAAGATGTATGGGGGTGGAGATATGGCTTCACACATACTTGTCTTTGGCACTAAATGGAAATGAGCAGTCAACTTCAGCTTTTCATTTGAGTCATTTAGCATTGACAAAATGAGCATACCTTAGTGATCCTGAGATGAGTTTTATATTATTTTTTTCCAAATGGTCTTTGTAGTGGCACAGTTACATTCTGATTAAGGATTAAGGGCATACATTCACATTCCAGTATATAGAGGCGTTTTAACAGGCAGGGCAAGTTTATTTTTAAAAACAAAACCAAAACCCTAATGTTAGAAGGTTTGCATTATTTTAAAAAATGTTTCATGAACCTGCCTGTAAGCCTTGAAGCTTGTGTTTGGTCTAACTTAGGGGTTTTTGTGCCATCTAAGTGCAACATTGTTGATTGTTCCTTTATTGGAAACTATTTCAAGACATATTTCAGCCTAAATGGCCATCTTCAGATGTACGGGTGTTGTGGACATGGATACTGAAGCTCACTGTAATGCAGTTTTTCTTCCTATTGCAGTAGCCTCAGGTTAATTTTTGTTATGTGGGTTGCACGTGTTTTCCTGTAATATGCAATGCCTATGTTAGAGCTTTTTAAAGGTATAAATGTATATTCAGTTGTTGTATGTATGCTGTTACAGTTTCGTTTGGTATGCTTGTTGTGGCTGCCTAGAGTGTTCTTGGTGGGGCATGAGTTTTGTTTTCTGTTCGTTAGCCATCATAGCAGCACACAACACACCCCACACCCGAGGTTGCAGCACACCTGATATCATGAGAACATCCACAGTGAATGACTGTGATGGCCGACCAACAGGCAAAACTCACATCCCTTCAAGAACACTCTTAAGGCAACCACAGCAAGCAGGCCAAACAATACCATAAGTAATATCATATATACAGTAACTGAATATACACATATACCTTTAAAAAGCTCTAACATAGTGCATCGCACATTACACGAAACCACATGCAACCTGCATAACCAAAAATAACCCGAGGCTACTGCAATAGGAAGAAGATAAACTGCTTTACAGTGAGCATCAGTATCCTTGTCCACAACACCTGTACACCTGAAGGTGGCCAGTTAAGTTGAAACATGTAGTGAAATAGTTTCCAGTAAAGGAACAATCAACAATGTTGCACCTAGATGGCACAAAAACTTCTACATCAGATCTGTTTAATGCAACAGGATGCTGAAATATAACATTTTGAAGCCTGTGTATTGAAGGTTACATACTACAGTGTCATCAGCCATTGTGTTCTGTAATGTCATTGGTCTACTACTAGTCAAAGGTAGATGAAAACTGGGGGAAGTAAGGGAGAACTGCCCCTGCAGGTTACAGTGGAAGCTCTGTGGAAGGAGAAACCTATGTGAAGGGGAGAGTTGGGTGCCAGCCACAGTCTCCATATAAAGGAATCTAACTCACAGTGGTTTGTTATATGTTTTGTTTCTAGGCAGAACGGAAAGAAAACATCACACGTTACAACTTAACAAACATGACAGAGGAGGAACTTAAAGGATATGTAAATGATAACCCCGACCTCTGGTTCTATCAGCTGATGTATGGACTAACTTTTGGCATCATGTTATTCATTGGTCTGATGAAAGGAATTGGTATTGCCAGACAACTGCTCTTAGGTAAGTTAGTGCAGTGGATTTGCATGGTAAGATGCATTGTTTTGTATCAGTTCTTCTGTACTCTAAAGGTTTAGGCTGCTAGGGCCTCTTCTCAGTCTTGTGCCACAACTGACCATCTTTCAGGTCTTCCAACGTTTCTCCTTCCCCAAGATCTATATTATATTGCTTTCTTAGTTAATCATTTATCCTCCATCCTTTTCACATGGTCTTGTGGGATTTGTTGATACTCCAATAGACAACCACTCTGAAAAGTTTGTGGGCCCTGAAAAGGGCCTTTTGTTGCACCGTGCGTGCGCTGGAGAGTTGCAGCAACTATGTTAGCTGCCTGGTCGCAGTGCGTGGTTGCTGGAGAGTTGTGGCAGGTAGCAAAGCACGGTTGCTGGAGTTGCGGCAGCTGCATTAGTTGTCTGGTCTCAGTGTAGCAGTTGCCGGAAGTTGCCTGGTCACAGAGCGTGGTTGCCGGAAGATGTCTGGTCGCGGAGTGCGGTCGCTGTAGTGGCAGCAGCTGTGCCAGTTGCCCAGTGTGTTGGGCAGCCGTCCCTGTCGCAGTGGAGAGCCGATGACTCCGAAGACCAATCGCTCTGGACTATTATTATTATTATTATTATTGGAGTGTGTGGGTTTCCCTATGCACCGCGACTAATAGTCTATTGTATGTCCCCCTTTGATATTCTACCAGTCTCCATACCCTGCCGGTATTGGTGCTCGCTATCAGCCCCGTTCAGCCAGCGAGGCTGGCTGCAGTACCCGATTCTTCCCCATCTACCAGAGGCATTGGAAACTACTTGGGTGGGAAACTTTTTACCTAATTTAGCTCAGAGGTCTCCTAGAGACATGAGGATCTTTTACGGGCCGTAAATCTACGACATGGGACCCATGGCTTAAAGTCCCTCCTGGAGGACTTGTTCCCTGAATTTTTTCGCCCTTAAAAATTCCACGACCTCCGCCGGGTTTGAACCTGTGTACCTTGAGTCATGAGGTGGGAACGTTACCCCTAGACTACGGAGGCCGCTTTCGCTCTGGACTAAGTGTGATGACTGACTGGCTGATGTGGTCACTGATGATTGCTGGGTTGGATCTCTGTCTTTTACTCGTATACCAGTCTTGGTGGGCAGAGCTTAGACTTGTAGTTGCTATTGTGAGCACTGATTGGCTAGCGCTCGTAATGATTATGAGTGAGCTGGGCATCGAGTGCTGTATAAATGTGAGAGCTGACAGCAATGTGCAGCAGTGTGCTATTGATTTAGGAGTGAGTGTTGTCCGTTGATCGGTGACACAGCGTGATAGTATGTGAGATGTTCCCACAGTCTCATCGCTGTCCTCTTCATTTCCCAATATTCTGTTGCTGTGTTGGCTACAGAAGGAACCTATGGGACATTTATCTTGCAGATGTGGTTCCAATTTGTTGCACGTCCCCTAAGCAGCAGGAGGACCAGGAATTTTGATTTCGGGATGTCCATACTTTCACCGTCACTGCAGCTGCTGCTAATTGTTTTCTGTGTGGATTTAATTTAGCTTACCATTCTCCTGTGGCATGCTGGCAAACAGGTTCTTCCCCAGTGTTGCTCTCCCTGCCATTAGGGCTTCTGTGCCCTGTTATTGCAGTGAGATACTAGCTGTCAGATCTGATTTCAGTTTAATTATTTATAGCAATTTCAGTTTTGTGGATTACTGGGTTTTTGGACTTTGTCCAACATCCTGTATTCAAAAGTACCCTCTGAACACAACATTTTGAAAACTGGATCTGTTTCCATCCTCAGGTGAGAGGCATGGGAGAGACAAACTCTGTAAGGTCCATTAGAAAGAGCTAATCCCAATCACTGGACAACCTGTGTTGGTAATCTACAGCTATAACTTTTCTTTTAATGTTCGTTAGAATACCAGATGATGGACAAAGTCAAAAAACCCAGTTACCTGAAGGGTCATACACCATCATTAGAGCCCTTTGGAACCTACTTAATTCAGTTTTGTTAAAGTGTTTTATAGAGAAGCTAAAATCTTAAGGTGGCTCCTACAGAAAGGTTGGAAGTTTCACTTTTAAAACAGGTGCATCAAATGTGCCCACTATTATCCGGTTTATTTAATACATTTCTTCAATGAAATACTACACAAAAGGGAAATCTAAGAAATAATATTTAAAACAGTCACTACCAAACCCATCCCATCATGGGCTGTAGTTCCCCAGTTACCAGAGCTGGCCCATCAGGTGATGGGCTGTTGCTTGAAAGAGTCAAAACTTCAAACATTGGTTACTCTGTCTCTTTCTTCTTTTCCGTCTCTGTTCTAAATGCAGTAAGTTCAGAATTTAGTTTTCATGAAAAAGTAGTTAGCCTACCAGGTAAAATCCCAGTATGAAAATTTAACATGTAAAAATAATATTTGTATGAAACGAACTTCACATTTCTTTGCAGGTTCATCTCGCCTCCATGACACCATGTTTCGTAAAGTTATTAGGTGTCCTGTTTCGTTCTTTGATGTCACACCTCCAGGCAGAATCTTGCAGAGGTTTTCTAGGGATATGGATGAACGTGAGTTTAAGCCATTGGAACCTTGATTTAATATTACTTGATTTAAGGTTTTCCCTGATTCAGCTTCCAGTTTCAGTGATCACAAGTCAGTAATGTTAGTTTTAAATTTTCTCCATTTAATATTTTCCGTGGTTTAATGTTGAAATCCTCAGCTTCCAAAAGAAGCTGATAAACTGCATCTGGAAGATTCTCGGAACTCGACAATGACAAAAATGTTTCTAGTTATGTAAATATAATTCCCTTCCATCATTGATTTAAAAGTTGATAACATTTAGTTATTCATGACAATGACTTTTTCAATTTGAGATGAAATTGAAGAGAGAACTTGAGACAGTGTGAGAACTGGAATGAGAACAAGAACTTTCTCCACTGAAGACAGTCTGTGCCATTGGCTGCTTTCTTGCAGTGCTCTGAAGTGTACTGCTTATCCTTTTTGATATCAGGTCCTTTGAAACGAATGTTGACAAGTTATTGTGTTTAGAAAGATCAGATTGTAGTCATATCCTTTTTTGCCATGAGCAGAAAGAGGGAGAAAGGGGTAGATTTTGTTGACGCAGATTTATGCTAGTATTGCTGTCCTTGAAGATTGTGATGGATCACATAGTTTGCTCACTACTTTGCAAAATAATATTGTTGGAGTTTGAGACTGAAATATCAACATTCGAATCAAAATTGAGATATTGTTTTCTTAGTTCAGTCTAAAAAATTTGAGGGTCATACATGCCTAATAATATTAACTGATTTTTTGTTTCAGTGGACGTCAGGGTACCATTTTTCTTTGAGTTTGTGTGGCAGGGGTTGATGTTTGTTATCACACAAATGTTGCTGGTGTGTGTAATTTTTCCTGTATTCTCAGCTGCCATGATTGTTGCAACAGGTTAGTCAGTGACTATTTTGTTGTTTTCTCTTTATTTTAATGTGATATGTAAGTATGTGAAGGTCTTGTCATAGCTGAGGTAGTTAGACATTTGCTACTCATTGAGCCTCAGGTTCAGTGCCAGGTGACTTTACATAAAATTTGTGGTGGATGGAATGTCACAGGAGCAGGTTTTTCTACGAGTTTCTGTAATTTTCCCTTTCTAACCATCATTCAACTGTGATTCATACTCAAGTATCAGTGTCCCCTGAGGTGTGTGTGCATGTGTGTGGTAGCCCTGCTCAGGAGCGCATTAATACATCCTCAGTCTTTAAGTCTGGGGCTTCACCTGTGACCTGACACTTAACTGGTTACAAGGAAGTTAGATATTTTGCATATAAAAACTGAATTGCCTCCACATGCTCCCATGCACTCTTGCTTATTATTAATAGCATTGCTAGTTACTGCTCATAGTTCTGCCAATAACAGCTGGATCGTCCTGTTTATACATATCCCATCGTAAACTCTAATGCTTTCTTTGTTAATCTTTTCCTCTGAGCAAGTAACTTATGCCATGGAACCAAGTCCTTCCTTAGACGGCAGTACTTGATCGGCCAAGAAATTTCTAGCCTTTTATAGAGCCCAGAAGTTCATAGTCTGTTACTGGTCCCAGTCCTGAGCACAGATGAATCCAGTCCATGCCCTCACATCATATTTCTTTAATATCCATTTTAATATTATCCTCTTATCAACACATTGTTCCTCCTAGCGGTCTCTTTTATTCAGCTATTTCTACCAGAACTTTGTATGCATTCCTCTTCTGCCCAGCATGCACTGTGTTCCTGCTCAACTCATCATTCTTTGGTTAAAAACTTGAAAAATATGTAACAAGGAGTACAATTTATGAGGCCCCTTGTTATGCATTTTTTTCATCCTTGTGTTACTTCACTAGTAGGCCCAAGTATTCTCTGCAGCACTCTGTTCTCAAACAGCACTGTATTGCAAGCAAGCATTTTCCAGATTTAATCTCCCCATTGTGACAAGGGAACAACTTAGGAAGAAGTCTTCATTCTCTTTCATGTCCAACCCACCTATATGCTTCTTGTCATATTTCATAATTTGTAATCAGAACTGTGCTGTTGAATAGTTAGCACTCCTGCCTCATATTTCAGGCCTGAAGACTAGCAATTCTGTCTGAGATTTTCAGTGGTTCTCCCATCTTTCTAGACAAATTAGGCCACAGATACATCCTTCCCAATTCATTTAAGTTCATTATTCACCAATTAGTCTACCATACAATGCTGTATTGTCTTCTGTTGTACTGACAACATCATAAAATAAGTAAAATAAAACATATAAGAGTTGAGGCTTTCACGGCGGTGACTAAGAAGAAAGCAGTTTTCTGGGATTTGGCACCGTGTATATGTGGTGTTAACCGACGATTCGGAGGAACGTATCGCCTCCATCTTCAGGGTAGAAGAAAAAATATAAGAAATCTGCAAGCGAAGAGACCGTGAGAACCGGTAAAACTTTTTTGATCACAAAGACCTAGGAAATCACCTCCTGCAGTTATGCCCTAAAGTCGTGAAACAGCCTGTATTGTCATCCTATATGTTTCAGAGTTGGTGTTAAACAAGTTAGGTTTTTGATAAACCTGTAGTTATTTTTACCTTGTGTAATAATTTCTTTCAGCTTTATTCATGTTTCTGGATGTGTGGTTGAACGTGGGATTACGTGAAACAAAGAAACTGGATAATCTGTTAAAATCCCCAGTGCTCAATCACATGTCATCAACAATGGCAGGCCTCTCCGTCATCCGTACATTTGGCCGACAGAAGATATTCCTGGAAAGGTATTTGCTGCAGTTACTGAAAGTGTTGTTATTGTTGGTGGTGTCATAGTTTTAATTGTAGTAATATACTGCAGTGAAATCCCTACATAAGGTTTCTTTGAGCAGTAATGGGTTCAGTTCTGACAAAACAGATTTTACTTGCAGGGGTGTAGTATATTTAAATAATGGATTTCAGAGAGCATACATGGGAGAGTAAAGAATTGCATACAGAATTTGGTAGAAACATGTGAAGGTTAGAGACCACTTGGTAGACCTAGCTGTAGGTGGGATGGTAATATTAAAATGGAGCTTGAAGGTACAGAATGAGAGGATTCAACTGACTCTTGTGAACACTGTAAAGCTTTGGTCTCCATAAAATTATGGGATTTTCGTGAGTAGTTAAACAGATGTTAGCTTCTCAAGAAGGACTCTGCTCCATTCAGATAGTCTGCTGTGTTAACCCAGAGATTTTGACTTGAGATTATTGAAATTGAATATTAAATGGGTGGAAATCATCATTCAAGGAACATTAAATTGGGATTCGACTGCGTGTTGTTATCAGAATTTAATAGTTTTAGTTGCAGTCAGTGAATTTACAGATTGAATCATCTGATTATGGTTTGATATTTCAATTCTTTAGGTTCTGTGCAAGACTCAACCGGACACTGGCATCTGACTTTATCTTCCGTTCTTCAGTTCGGTGGTTTACATTTCGAATGGATATGATTGCAGTGGTAATTGTCACATTGACTGGTCTCGTGGTTGTATTACTGCGTGACTCTGTTACAGCTGCCCAAAGTGGTCTTGCTCTGTCCTGCGTGTTTGCAGTAAGTTCCCAAAATCTTTGAAATTTACTTTATTTATAAAATTTATAAAATTATTTTATCATTCAGCTTTTGGTTATGTGTATTTGATAGTTGAAACATGTTCCAAACATCATTGTACAGGTGATATCTGACGCATGAAAGTTTTACTTGAATAACACAGAATTTCTTTATAAGTAATGAAATTTTGAAGGCATACCTCCTCCTTCTCCTCTCTCTAACATTGTTTTGTTTTATCAGGTTGAAGGACAAAAAGTCTTTAATCTTTTTCCATCTTCCCACAGTCTTCTTTTGATTTCTTGTTAGCTATTTCCTTTCATTTTTGATGTCTTGTAGTACTTGAAAGAAATGTGTAATAGTTCAGCATCCTTGGAAATCATAGGTGGACATTGCTCTTGATATATTTCATACAACTTATTTTGGCAGACATGTAGGGGCGGGATTGCTTTAATGCATGTTTTGTAGCCACATGATCACCTTTCATCCAGAGTTGCATGCAACAAAATTGGGTTGGAAAGTGCTGTACATTCAGATGTATTTACCATGCTCATTTTCGGTTGATTGAATTTTGTTTGGAATTACATGAACACACATCTTTTTCTTCATGGTAAAATTATTGGTCAGTCTGTGAAGAAATCTAAACTCTCAATTAAAATATATGTGTAAATAATATTAATACTGGTTAGTGCAGCTACAGTAAATTCCCAGTTACCCATCAGATTTGGGAACTGGGGTGTACCAGTTACATGAAGCAAATCGTTCCAGGAGAGTAACTCCTATAGAAACTCAATACAAGGTCAAAACAATATGTCTTTGATTTAGTTCTTGGTTGGGAACCTTCATGGACTGCATAGTGAATTGGTGGAAAGGTTTTGCGTGTACTATATAGCACATTCACAAATTAACCTAGCACCTGCATGAGGGAGAACAGTGGACATAGCTACTGGTGGTGGCAGAAATTATCTTCTAAATTTTTGCCACTTTCATGACAATTCTGCATAGATGGATACTGTGTAACTGGGAGTTTGGTGTGATCAGGACAAATGTATTGTCTAATTCTCTTGTGTTTACTATTTATTTTGTGTTAAAACCTATGTATTTCATCTCTCTGGGAAGTCATCATCAGTGGTATGATTTGATTCACAAGAATACTGCTGCATTGATTTACACTGTTGTTTTGTAATTTTTGTCTGATGTATGTGTAATCCTTTGATAAAACTAACTTTATTTCACAGTGAAAATTGCATGTCCATTCTTAGTTATGGTTCTGGATATCAGTTAGCTATTCGATTGAAGCTTTCTTTAAAAGTACTTGTTAAATTTTAAATGTTTTGAAAGTTTTGTTTATTGTTTAAAAAGATGTTTTATTTAATAAATCTTTTATTGACTGTTCTCTGTTTACAGTACTTCTACTAATTCATTTGGTGCTTTTTCATTTTTGTCCATATCTGTGGTCTGTATTGTTGTGTTTTCTCTTATTTCTGATGTGTCCAACCAGAATTAATATTATTTATGTGTAAGTCTGTTTCAGTGGCCTGGTGGCAACTTGCTGTCGAATATAAGATTTATGGGTTTGAAACTGGCTGAGGTTGACTGATTTTTAATAGTGATAAAAATCTGGAAGGGATGTAAATTTGGGGGTCCCATGTAAAAAAAAAAAAAGAACTCTTTACTCATGATAAGAGATGGATGATGGCAAAATTAGATGCCATTTTTGGTTGCACACAAAGCTCATTAATCTGCTCATAGATGGTGCTGTGGTTGCTCGAGAGGGGGGGGGGGAGGTGAGTGAACAAGCAATTTGAAATCACTGAACTCAATTGAAGTGTGCTGGATGATGTAACTCTCTCACGTGGTTTCCGAGGGAGTGACATATGCCAGACAGTTGAGGTTAAGGGCACAAATGACTTAATTATCAAAGTATGTCATGAGAAACCAACCACGTGTAACAGATTCCACTGACAGTGGGCTTAATTTTATGGTTTGCCATATTTTACTATAGGATTCTGACGATGGTGTATAACACACTGATATATTGGGTTTCCTAGTTTTTGTTATCTTAAAAACTAGGACGATGGATAAAGTCCAGAAACCCAATATATCATTGCCATATTTTGTTTGACAGGTGAGCACGTTTGTGCCATTCGTTATGCAGCTCAAGTCAGAAATGCAAGCAAGGTTTACGTCTGTAGAGAGAATCTTGGAGTATACACAGGTATGGGATTTGTTAAGGTACGAGTGTGGCATAGAAGGAATGAGAGATATGTACAGAATTGTAGTTGGAACTCTTGTTCTTTGTCTGGATATTTCTTCTGTCAGCTTCTCTAGCAAATGCCAATAAAGTTTGTATGTGCACCAGGATCTCCCAGAAGAAGCGGCTGGTAAGGTAGAAACACAGAGACCACCTGATAACTGGCCATGGTCTGGTCAAATAACAATGGAAGATGTGCAGCTGAGGTACCGTCCGGATTTGCCCCTTGTTCTGCATGGTGTAACGGTTGATATTAAAGGAGGTGAGAAGGTTGGAGTTGTTGGTCGAACCGGGGCAGGTAAGCAGTACAGTTGAATATTAATAATCATTGTCATGACTCAGATTAGATTTAAATCTGTTCAGCCAACAAAATTTATTCACACCATCTCTTCCATGGCCCTCCCATTGATCCTCTTTCCTCTTTTACTTGCATCATTTCTATTTGAGCTAATAGACAAGCATTTGCCTGTCTTTGCCTGTTTCCTTTTCCCCCTCGTTCTCCTTATCCTACTCATGGATCCCAGTGACCACCTTCCTTAACATGGCTGTATAATGGAACAGATTCTTCACTCCACACACACCATCCTTGAAGATGGAGGCAGCATGTTCCTCCTGAACGTTAGTATCTGCCTAGAAGACTGCACATTGCTAGAACCCAGAAGACCACAATCTGAACATTAGTAACATTTTGAGATTGTCTTTATTTTTGAAGGCAAATCATCCTTGGTGACGACACTGTTGCGTCTGACAGAGCTGGCAGGAGGTCGTATCTTGATAGATGGCATTGATATTTCAACAATTGGGTTGCACGACCTGCGGTCAGCTGTGGCGATCATTCCCCAGGATCCTGTTCTCTTTCAAGGAACTATTCGCTACAATTTGGATCCGTTTGGGGAACATAGTGACGATAAAATATGGGAGGCTTTGGACAAGGCTCACCTAAAGGAAAAGGTAATTGCAATTATTGTTTTACCTTAGCTTTCAGAAAAATTTCATCACATTTTGGTTGCTGGATCCTCTTATCTATTGTTTGTTTAATGATGTTATCAATAGTTCAGGCTGTATGGCATCGATTGAGGGGATGATTAAAGAATATTGAATTGGATACAGTATCAAAGAAAGCAGCAAAAGGTAAGGTTGTCCCTATGCTTAATAAAGCACAGTGCCATGAAGATATATAGAGGAGTGAAGGTATAGTTCCATGTATACTTAATCTGAGTACTAGACAGACATGATTGACCTGCTTCCCACCTCAGCCACTTTACCAAAAAAAAAAGAGCCCCTGGTGTACGTTGGACAGGAGGCTGTCACCTGAATCAGAGCTCTTCAGGATGGAAATGATCATGGTCTAATTTAAGGTATTTTCTTGGCATTTGTCCAGAGAGACTGAAGAAAATCACAGTAAGCATCATTAAGTACAGCTAGTATCCAGGCAGATAACTGAACTCAGGACCCCTGATATATATATATAGCAGGGGCTTTAATTATGTGACTGCAACTTCTAGTGGTACACAGTGAATCTGACTTGCATTGTTCTTTTTTGCCGTTTATGTGCAATGTCAGTTAATATGCTGTCATCTTTTTTTTTTTCTTTATTGTCACTATATATTTCAGCCTAACTGGCCACCTTCAGGTGTACAAATTACTGTGGTTAAGGAATCTGCTGCTCACTGTAGTGTTGCTTTTGTTATGTAGTTGCATCGGAACCTACGTCGTGTTTATTTGGGTGTCCTTCAACAGTTGCTATGCATATGTTTGCCTTATAATTTTGTTGGTTCATGACTTATGGCTGTCCTGAATGTTTCTTTTGGGGCAGAAGTTTGTCGTATGGTGGTGGGCCATTACAGTGATGCTTTTTGTCTCGACAGACTTCAGCAGTGACCCAGGTCACAGCCTTCTATAATACTGTATACATGCTATTCCTTCAGTTGGCAAAGAATGGGTATAATTTGTGCTGGTGCTGTGTTGGGAATGACGGGTGTGAAGTGAAGTTATGCCTCATGTTATAAATCTACGCTCTCCTAGAACAGAATGCTACTGTGTAGTAGTTAAAGACATTTGAACTTCCAGTTAGAGAGCTGATGTCACCACCGCATTGGCTGTAAAGATTGCTGTTTTCTGGGATGGGATACCATGTAGTTTGGTAGAAGTTTAGCAACTTCACAGAGGAGCATGCTTCCTCCATATCATGGTAGAACATTGTTTCTGAACATTTGCACCATAGAACACTAATGTATCACAAGAACAGAAGTGTACTGTGAAATTTATTTAGATACTTTTTAACTTACTACTGAGCTTGTTATTACTAGGGCTCGGATTTCTATGACATGTCATATTTTTATCCTGGCATCTTTTTGCATGTATAATTAAATATAAACGCATTTCTGACTCTTGTGAACATGAAAATACGGTTTTTATTGGTCATATAAATGCATATTTGAACCATATTTTAGCTTTAGGTCATATTTGGGCCCGAAGTGATATAAAATCATATTTTTGGTCATATTTTAGGCGAGTTTCACTTATTGCTCAGAAATATATTTGCAAGTATTGGCAACGATGTTATTTGGAACTTCATTTCTTAGAAATATTTGGCCTTGTGTAACGGGATTTGAAGGAATACTGTACAGTGTGAAGGGTAACGGTTCTTGACCTGGCGTAGAATCAACCACTTTGAAAAGAGAAATTGCCACCTCTGCCACTGTCTGTCTGTCTGTGTGTCTGTCTGTCTCTTTTTCTCCTCCAGTGCAGTGATACCTGAAGTCCAGTTTGTTTCTTGCATATTGGTGAAAAATTTTTCCATCCACAAAGCGGTAAATTTCTACCCTCTCCCCGAAACCCGTCCAATACAGTACTGTATTCATAACTTCAGTTGTTCAGTATAGTTTCAAGATGCCTAAAGTCAAGTGCTCTAATAGCGTGAAGTTGCGTGGTTTTATTAAAGAGTTTGGTGACAAATATTTTAGTACTGACGGAGAAATTTTATTTTGCAAAATGTGTGAAGTGAAAGTTACGGCAGACAAACGTTTTACGGTGCAACAACACTGCAATACAGCTAAATATAGAAGCTGTGTAAACAGAGAAATTACCACGGAAAGTAGACAGCGATTGTTGTTTGAAAAGTCATCCTCCAGTTCACCGAAATCAGGAAATGCCTCCGAGTTTTCAAAGGATCTTTGTACTATGATGGTTTCATCAAATATTCCATTACATAAAGTAGATACACCTAGTTTCCGAAACTTCCTCGAAAAATATACAACTCATCCCATTCCGACCGAATCCACATTAAGAAAGAACTATCTCACTTCCTGCTACGATGTTACCATCAATAAAATAAGAAACTGTGTCGGAAATAATAAAATATGGGTGTCTATCGACGAAACTACCGACGTAAGTGGTAGATTTGTAGCGAATGTTGTTGTTGGTATACTGAAAGATGACCAGCCTCGAGATATATTCCTATTGGCATGTGAGGTGTTGGAAAAAGTGAATAATTCTTCCATTGCTGTTGTTTTCGACAATGCGATGAATTTGCTGTGGCCAAATAAGGTAGAACGAGAGAATGTGCTCCTCTTCTTAACGGATGCCGCTCCATATATGGTAAAGGCAGCAAAGGGACTTCAGGTACTGTATCCCAAAATGATTCATGCAACGTGTCTCGCACATGCTCTGCATAGGGTAGCAGAAGAGGTGCGAGAGAGCTACTTTGATGTAGATAAATTAATAGCAAATGGGAAGAAAATTTTTGTTAAGGCTCCACTTCGATTGCAGAAGTTTAAAGAAGAGGCTCCATCACTACCCCTTCCCCCTAAGCCTATTCTAACACGATGGGGGACTTGGCTCGATGCTGCAGATTATTATTGCACACACTACAGTGTGATTGAAAATATCTTCATGAAGTTTGACAGAGATGATTCATCTTCAATTCGAACTGTACAAAATTTGTTTTCATCAACCACGTCAAGAAATCTAGCGTACATAAAATCAAATTTCAGTGTGATATCAAAATCCATCATTAGACTTGAAGCTGTGGGCATGCAACTGTGCAATGCATTACAAATTGTTAAGAAAGTTGAAAGTGAACTACATCAAGCACAGGGCGAAGTTGCTGTGAAAATTAGTGCAAAATTACAAAATGTGCTCCAACGAAATCCTGGATATTCAACACTGTGTACAATTTCTGACATTCTTTGTGGCAAAGAAGTTGAATTTGACAACAGTGAATTAGAACTTGACGCAAGTGATTTGACTTGTTTTAAGTATGCCCCTGTGACATCTTGCGACGTAGAAAGGAGTTTCTCCAAATACAAGGCCATTGTTAGTGACAATCGGAGGTCCTTCAAGTTCGAGAATTTGAAAATGCATGTTGTCATTCAGTGCAACTCTACTGAAAAGGAAGATTAAGGTACCGTACAAATTATTTACCTGCAACTATTAGCACACTTTACTTTACTTTTCACGCTAAAATAAACAATACTTTCGTTCATGTTTTCTCTTTACAGGGTCAGCATTGTGTTGTGATGGATGCTTCACGGCTTAAAGACATTTATTCAGAAAAAATAACTTTGTACACTTTTCAATAAAACGCCATTCAGCTTTTCTCTTTATGGGGTCAGCAATGTGCTGTGATCGATGCTTCAGAGCTTAAAGATATTTATTCAGGACAAAATAACTTTGTAAACTTCTTAATAAATTGCCATTCTTAGGAATTTTTGTTAAATATTTACTTATTTTTTGTGGGCCATTCTGTCATATTTTAGGTCATATTTTGCCATTTTTAGGGCATAAATGCATGCATATTTTCAAAGTTTTTAGGTCATAGAAATCCGAGCCCTAGTTATTACCATACAACATAAAGTCAACTCTTGTTATCTTATTGTCACGTGTTGGGTATGTCATGTGACAAATAACTTTACGTGGGTCTCACATTTAGCGAATCTTTATTGGACATCACTCTTATACTCTTTACAATTATTATCAGTTGTAGCATCACTTGGCTTCTATCTCGTTACTCAGTTCTCTAATACTTGTAATGTCGTAAGCTCTGCTTATATAGGGGTTATGCGGACTCAATAGAGACACCCCTCACCAAGGTTTGATCTCACGTGTTCGGCAATCCGTTACTTTGGGGCCGTTCCTTATAGATTACACTGGTAACGTGTTTCGTCTCATCCGTTGCTACTCAACGACAGTTCGTTGCTACAATTTGTCACTGCGGGAACTCCACAATTTCCACGTATTCGTTGTTGTGGAAGTGTCCGTTCCGATTGTAGCGGTTGTTGTGGTGATGGATGTAAGATAACGCATCACATTATGTTAAAAATGTGTCAGTATCTTTTTCAAAGTTTTCCCAGAGGAAGACCCATGGATCCCGTTTTCCCCATTTTATCATGGAGTGCTGCAGACCCCCCCCCCCTCTGTCTGTGCCTCCAATTTCAAAATCATAACGAACTATACCAAATTTATGATAAGTCTGGTAAACAATGGGGTATAAGATGGAAACAGCACATTACTCTGACGTGAGTAAACTTTTTACCGCACCACAGAGCATCGCATCCCAGAAGACAGTAATCTCCCAGTTGGAGATTTACAAGTGTTTGGAGGGGGAGGTATCCCTGTAATAGGCTGTGGAGGCCTGCGGGGTTGTGAGCTGCTGAGGTTCCCACATTTTCTGGACAGTTGGCTCACAGATAATGGTGAAATTATCAGCCTTATGCGCCTGCCGCCCTTTACATTCAAAAAGATTGCAGGTACTCATGTCTGTTAGAGGCTGAGTCGACCCCAGAAAGGTAAAGCTATCTCTGTAACAGGCAATGGAGACCCATAGGTTTGTGAAACATCAAGGTTCCCAGTAGTAGTAAGTGACATGAATGTGTTGGGTGTTACAACAGATTAGCCGTGAGGAGAAGCAGTTGCTTTGTCCTGTAGAAGTAGATGGAGAGAACCTGTCTGTGGGAGAAAAGCAGCTAATTTGTTTGGCCCGTGCTCTGCTTCGTAAGAATAAGATCCTGCTTTTGGATGAAGCTACAGCATCAGTCGATGTGGAGACAGACCATTTGATCCAGGAGACAATCCATGATGCCTTTGGACATTGCACGGTTCTCACCATAGCTCATCGCCTTAACACTGTCACAGCTTATGACCGTGTAATGGTCATGGACTCTGGAAAGGTATAATTTGTATAATTTTATGTTTGCTTATGGTTTCTAGCCAAGGAAATTGTGAAGCCAAGAATATGAGAATTCTCTGTTATGCTGGTGGATTAATCTGTGTGATGCTTTTAAATTTAAGCGAGAGCTTTTGAAGCTTATGTAGTGAAATGCTGATGAAGTGTACATCAATTTAAACCTTTCCTAGCCTGTTTATTTCCTCCTTCACTCCTACAAGCTACAATGGAAGACAGCCATGAAATAATGCGTACATACAGTCTATGAAAATACAAAATTATTGCCATCTATTGTTCCTATACCCAAATTACCAGAAGAAGTGCCAAGATTATAAAATGGACAGGAGAGTAGGTGATGGAAGGCTTCCAACAAGAAATATGAACATATGAACAAAGTTTGTAAGTTTTCATATTGTCGGTATGTGTATTTTCACTTCAGTATTTTATTCATTTGCTTTGCAGACATGTGTTGTATTTATATACTATATGATAAATTATTTTTTTAATTTGTAGGTGACTGAATTTGACACTCCAGAAAATCTGATGAACTGTGGTGACTCACTTTTTCGTCAGATGATGTTGGCGATGGGTATTTCTTCCCTCCGGGACAGCTCTGCTACATGATCATGAGTACTTTAGGTCACCAATGTTATTGTTATTAGTATTAATAATAGTAAAAATGTTAATACATTGAATAAAAGTATAACCATGTCATTTAACAATATTGTAACAATTCAGCTGCTGCATGCAGAGATAGGTTTGTGTGTGTATAAGTGATTATAACTGGTACAGAATTTTGTAAAGTGTATGTTTAACCCAGTTAATGTTTCACTGTAAGTTAGACCTTTATAATCATTTTGATTTTGAACCTTGCTCCTACCAGCTGCAAATTAATTTGGGTATAAAAAAAAAAGTTTGGTGTGCGAAAATATAAAACTAGTGCTGAGGTTCCATGAACTATTAGAAATGGTGTCAAAGAGTCTAAAAAGCAGGGATTCAGCATGTAGTCATAGTGTGACATTAAATTACCAGGTTGGTAGTAGAAGGCTTCTCGCATGTACCTGTGTGAGCAAATTGGAAGCCTTCTGAAAGAGGGCAGTAAAGGGTTAAAATTGTCCATTTTCTCAAACTGTAGAGCAGTGATAAAGAAATGAAATGAAGGCTGAAAGTATTGTATCTTTCAGTGTAAGACTTTAACTGAAATTTCTTCACTTTGCAACAGCTGTTTTTGTTTTAATTTGTAATTGTTTTTTAAAAGAGAAGGATTAGAAGTAATTGTCACCTTTTAAAGGTGTAATACAGGGTTAGATGTGTGATTATATGTAATTCCATGGATGCATTTTCTTGTTTAACCCTTTCTAGAAGTTTGCTGATGTAATATTGACATAGCACTTTTTCCTTTGTGGTTAGATGTCAGTGCATTGTGGACATGTATTTTTTTCTTTATTTAGGTGGTTGATCAAATTCTGCTGCGATCATTTCAGTGCCTTTATCAAGCAAATGCTGCCATCTGCTGATTATTTTTGTAACATTTTATGGGAGTGTGCGATATTATATGTACACAAGTTGGTTGCCTGTAAAACAGCTGAAATTTCCTAGCTTGGGAAAAAGTTGTACAGTCTTATTACTAGAAAGGGTTAACTATATTTCATATGAAACAAGTATGGTGAGTTTGTCATCTGTTCTGATGATGAAGTTGGAAAGTCTTAGCTTCAGGGCAAAATTCTGTTGCCCTGAATATTTTTTTATTGACCCTCTGCAAGCCACAGACCGATTAAATCGGCTTGGGGTACTTGCATTGAAATTGCTATAGCCAAAGAGATTGGCTTGTTGTTGTGTATTGATAAAGCATTTCTCTCAATACATGGCATCAGGTGTAACATACCTATGTTAGATAAAAGATTAGGCTTTCACATGATCTGTACGTGTCGTCATTGCAAGGTCATTTGAGGAAGTATTTTGGGGTTTACTGTGCAACTGAGTTTATCTCCCAAGTAAGTTTGGGATTTATAGCATATAGTTCTTCTGTGGGGCTTAGCAGTCACAAGATTAAGAGAATGTCTTCTGAGAAGGGACATTGTGTAGTCTGGTGGTTTAAGTACCACTTTTTCAGAGGAACTTTGTGTTACCCTGAGTTTGGAGGAAGTAGGTTCCTCTCAATCATTGGAACACGTCTGCCATATTACATGGTGTCACATCCCAGAAAACCATAATCTTATATTTCCTGGCAAGGAGACCCTGAAATCTCATGTTAATTCAGTTTCTAACCTTTGAGTTCTTTACTTTTCATATAATTATATTGTTCTGCCACAAGTCAGGGATCAGGGATGTGCATGCTGCTCAGCAGTCTGAACTATACTGACTTAAGAAACTGGGACTTTTTGCAAAGAAGGTTGCTAGTGAACATCAGCTTTCTCCATCAATATATTTTTATTGACATTTTGTTTACAGATACAAGTTTTATTTGGATCATCTGTTCTAGGATTCTTCCTCTTTCCTCTTCCAACATTAACACTTCCATGCCAGTCATCTAGCAACCAGTGCCCTTTATCTGTCTGTTTTTCCCAAAGTTCTCTGTCTTCAATTTCCTCACCTGTTTTTCCTTCCTTCTGTGTGACATCTAATATGTTGTTCCCATCTCTTATTCTTACATATTTTCCTTTTATTCCCGTGTTCAAAACCTTTTGGGGATAATTTCTTGGTTCTTTCTTACAATGTACCCATACCATCTTGTACTGCTATTGAAGATTTGAAGCTATCAGGATGAATAAACTTGCTGAAATATTCTCAGGCATTTAGCCATGTCAGTGTTGAACTAAAAACAAATGTTTCAGAGGTGATATGGCTCTCCTCCATAAATGTCAAGGACATAAGGTTAAGCATGGTGGTGATAGGTTAGTGTCAGACATGCTAAAATCTTCTAGGATCATCAGCCATGTCAGTGTTGCATTGCCCATGATGATTGAGACTGACATGGCTGATTGTCCGAGAATATTTTATTTCTTCTGTTATTTATTAATTTATGTTCCTATGTATTTATTTGTTTTTAAATTGTCTCGTATTTTTGGTTTTGTATTCTCTTTCTCATATTTCTTATTGCATGCCTCATAAAAAATCTCAGCTGCTCTTAGTCTGTTGATATCTGTCATTGTCCATCTTTATTGTAGGTCTATATGAATGTTTCATCCAGTAAACATTATCTTATAAAGACATGGGTGCCACGAGGCAGCTGGTTGTCTGGGAGAGAAACAAGATAATTTTCATGCAAACGTATGTTTAAGCCATGTAAGTCTCTTTGTCCTGATAGCCCCAGAATACTCAGGATGACAGAATATTTTTTTAAAACAATGTTTCTGTAGATTCTGAAGGGTTCTGATGATGGTGTATAACACTTTGAATCACTGGGATTTTGAACTTTGCCCATCATTTGGTATTCTAGGAACTAGTAAACAGCATTTCAGAAACTGGATCTCTTTCCGTCCTCGGGCGAAGGGGGAATGGAAGACACCTACTATGTTGGGTCCCTTAGAAATAGCTAACCTCCAGTGATTGAAGTTAGCTCTTTTTAAGGGACCCAACTGAGTAGGTGTGTCACATTTCCCCCTCCCCCTAGGACAGAAACAGATCCAGTTTCTGAAACATCGTGTTTTCTAGTTTCTAGAATACTGCACAATGGACAAATCATTCATTCCAATCAGTCATTCCAATTTCTCTGTGTTGGGTGTTAATACATAGAGAAATGGGATTGGGTTATGTGGACAGGATTCATGTGGCTTAAGATAGGGACTGATTGTGGGTTTTTTGAACATGGTGTTGAACCTTCAGGTTCTATATAGAAATATTTGGAATCTTTTCATTTACTGAACAACTGGCAGCCTCTCAAGAAGGACTTACCTGCAGGGAAGTAGTTAGCTAGTTAATTTGTTAGTTGACTTGTAATTTGGAGTTTTAACTCATTTGAATTAACAAAATATCAAAGAACACTAGTGTACATTCCTACTATAATGAGCAAAATTCAAAATTGTTGTGTATATTGAATCTAGTATGCAGTTATATGCAGTACAAATATTTATATAAGTCTTATAAGTATCTATATAATTTTCATATATAATAGATGATGTAATGTCTGTTATTTTGATGATTTTTCATACTTTTTCTTGTAATTGTGCAGTTCACATATTTGTTGTGAGGTAAATGGGTGAATGTCACTCCTGTTATCCGGCCATTTTATGCAGAATGTCTTGAATTTGAAGGAAATCTACCTAAATTTTAGAGCTTATACACCATCTAAATGGTAAGGCGGTACAACTACTTACTCACAGACGTGGACATACACATCACTACAGTGTTCATTCACAAATTATGTGAAAAAATGTTCCATGGCCCTAGTGCATTATTAACAGAAGTCTGCAGGCCAGTCTTCAGGGAGACAGGATATCTGGCCAAACACATGTTAACACTTCGCGGACCGGTGATTTAAATATTTAAATCACCCTGGGGACCGGCGTTTTTAAACCTACTACCCTAACTTGTGCACTGTTCACTTTAAAAATTAATATAAAATCTCCTAATTAATTTTATGAACTAAAATTTTTGGAGAAGACTTACCAGAGCTCCTAGAAGTGCTTCAGAGTGTGATATTTCTGGAAACATTCCCCTCTGTGAAGAGGCATGACGCAGAACTTGCAGACATAGGAAGTCTTGCTTCGCTTCTTATGCACAGCGCACACACGGCACTGCCTAGAAGGATACTTCCGCATCGATTGTTCACTCATCACAATTTTCACGAGGGTATGTTTCCGCATATCACCTGAGAGTCGCCCAGGGGGGTGGGAGTAGATGGTCCCGGTCATACTACGTCTGTGTCTGACACAGGTTCTGCCGCCACTGTGAGGTCTGTAGCCCAGACTTCTGCCACATTCATGAGAAATGCCTTGTATTTCAAAGTTGAATTTTCGTTTAGCTCTTTGAAAACCAAAAATGAATTGAAAAGGGCACAATTTATAAGCCACAGGGCAACTCTCTTCGTCCATTTTACTGTTTTCCTAGGAAGGGAATAATAGGCCAAGTATTGGTCGGCTCTGTCAACTCCTTCATGAACATATTATACTGAGAAATACAAAGAGGCTTCTTCTTCACTTGCCTGTGTCGTCTTTGAACATCGACCATGCTCGAATTGTGAATAGTGGAAATCATATTCACAACGCGAGTATCCCTCCAGGACTGAAGAAGAATGTCCCCCTTCCTCCTGAATGTGGTGTCACCACGTTTCAGGGATTTACATTCCTCTTTCAGATCTGGAGGAAGGCCTCTGTTCACCCTAATTGTACCACAAACATGTACTTTCCTTGAAAGTAGGTATTTTGCAGTTGGCACACTGTTATAAAAATTATCTTGATAAACGTGATAATTTTGATCCAGATAGGGATCCAAAATGGAAACAATAGTTTCTTGCAATTTCTTGCCTTCACCGGAATAAATTTCTATATTTCCAGTATAGACTGAAGTGTGTTCCATGACTACACGAACAAGTAGGCCATACTTTGTGAGTTTCCCAGGATTATATGTTCGAAAACGAAGCCTTCCCCTCCAAGGAATCACAGATTCGTCCAAAGACAGTTGCTGCTCTGGCTTATAAACTGTCTGAAATTTCTCAACGAAAAAGTCTAATAAGGGCTGAATTTTGAAAAGCCTGCCCGTTGATTGTGGTTGCAGTTCATTATTATTGAAATGCAAACACCACCATATCTGTTCAAATCTCTTACGATTCATGAGTTTGCTGAAAATGGGAATTTCTAAAAATGGATCAGTGGACCAGTAGTCTTTCAAATTATCCCTCTTTGTAAACCCCATTATAATGATTATTGCCAAAATTTTTTTCATTTCTGTTGAAGTGACATCCACCCACTTCAACACCTTATAGGTACTGTTGTACACCTCATGGTGTTGGAGATAGTATCTGCTGGTCTCCTGATGCAACATGTCAAAGAAACTATCTCCAAAAAACAGTTCAGCTACTTCAGACACTTGCGTAGGGTCCGATGGCATTTGTCTCACCCCTGGATCACCAGTAAACTTTCCCAAAGTGGGTGTTTTGTCCACTTTACCCCATGTGGCTGTCCCCGCGAAGCTAGCACTCGCACTTTCATCGGAGCTCTCACTGTCACTTCCACTTTCTCTTCTGGTCACAATATTTTGGGGGCCCCTGTCACTACCACTGACACTGCCCTCGCTATCAGAAGACGAAGCAGTTGGCAAGTCAAATAACTCATCGGAGATAAAATCACGGATTTCTTCTTCTCCGAGAGCTCGCACGGCCTTCAACTGCTTTCGTCTCTGAGCCATGTTGACACTGAGAATATGTTGCCTCACACATAGAAGCTTTGACTTGAACAAAGGGACTTTTCTTTAGAGTGAGAGAGGAATAGAGAGTGGTCATGTTGGTGACTCGGAAAACAAACATTCCAAAGGTCAGCTACGCAGTACTTTTACAGACATGTGGCCACCAAAGCAAGGAATAGTGTGTTGCAACATAATGTGTCCTAAAAGCCTAAATCTAGGTGACCGGTCTGCCATGTTTAAAACCCAAATTCCTAGGCCTAGGCGTCTGGTCCACGAAGTGTTAATATATAGAATGGAAAGGAAGTAATTTAATGTGAAAAAATGTTCCATGGCCCTAGTGCATTATTAACAGAAGTCTGCAGGCCAGTCTTCAGGAAGACAGGATATCTGGCCAAATACATGTTAATATATAGAATGGAAAGGAAGTAATTTAATGTGAAGTGAGTTCCTTTGTCAGTATTAATGAACATTCAATGCCTTTAATTAAATTACTTTTAAGTTTCTATTGCTGACATTTATTGCATGAGTAATACTAGATCTCATTTATTTGACTTACAGTTTGTTAATCTTGCAGTCATATTTCTTATAATCATTTGGAATTAGAATCTGTGGAAGCTGAATTAAGTCTTAATATGTTAGGAATGCATTTCTTGAGTGGCTTGGCAGCTATTGGTTTTTCAGTGACTCCAGCTCCATGGAGTCAGGAAGTATGTCCATAGAATAACAGTTCTTACAAGTTTGGTCTGTTATTGCCTGTAGTTTTTCAATTCTTCAGTTATGCAGTAACACAACACACAAATCTCATTTGTTTAATTATCATTAAAACCCAAGGACATTTGGAGAAAGAGTATTGGGCATGAAATATGTTTCTAATTTTTAGCTGAGTTTGTTCAAACAATTTTTTCTTCCATTAACCTTTAAATGCCGAACTCCTGAAATGGTGGTAAGCTTGAGCTGGCCGGAGTTTAATTAAATGCCCGCTGCTGGTGTGCGTTTAAATGGCTGTTGCTACTCTGCGTTTAAATGTCCGTTCCTGTTAGGGCACTTAAACAATTTTAAGCATTGTGTTTAAAAATGCCGTATCTAACTGAATTTGTATGATAAATGGATGGAATTAACTTTGTTTGTATCAACAAAGAACATAGTGTCGCATATGACAACGGAAGATTTGAACATTTTTATAGAAAGAGTTACACTCTATTTTCATTTTTTTCTTTTAATTTTGTTGTGTACTGTAAAAATGGTTTCCCAGTTCTTCACAGAGATGTTCTGCATTATAAATTCATTTCTGTTGGTAACACTTGACGAATTTGAGCAGTCCCTGGTGTCCTAAAACAGATGGAAGCAATAAGATGGAAGCACTGCTCTTACACTCTTCGAATTTTCGAATCTTTTGAGTAAAGGACAGAAGATGAAAGAATGGCTATTCAAGAGAAAGCTAGAGGGGTCCCTTCTTCAGTGCTAAGACCTTCTGTTATAGCTGCAAGAGATTGTTGCCCTTTCTAGGGTCGTGAACAGACCATTGCATCATGGCTGAGATACAGAGTGTGATCTGTTTTCTGTGCGTTCATAGTGAAATTGAATATTGTAATTTCAGTTCAGCCTATATATATATATATCAAGCAGTTAACAACAAAAAAGGTATGTATATTGAATTTTTCTAAATATTTTAACATATTAATCTGCAGAATCTGCAATACTGACTCATGGATGAGGTTGGCAATAACTCATACATTTATACTTTCTTGCTGCTGTTCACATAGGTATCATTTTAATTCTTCTATTATGGTTTTACTCAAGTCTGTCCGTTAATTACTACATTTAAAAATAAGTATTTAGGACTGTGCACGCACTTCCACTAGCGGAGTTTAAATGCCCGGCTGGCCAAAACGGGGTACTTCGGCCACGACGACGATACTCATCACTGGCCCGAACGGGGCACTTCGGCGGTTAAGTATTTATTCGTGCAGAAACGTTTAGAGGTTTTCGTGTGGTGTGTACTGTGTTGTTTGATTTTAACCAAGTTGGAATATGTCAGCAAGATTAGTAATACTCTCCAATATCAAGTTCCATGAAAATCCATTTGCCTGTTTTTGACTTGGACAGACAAAGAGGGCAAAGGTGATAGGCAATTCTTTTTTTCATTGCAGACACAATAGGAGTTATCAAAGTGATCAGTTTAATGTGTATTTTTGTGCAGGATAAATGATGCAGATTTGTATTACAGTGGTATGGTTGGAAAAAACGTTGTATTTGATATTTCCAGACATCATACTGCATATATATGTGTGTGGTTAAATGAAAATTTGATCCATATTTCAGGTTTCACCAGTTGATGATTCTGAACAGTTCTTGTGTGGGAGATGGAGAAGTGGGACATACACAAACATGTTACATTGTGAGGTTAACTTTGAAGCCTCACTTTCATCTAAATAATATCTGAAAATAAAGTTCCTGACTGACAAAAATCAGTATATCTCCAGTGCAAAGACCAGTCTCTTAATTCTGCTTAGGGAAATAATTACATTTAGTCACAGAATCATACAGAACCCATAAGTACCACCATGCTTTAAAAGTTAATTACAATACTGGAACTGAGACTGAAATATCGGTTAAATAAAAAAAAATCTCTCTGGTTCTCTGCAGGTAGAGGTGCTGTTTTGTTTAAAATTTGTATATACTGTTAATCATGTTTATATTTTGATAGTTTTATTAACTCATTTTATTATTTATCGAGAAATTTATGTATGTTTGTTATGATTTCTGTATTTTTTAGCATACAGACATATTAGTTGGGGCCCATGCCATAGTTCAGGTAGTTAGGTGCCAGTGTTCCACTGCAATATCCCAGGGTCAGTCCCAGATCAGGTCATGTAGGTTTTGTGGTTCACAAACTGGCAGTGGGGCAGTTTTGTGTGCAAATGCTTCAGTTTTCCTTGCCAATTCTCATTCCATTGGCCATACTCGCACATTCATTGAACCCATCATTTGACACTGCATATTCTTGATACAGCATCATAAATAACAAACTTAAGTAAATAATCAAATCTGTTAGTTAATTAGTTATTCTGTAAATGTGGGGTGCGTTGCAGCATGAATTGAGCTGTGTTCTTACTTATTCATACTGTTGATAATTTTGTTCTCCAGAAGCTCGTAAACTTTAATGCAACTTACGATTGTAGGATAATTGAGGAGCTACTTGAATGGATAAGTAGCGGCTCCAGTCTAGAAAACAGAAATTAATGGCCATGGGGATTTGTTGTGCTGACCACACGACACACACCATCTGCTAAAGTTGGAATTAATTTCGCCAACAGGTGGCGGTCCCTTGGTTGGTATAGTTTGCTTGTGGACTAAAACCACAGTTTTTTTTCTTACAATTGTTTCATATATAAGCCACAGGTAGCATATTCGTATACAGGTGACAGTCTTCTGAGAATTGACACCGTGTACTTTGGAAGGAAGGTACTATCATTGGTACGTATCCACTGAACTACATAGTGGCACATCCGAGAATATCGTAATCTTGATGCCCACACTGTGAGATCTTTACACCTCATATATTCATGTACACATTATAACCGAGATCAGTAATTTTCATATGTAGGCCATGGAAGGGAGGATACTTAAAAGTGTTAGTCCTGTTGGAAAAGTAGTTGGGATACTTGATATGTGCATTGAGAAGAATCTAAATAAAAATTGCATTAATAACAAAGATTGACCATAAACAATGTCTGATTGTCTTTTGAGCCCTTAGAAATCATATTTATAGACTGTTCTTTTTTAGTTTGAATAATGTTGACATGTCCTCTTCTACCTCTGCAGTGACAAAATGATTCTGTTGTCTCAAGTGAGATCAAATCTCTGGGCTTTCAGCAGCCTGTTAAGTCAAGTATTACTTATTCATTGTACTATAAGTAACACAGCGAGATGTTAAATGAGAGACAGTGAGCTCTGAATATGGATTGATGTAGTAGCTTAAGCAGGGTTTACATCTACATGGTCAATACCTTGATTATAATACCAGTGATTATCATATACTTAATTTTATTATACAGAATGTTAACGTGTTGAAAACAGTTTTATTTTACCCGAACTTAGAAGTATGTATTGGTGCAGAAAAGGCAGTTAAGTCACTAAACATCCTTGTTCAGGAGCAGAAGAAATCGCATTTGTGCAGTCATGTACTTAACTCAGCACTTAATTATGTCACTCAATGGAAAGTAACATGTGTTAATGACATAGTTCCGTTTTCACATGATCCTTTTGTTAATGAGAATTTCACAAAACACTTATCTCATCTTGATAAGTTTATGTCTTAATTCTCTTTTCTTAACACCAAAGAATTGTGTCTTACTGAGTTGTAGATTTTTAGTAGATATCAGTTTGTATCTTTTTTGTTAGTTTAAAATGCATAATTTGTTTGATAATACTGTGCACAAGCCTGAATTATATACATTTTTGTAATATAAATATTTTAACACTTTACTTTTGTTTATATTTATTTGTTTCATCTATGTTAATACTTAAGATCTTTTATTTATAAATGTTTATTTCTTCAGTCATAGTTTGATAAAAATTTTGCATAAATTGTAAATGTATGAAGGTTGGAGGTATAATTTATGTATAAGCTTTGAGATTTATGCATGGGGTTCAATTCCTGGCAGGGGCAAGAGATTGTTATAATCACAGCATCCAGACTGGCTTGGGGGACCCACCCAGCATCCTATCCAGTGGGTACTGTGGTTCTCTTCCTTTGAGGTAAAGCAGGAAGTAGTGAAGCTAACCACTTACCCCCATCTGGTGCCAAGGATAAGAATGCATGGAGCTACACCTCTCCTTCCAGCATATGTCTTTATGGCATGGTGCTTAATTAAGTGTAGGGACAACTTTACCCTCACTTTGTACTGTGCTTTATTTAAAGTGTTTTACTCTTAGGTGATGCACAACAGGCTGGAGATTGGCACAATAAAAGGTCCGGTTTGGCCTACCCATTATTCGTTCATTTGTACCTCTACATTTACCTTAAGTATTTCCACTGATCTGTTCTTTCTCACACTTTGGTTCATTTTAGCACTAAATAGAACTAGTTGAACAGTTCAGGTTTTAAATCAGCGGCACTTTTTGCAGAGGCATAGTAGCAAACCCATTTTTCATTATTAGTATTTATTTGAACATACACAGTAATTTTCAGAATACTTGTTGTCATCTGACCTGGTGATCTGCAGGTAACTTGCTGACTTTCCTTGCAAGGGCTCCCTGGTTCATCCTGCTAGTAGTAATAGGCTTATCTCAAAGATTAAGCCATGCATGTCTCAGTGCAAGCCACATTCAGGTGAAACTACAAATGGTTCTTTAAATCAAGTAAGAGCTCTTTGGCTTGAAACTAACAGAATTCATTCCTGATTTTCGATTTTTCCCATTCTTTTTTTGTGATGAAGTTCAAACATCCATGACTTTACACAGTGGGTCATAATCCTCTATGCTCCTTTGTCAGAGGAACAAAATGGAAGTTCTGACTATTGGGGTGTTATATAGAAACTGTTCATTCTATCTTTCCCCAGGCTAGGTGATGAGGCCACTGTGGTCAAAGACCATACTTGAAGGCATACTTCAAATTGCTAGTTATGAGTTTCAAGAATGGTTTGGGCTTGAATATGTGATTCTTGGTTTCTCAAGGCAGGGGCTATGAAAATTATTCCCTTGATATTTCAGAGGAACATGTTTCTTCATCCTCAGGATGGAAGATGGAAGTAGCAGGTTCTTCTGAAATGCTGGTAAATTTTTCCACATTTCACAGTATCATATACCAGAAGATAGAAATCTTCAAGCTTTGAATAGTATGTGTGATTTTCCTATAGGTATTGTATTACTAAATCTTACTCTTTGCAAGGCCCCATAAACAGGCATCCAGAGAATGAGGAGAGTGGGATGAGTTAGTGACCTATGAGTGCCTGTTGCAAGAGCCGTGATAGCGCAGTCAGTATAGCAACTGGCTATGGGGTGGGTGACTGAGGGATTGGAGTTCAAGTCCCAGTAGGGCCAAGAACTTTCACTTCTCCATGCTGTCCAGACCAGTTTTGGGGCCAGCTCAGCCTCCTATCCAATGGGTACTGGGGGCTCTTTCCCTGGGATAAAGTGCCCAGGTCAAGGAAACGTGTGTCTATACATCCACTTCCCCATCTTCATGGCATAGTGCTTAAGTAGTTGAGCACAGGGACAACTTTACCTTTACAAGTGCCTGTTGTAGTGTCCAGGATTCACATACTCGTATTTACTATAGCACCATTATGTTGTTGCCACTGCAAGAGAAGGGCAGTGGGTAGCATAGTTGAAGTACTATGCTATGACATAAATGAGAGCCAGAAATCTTGAGGGTAAAGGGCTGCTGGCACACAAGGCTGACAACCTCACCACCGTCTGTGAACTTACTGTCTAGAAAATGTGGGAGCCTGACAGGCTGACAGTGACTCAGTATAGTGCTGATACTGGCGTCATCATAAAATAACCCACTGAAGAACTTGACTCACTTTGCTTTACATAGTCTGTGATAAGTGTAACAAATCAAAATCTGATCCAGGAGGAGATTGAGCTCGGGTAATTCTTGCTACCATTCAGTCCAGAACCTTTTGTCTTCTCATCTACTGTCTAAAAAAACAAGATTACAATTTAGAAAACTATAATTTTGCCTGTGGTTCTGTATGAGTGTGAAGCTTTGCCTCTGACATTAAGGGAGAAACATAGACTAAGGATGTTTGAGCATGTGGTGTTGAGAATATTTGGACCGAAAAGAGATGACGGAAGGTTGGAGAAAACTGCATAATGACGAGCTTCATAACTTGTACTCTTCTCTAAGTATAATTAGAATTATCAAGTCAAGGAGATGAGATGGGCAGGGTATGTAACATGAATGGGAGAGAAGAGGATGCATTGGTGGGAAAGCCAGAAGGAAAGAGACCACTGGAAAGATGACATAGGTGGGTGAACAATATTAAAATGGAGCTTAGAGAGACAGGATGGGATTGGCTCAGGGTATGGACCAGTGGAGGGCTGTTGTGAACAGGGTGATGAACCTTCGGGTTCCATAAAATGCTGGGAAGTTCTTGAGTAGCTGCATAACTGGCAGCTTCTCAAGATGGTGCTTAGCTCCGTGAGTGAGCATGTGAGTGAGTCTGTGATAAGTTGGACCAGGAAACAGGACTATGATGATAGCCCTCGTTAGTAGGTGTTGGATGTTATTGTCTGTGCCAATAAAATATCACTCCTGAATGATGCAGAGCGAAAGAGAATACCGGTCAGGTGTGTCATGTTACCTTCTTAGTCCTCCATTAGAAATTAATGCTTCAGTCCTTTTGGCTGAAGACGGACTGGTGGTTCTGGGTGGCTACAGTCTCAAGGGACAGCTCACTGGTTCCGACTGGCTGCAGTTGTCAAGAGACAGATCGGTGGTTCTCACTTGCTGCAATTCTCAAGAGATAGCTCAGTGGTTCTGACAGGCTGCAGTTCTCAAGCAACAGACCAGTGGTTCTGACTGGCGGCAGCTATGAGGAGACGCTCCATCACTTTACCATAGCATCTGCTGTACCAACAAATGGGCATCATGTCTTGATCGCCAGAATACTGTGAAAGGCCATGATCCTGTATATGTTTGATTCTCAGAATGTTACTTTTTATGCCTTAATAAATATTTTTATGGACTAAAAAAAGGTAAAGCTATCCCTATAAAACTCCATGCAGGCCCCAAGTGTTGTGAAATGTTGAGGATCCCACATTTTCTAGACAATCAGCTCACAGATGGCAGTGAGGTTGTCAGACTTACACGCTGGTCGCCTGGTACTCATTTCTGTTATGAAGCTGAGTCGAACCCAGGGCCATAGTGCAGCTGGAAGGATTAGGTCATAATTGGCATATAATTGTTTGCTGTCGTTCTTGATGACTTCCATAAACAGGAAGGATTAGGAGTTTATGGAATCTGACTGTTATGGGTTATACCAATTCTTTTGCTGTTTATATTAACTTCCGGCTTTGTAATTCCATGTCAGTTTTCTTCCCCCCCTCCAATGATAGCACCATACTACCCCCACCTTTCACACACAAATGGATTCCATTTCTGATAATGGAATCCTGATAAGGTCCCCAGTTATCCTGAGATCTAAAAGGCTAGATTGAGGTATCTCGTGGCTTTCCTTAGTGCTGCCAAATGAAGGCCGGGGTATTACTTCAATTAGGCCACAAAAGCTTCCTTCCAAATCATTTCCTGTTAGAGATCACCTATCATCCTACCATTTGATGCTATTGAGTTTAGCAACTGACAGCGTCGTAAATAATCCACAAAAAAGACAGCCACAGCCCAATAAGAAGTCATGTTTTGGTTAAGTATAGGCTCTATAAACATGATGTGCTTTCGCATTGCTAACGTTGTAATAGATGCAACCAGACTGTATAGCTGTTTGATGACTTGTCACAATGGTGGAACAATGTTGTTATTTACTGTACACAATGCTTCCTCAACTGTGTCGCTACCTACTTGAATGGTGGTCATAATAATTCTCAATAACTATCTAAAACTTAGTTCTATCCACTCAGAGTCATAGCAAGTCAGTAAGCCACCAAAGTTTAATATAAGAGCTTTGAGAAACTGTAGCTATAGCTGATGAAATATTTCATGAGCGTTTTCATGATTCTATAAGGTTGATTTGAAGCTTACTATAGGGGTACAAAAGTTGTAAAGCTATTTAGGTTCCTGCTGTCACCTTACAGTCTGATAGGGACCTGCAACAGTGTGCAGAACTGCAATTTTCGTGACTGTACAGGAACATTCTATAGCTTACTGTAGGTGTAGAGAGGCTGTAAAGTTCTTTAGGTCCTGTTGTCACCCTACAACCTGATAGGGACCTACAGCAGTGTGCAGATCTGCACTTTTTGTGACTGCAGGGACATTTTTTAGCTTACTGTAGGTGTAGAAGGGCTGTAAAGTTATTTAGGTTCCTGCTGTCACCGTACAGTCTGATAGGGACATGCAACAGTGTGCAGAACTGCAATTTTCGTGACTGTACAGGAACATTCTATAGCTTACTGTACGTGTGGGGAGGCTGGAAAGCTATTTAGGTTCCTGTTAACACCGTACAGTCTGATAGGGACCTGCAGCAGTGTGCAGAACTGCAATTTTCGTGACTGTACAGGAACATTCTATAGCTTACTGTAGGTGTAGAAAGGCTGTAAAGTTATTTAGGTTCCTGCTGTCACCACCTGTGCTGACAGACCTGCAGCAATGTGCAGAATTGCACTTTTCATGACTATACAGGAATATTTTATTGCTTACTATAGGTGTAGACAGGTTATAAAGCTATTTAATGGAGTTACATAATATATTTATTTCTTAAGTTGGCAGGTACAAATTTTTCAGTCACTTATATTGCACAGCAAGATATGTGTAAAAACATATTCAAAGCACAGTATTACATTGAACAGTTTAATATGTGGCTAAACAGTCCTATTGAGACAAAAATATGAAGTGTAACTGAGAATGGTCAGCTACAAGCTTGTCCAAAAATACAGTTTCCTTCATTCCAGAAAATGTATACGTTGAACCTTTCCAATTTGTAACATTTAATAATTATACATATTACTTAAAAAGAAATGGTGGGATTCCATTTGCTTCTAAAGGCTGCGGCTTGAAATGCGATGTGGGTTTACATAATATATATATATATATTTTTTTAACTTGGCAGGTATTCAACTTTCAGTCAGTCATGTTGCACAGCGGGATATGTGAGCAATATTTGAAACACAAAATTTCCCTCCACCATGCAACATTCTATATACTACAACTTTGAACAAAACATTAAGTAACAACGATTAATGCACTTTAACAGACAATAGTTTGAAAGTGTAGGGCAAGTTCTTGACTTTGATTCAGGTTGGTTGACTATTTCTGCGCTTTATTGGCTCAAGCGGTGTGTAGCGACTAGATATGTGTATTGTTGGGGCTATGGGCAAGGGATTAGTGGCATCAGGGCATCGTGTGAGCCTGATAACAGGGCGTCCATCAACTGGGGGCTCCTCCAAGATCAGTTGTTCTTCCAAGCTTGGACGTCGCCATTTTGGCGTGGGGCTCCCCACTTCCGCTCGACAGTCAACCTGTGAAAATTATATTCTTTCTAAAGACAGATCTTTCCTTTGCGAAGAGAAAAATTAATTTAATAGGATTTATTACTTGTATTTTCAGTTGAAAAAAAGGTGAAGCTGTTCCTGTAACAGGCCTTGGAGGCCCGTAGGGCTGTGACATGTCGAGGTTCCCACATCTAAATAAGTGGCTCACAGATGGCAGTGAGGTCGTCAGCCTTTACCTCTAGGAAGATTTCTGGTACTCATTTCTGTTAGAGGCTGTCAACCCCAGGGCCATAGTGCAGTTGGAAGGATTAGGTCAGTTGAAAAATCCAATGACCTTTTCAGGAATTGGCCCTGTGCCCTTCCAGCTTGTAGCATAGATCCTCAAGTTATGCAAGCTATATTTTCTATAAGGTTAGAAAAAATTTATTGAAGATTTTCGAAGATTCGAAGCTTTCACAGTAATTGCATGCAGTGAGGTTTACTTGGGCAGTTGGCCATGTAATAACATAATTAATAACCAGAGTTCCAGAGACTGCCTCTTGTCTCCGTCATCAGGGATTAATGTGATTGTCTTGAGAAACCTTATTGGTAGCAGACTGTAACAGCATATATCAAGAAATAAATTGCTAACATAAACACTGAAGTACTCAAATTATAAAATGAGTGTTTACTAAATTAATGCTTGTTCAACTTTCACATATAGTATACATTTGCTAAATATGTTTCATTACTTAGCAGAGCAAGCAGATAAATGTCTGTGCATTCACTCTGGATGTGATTTATAATATTGCTTTTGCACATCAGAGATAATACAAAATCTACTTACAGAGTTTCTTCTCTTCTCAAGTGGTGGCAACATATGGGGTTTCTTTCTCTGTCGCAATACTGGTTGAGTTGTTGATAATGTCGAGGTGCCTGGTGAGGAGGGTGTATCTTTCATCTCTTCAGAGGAAATGTTGGCTCTAAAACAGTTTTGGAAAAATAGATACGGGGTTCAAAACTACGTGCTTATATTCCCCATGTAGGCAACAACAAAAGGGAGAAACCACAGATCTGATAATTTCCCCCTTCCATTGGTTTTTGAAGGTCAAAAATAGTTCCCCCCCCCAAAAAAAATCGATAGGGTAAGTTTCAATCTTGATTAGACCTAGAGAAAGTTGGGTAAAATCTTGTAATGATATAAATTGTAGTCCATATCATGAAGAACAAATTGTTTTCTTTATTGGAGTCTCTAGCATCAATACTTATCGAGATATAGAAGATAACGCAAACCTCCATTTCAGCCGAAAACGCGTTTTTTCGCAATATAAAAACGGCTGCACCGGGAGAACCGAGCGGATTAAACATTTTTTTTTAAATATTTTTGAAGTATGAAAATATGTAGAAATAAGTGTACAAAATATATTTTTTTAATGGTCGAGCGACTTATCTGGATGATTTCACGTGGAATGACTGTATTCGGGGCAGAAGGACAAAATCTGTTAACAAAAATTTTGTACGTTTTACATCGATATTTGGTATATTTTATTCTCTTTCAATTTTGACTTTTTCAAAATACCCCTGATAGAGGCAGATTCCTTGTTTGCACCCCCCCCCTCCCCTGCTGGCCCACAAGCTTGTGTAATATCCTATTTTATTCCCACTTATCCCGTGGTATCTGCAGCATGTAGTGTATACAGGGTGTTACAGGAGGAAAGGTCAATAATCTGAGAGGCCATAGTATCTGTCCTATTCCGAACGGTTTCCGAGATAGAGATATTTCACTGCATACTTCCAGAATTTTCGACACCAAAGAGATATTACGTACTGTTTCTAATACCGGTATTTATTGTTCAAGTGACAAAGTTGGTACAGTTTACCTGGTAAAATACATTTTCGAAAATTCCACCGTCAATATCGATGCACTTTGCAACTCGTGTGAGGACATGGCGTGTTGCTGGTCTGTACAGTGTACGATAAATAGTTTTATCTGGGAAAGGATTTCGAAGGAAACTGTTGTGGACTAATCGAAGTACTATCCCGGAATTTTGCAGGAGACACTGAGGAAAGTCACGAAGAAAGGTTTGCCGGTTTTCCTGCTAATATTCGAACTTATTATGTCGCGAATACGAGTGTGGAGCTTTACCGCTACTCCACCCTGCTCGCTTTTAGTTTCGTATGCTTGTATAGACTATGCTCTGTCTAAAACATCTTTGATGGTGTATCATGCCTTAAGTAGGCAATTTTATGTAAAAAAGAAAAAGCCCTGTGTGTTCAGTGGGCCCTCTGGTATGGTGATTTTGGTTCACATCGTCTGTTGAAAATAGAATCTAGTAATTTTACAACGATGACGTAACGATCTACGTCATTACCTAATGATGACGCACCCTCGAAGATATTTTTGACGGAGAATATATATTACGCCCTTAATTTTACCAGCCTCAGTGGAAGGTGTAAGATATCTGTGTGGACGGTGATAAATATTCATTGTATGTATATATGCCTTATGAATTAATGAAAACGTATTACCATATTAAAAGCTAAACTTATGAAAGAAACTGCTACATAATTCTGCGGACTAGAAGCACGCAAGGCAGACCTATATAGATAAAGAAGACAATGTAGTTCTGGTACAGGCAGCTCTATGAAACCGCGAATGGAGACCGAATGGAGACTTATAGCCCTTATTGAGGAGAAGCCAAATCTGCAGCTACTCAAGGATTTCCCAGCATTTTGTTGAACCCGAATATTCATTACCGTGTTCACAAGAGCCCTCCACTGGTCCCTATCCTGAGTCAGCTCAATCCAGTCCGTACAAACCAATCTTGCCTCTCTAAGATTAATTTTAATATTGTCCACCCACCCACGCCTTGGTCTTCCCAGTGGTTCTTTCCTTCTGACTTTCCCACCAATATCCTATATGCATTCCTCGTCTCCCCCATTCGTGCTACATGCCCTGCCCACCTCATCCTCCTTGCCTTGATTATTCTAATTATACTTGGAGAAGAGTACAAATTACAAAGCTCCTCATTATGCAGTTTTCTCCAACCTCCTATCACTTCATCTCTCTTCAGTCCAAATATTCTCTTGGTTATGAAAAAGATGGAACAAATGAAGAGGGTTTTCTTGCATTGATTTAGTTAAGTACAGGTCGTTATTGTAGATCTCTCCTCTGGGTTGCGTGTGACGGGAAGCAGGGTAAGAAATAGTGAGGCAGCGGTTTCTTCTGCATTGTGGTAGACAGGATGACGCACTGCAACTAAAGCCCTTTTAAACCCATACACACACACACTACAATTCTTGTATCATTAGTGGACTCTACCAGATCCACTGCAGACCATGCAAAAGAAAACAGGGAATTCTGAAAGACAATGCGGAAAAGTATCGTAATGCTACGAGAGAAACCTTATTTCTGAGGAGAAGAATATCACTTGTAGTGGTAAAAGACGATGCTCATAAAGCAATAGTAAGAGAGGTAATAAAGAATAGTAGAAGAGTCGGTGAAAAGAAAAGTCATGGGAGGTTCCTAAGCTGCTCTCGTTCGTCCTTCTGATGCAGGCAGTGTGCAAGTGATTACATTAGAATGCTTAGTAGTAATGGCTTGAGACAAAGCGCGCGGAATTTTCATTTTCTGAGCTGTTATTGAATTATGTAGTTCGGAAGAATGATTTGATGTCATCTAAAGTTATGGGGCTATGGGGGCCTGTATAGAAAGCAGGCACCAACGTCTTGTAAGTTTGTAACCATCTCAGTATTTGCTCAAAGATAGAGGAAAACTAAGAAACTCCGTGTCGAGATGGCCTATCGCAGGACCTACCAGACACGCACTGGCTTCTAGCCAGCAGTCCGCCATTTTGTGAAGAATAGTCTTGTCTAAATTGACTGCAGAGCAGAATGTGGTTAGCGTTTATCTTTCGGTATATTCTACTTGTTAACGCGGTGGGAAGGTTTGCGTGCTGACAGCTGTGGGGGCGTTCGCTCCTGGTAAGGTCACCCAAGCTAAGCAGATCGAAGGGTAGGAACCAGAACGAAAATAGCCCATAATCCTCTAGGTTGGGGGTTGGGCGTGAGGTTCAAAACCTCATCTCGAAAATCAATGTCGAGAAGTGTAATAGAGATGTAAGAACTGGCTCACGAAAGATAGATACAGAGTGCAAATAAGAGAATAGAGTTATTTTACGCAAAGGAGGCCAAGGTTCTCAGAGGGCCGTAGAACCAAGGAAGAAGCAAAATATTATTACTGTTATCTTGATTTTATGGTCTCTGCCGAAGTTTCATGTAATTACATCTCATTTAATAACTTAAATTCATAACATTTAAAACTTATTTTCCACAGTTATACAGTGTTTGAGGTGAGCTGTTCACTGTGAAGATGAAGACTGCTGCCTTCTAGTATATGACGCCGTGTACCTTGGTAAACCGAGGAAAGGTAAAGGTAAAGCTCTCCCTTGAACAGGCCGTGGAGGCACATAGGGTTGTGAGATGTTGAGGTTCCCACATTTTCTCTAGACATTCGTCTTATAGATAGCGGCCGCCCTTTGCCTTCAGGGAGATTCCTGGTACTCATTTCTGTTAGAAGCTGAGAGGATCTCAGGGAAATAACGCTTCTGAAAGGACTAGGTAAATTGAAAAATCCCTCTCATCGATACTCGAACCCGCGGCCTTCTAGTGCCTCAACCGACTACGCTACCGCCTGCCCCGACTGTCTAGAGAAAATGTGGGAACCTCAACATCTCACAACCCTATGGGCCTCCACGGCCTGTTACAGGGATAACTTTACCTTTTAAAACCGTGTCCTCATTTCGCCAAATATACAAGTATTTAGAATGGTCGAGTCAAGGAGGGCCAGCGGGGCAGAGCATGTTATCACGCATGGGGGAGAAGAGGCATATATACAGGGTTTTGGTGGGAACGCCGGAAGGAATGAGAGCACTTGAAAGACCTAGACATCGGTGGGATAATAATATTAAAAAGGACCTTGGGGAAATAGGATGGGGATGGTATGGACTGGATTGATCTGGCTCAGGAGAGGGACCAGTGGAGAGCTTTTGAAAACACGGTAATTGACCTTTTGGTTCCATAAAATGTTGAGAAATTCTCGTGGTGTATCCTCAAGTCCATTGAGTTAGTTGACGCTGTTAGAATCTCAGGCTATATTACATCGAGTGACAGTTTTATTTAATGAATAATGGATGGAACTGATGCCTATTTTGAGATACTATTCCAAAATTTTCCTCAGATCACAGTGGTCTCGCGGTCTAGGGCATGAATTGTCTTCGCTCGTTCAAACGCTGGGATCATGGGTTCGAATCTCACCCCCTAGGCATGGATGTCTGTTTGTGTTTATTCTGCGTTTGTATTGTTCTGTGTGTAGGGGCTGATCACTCAACCAATGAGTCCTACCGACTGTGCACAGGATCAAGAAACTGAAAAAGCGGCCAAGGTCGAACAAAGGACTGTAGAGCCACAGGCAGATAGATTGAGGAAATACACGTGGAAAGTCTTACTCAGGATAGTTGGTGTCCCTGCCTAGAACAGAACCAGGCGCTTCCGAGTGAAATCTAGAAGCTTTAGTATCATTAAACACAATAAAAACCAGACAATCGCTTTCGGTGTGTAGGAAGTGACGACACAGACTGATAAAGTGGGTATTTATGCCGCCAATAAATGGATCTCTCATGGATGGCAGGCAACAAATATTGCAAGGCACCTGTCGATTGTTGTATATTTCTTCGCCAATGAAGGGGGCAGGGATAGCCGTTTCCTGCTCTCGTGCTTTAACATCTAAATTACTCCTCTACGTCTGTATCCAGGGGTAAACAAATGTTGATTCAGTTCACCTGTCAGTCAAAATTTGTTTCTGGCCGGACATTTATGCATTCATTTCAGAATAATTTGTCGTCACAAACTAAAAGTAAATTGTATAGAACAACAATTTGTTTCTGTTGCTTTTGTATGGGAATGAAACTTAGTCCCTCACATTAAGGGTCGTTATAGCGAGAACCGAGGACTTGAAACTTTAAGACTCGAGTTTCGATTCACGATATGGGAAGAGATTCTTTTCTCCACAATACGCAGACCGTCTCTGGGACCCACTCAGTCTCCTATCCCGTCAGTACCGGGGCATTCTTCCGCGGGGATAAAACAGCCGGTGCGTGAACATGACTATTCACTTCCATTTAGTGCCAAGATTACGAATATGGGGAAATATAATTTCACTCCCCCATACATCTTCATAGCGTGGTGCTTAGTTAAGCATAGGGACATTTATATTGTCATGTGTTAGAGTGGCTACGGACGGGATTCTGCCTGGTGACGCGATTTGCTGACCACTTGCACTGTCCCGACTCGTGACTGCACTTTGCAGATCACTGACACACACGCACACACGCACTAGTGTCCTCAGTCTCTTACATTCTCCACTAGCCTTTCCTGGCAACGGATTTTAACGCAGGAGCTATAACAGTCTCACTGAATTACATTCCGAATATCACACACAAAGTTTTCTCTTCACAGCCGGACTTTCAACTGAGCGCTCCTGCCACTATCACTGACTCTTTTCTTCAGACTCCCTTACGAAACAAAGATCTAACCTTGTCCCGCTTATAACTTCTTGGCACGGACCACACAGAAAGCACAGCTTTTTCATTGTTGTAGGCCAACTGTTGCATTATTAAGAATCTGCTGCATAACTACGGGCATTGTGTTTGTTTCGCAGGAACGTATTTACCGAGCCGTTGCCCAGAAACGGCCCTGATATATCCGCCCATCTCGCAGTCGTTGCATAGCAACTGCTCTACACGCTACAATATACTTTTACTTTTCGAAGGACGAGCAAACAATTTGGTTTGTTCAGCCCTGTGTATATCCAATTTAGCCACACTGTATACACATCCGTAATGTGATGTTGCTATTTAAAACTAAGCGTTTTTTTTTTTCAACTTTTTGATTTATTATCTTCATAGAATGTCATGAATGTTCAATTAAAATTTACGTGCTCCACTCTGAAGTGTTATGTACGTCTATAAAGTGCTTTTAATGTAGCATATTGTCGAGCGCGGTCTAGTCTTCTGGTGCCAACCTAATAACAACCACAAATCCATCCGGTACTGTTCATTATAAACCCCGAAACAAAGGCTACCGGCTTCATTGTCTCTCGCAATGAATACAGATACTATTAAGTACAGAACTAATAACGAAATTAGTTCTAATCACGATATCATCTGTTTGTTTGTTTATTTGTTAACGATGTTGCCTATGAATCGGACAGACATCATTTACTTACTTGCTTACTTACTCATGGAGCTGAGCCCTTCTTGAGGAGCCGCCAATTCTGAAGCTACTCAAGAATTTACAAGCATTTTATGGAACCCGAAAGTTCGTTACCGTGTTCACAAAAGCCTTCCATCGGTCCCTATCCTGAGCCAGATCAATCCAATCCATGCCATCCCATCTCTCTAAGATCAATTTTAATATTGTCCACTCACCTACGCCTTGGTCTTCCCAGTGGTCTCTTTCCCTCTAGCTTACTTACTTACTCATTGAGCTGAGCCCTTCTGAAGCAGCCGCCAATTCTGCAGTTACTCAAGAATTTCCCAGCATCAATATTCTATATGCATGCCTCCTCTCATTCGTGCTACATGCCCTGCCCACCTCATCCTCCTTGACATAATCATTCTAATTATACTTGGACAGACATCATAGAGGAATGTAACAGGAAGGGCTATGTGCCTGGCGCCATGAAATGCCTTTACATTCAAGTTCTTCTTTGTCTACGTACATTCGCGCTACGGAGTTTCCATTACCTTGGAAGTTTCAAATGAACAATTCATAGACATGAACATTCTGTTCGTAGTTCCAGAATGTACAGGGTGTATGATACAATCGATACTGGCTTTACGTGAAGGAGAGGGCTAAGTATTATGGCATACAAGGCAAGAAATGTGGAGCAAGAGCAACAACAGTTGCTAGCGAACGGCTCTGAATCAATATTCGTTTCTAGGCAACGACCGCGAAGCAGGCAACGGAATAGATGTCCGCTGCTAGGGAACGGCTCAATAAACATTCCAGCTGCGACGGATACGCATGCGACAATAGCGGCACTGTTGGAAACGGTGTTTTTCTACTCGGTCTTTGCAAATGGGTTATGGGGAGTACAATTGACAAACCATCTCGTCAGAAGGGCTCAGTTGAAAAAACAAAAGAGGCCTCTGGTCGAAGTCTCAAGTGCCTTGACGCAGCTGAACTGATTGGCGATAATCCGCGAGTCGTAAAGTAACTCTGACTTTGACTTTGACTTTGAAGTACGGGCAGTTGGGAGTCTCCGTTCAGGGAGGACTTGAGCACCGAAGTAGGGGAAGGGCAGTTGTTAAAGCCGTTACCAGGAAACATCTAGTGAAGACACTGCAGGCTGGAAAAGACTTAGCGTGTGCTGTAGTTATTTGTAAAGTGTGGAAATTAACGATGGCGCTATAATTAAGTGTAGTTACGGGTGGTGTGTTAAAGTTGCCAATAAATCCAATATCCAACCCAAACCTTCGTCGAGAGTCACTCATACTACGTGACAATATGAAACACATCCGAACTACCACACTAACTAACTGAACTAATAGTTAATTGTTCGTTGTGTGCCGTTCTGTGCGTTATCTGCCCAGTGGTGCTGCTGTGTTCCTTGTCCAATATGCTCGGAACACGTTGCGTCTTGTATCTTGGACTGACGCTTTTCGGACAAGTGAAGATTCTCCTTACTCTGTATACTCATGAAGATAAGAACTATTCTAGTCCTCTTGTGACAGGGATACTGAGCCATTCTCTGCATTTTCAGCCGCCCGACCTCGCCAGCACTTCCGATACTAACCGTCCTTCCCGTAGGACATCATCCTTAAACTTTGAGTCACGTGTTCCTTCCCAGCAATCCGATCCTTGTTCCCGTATTTATATCCCCCAGGAACAGGGTGGCCCGGTTATACCTCCAGACATTAGGAGCGCTTTTCGTTGCCTCGTACGACTTGTAGGGAGTTTCGTACCTCACAGGAAACACAGTACGCACTAGAAATGTTTCTGTCTCTCCAGGGGGAACTAGCTCCAACTCGTCGGGTCCATAGGAAATCTCCTTGCCTACAGAACCATCGTGGTTCATGAACAGATGCTGATGTTTATTAAATCCCAAAAGAAACCTCTTATGTTTAGTTTCCATGTCTTACCGGCGATAAAGCTGTTTCTCCGTAGTGTTTATATAGAATGGAAGTGACATTTCCTTCGGGAACAGAAACACGTAATGTAAACGTATATACGCGAAATTACTATTCTCTGTCGAAAGCATTTTTGACGGTACGTCATACCTTGAGCAGACAAACTAATGGTTGAATTCTCTATGATTTCAACAAAGATCTGCCGTACGACAGTTTTGTTTCCCATCGCATGCTTGAAACAGAGCATAGCACCTTTATAATGATGACGTAATGATTTAAATCACTATCATTTTATTGGGATTATTTCATTAACTGATGATGCATATTCAGTGATATTTTGGACACAGTATATATAAGAATATGGTCAATTTAGGTAGAGAAATTGAAGTGTAATATGTCATAATTAATAGTATTTGAGAAACTCCTTGGAGCAAAAGTCCTTACTGTGAAGCTAATAGTCATTCAGCTCGTCAAATTCTCTACCTTTAACGGAACCCGCAAGTTGATTAAAGCGCTCACAAGAGTCAGCCATTGTAATGTAGCCCACGCCACGTGAATTCATCCAACAACTTCACTCTCTATTTCTTGAAGAGAAAATTGAATATTAGACGGGCTACGGGCTTTACGGCCCGGGTTTGATTCCCGGCAGAGCCAAACATCATAGCGTCCAGACCAGCACTGGGGTCCACCCAACCTCCTATCCAATGGGTACCGGTGCGATTTCCTCGGGGGTAAAGCGGCCGGGGCGTGAAGTTGACTACTCACCTCCAGCTAGTGACGAACTCCCCTAGATGATTTCATAATGTGATGCTTAATTAAGGACAACTTTACAACTAGTAACAATCTACTAGACTGTACGGCGCTACATGCCAGAATCTGGAGGCATCACTTTCCTTCGAAATGTTGGTAATGCTCTACCACATTTCACGGAGTCACGTCTCGGAAGGTAGTAGTGTGTGGACGAAGAAATGTAAATCCTATACGATGTTTCGGATGCCGGATATGTCTTCTTTTCCAGGTAATATTACCCTTTCCTGCTACCTGATGACGAACACAGATCCACTTTCCTAAACGTCATGTATCTCTTTTATTCAGTGAACAGCCTCGAAAGAAACTTCCCGCCTCACCGGCTCCATGCAATATTGTGTTGCATATGCGAAGTAGGTTTCAGACTGATATCAGGTTCAAAACGTAAGCGTCTCCAAGGATTTCCTTTTCTTTCGCCTACTTTCCTTTGTCTGAAAAATTAAGGAAAGTAGGCTTATGAGATTACCTTGCTATCTGTATCCCCCATATCAACTCTTGAATGCCTGAACTAATCTTTGTGAATCTTGGTATGTATATCAAGGCAGCTGGATCCATCTCAGTGACGCACTTCATAAATTCCTCCCATCAGTCTGCGTGTCTGAATATGTATACCCATTACAGAAGCCAGGCAACTGTTTGGTAAACACGTTCCCGCGGCAACGAATATTTGAAACGAAGAAGAACTGTTGGACGCGTTGTTTTCTGTGCGGCCCATATACGCTTAGTATCAGTAGAGAGTGGGCGATTAGTTATTCCCCAGAACGTATTGGTTTCCAAGAGCGGCAGATAAAAAGCGTATGCTTTTTGATGGAGTCCAAGAGTATTAAGGAAAAAATATAACCTGAAATTTGGTACGAAGGGGGATCAGTAAATAAGTCACAAATTGAAGTAAAACAGCTGTAATGGATATAATAGGTTTTCTATGTGTATCACTAGGTAGTAGCACAGTCCAGCTTTGTGACAGTCTAGGTAACAGACGCGCATACTCCTGTTCAGAGGTTGGTTTCAGTAGTCAAAATGGCGACCGTGCTTGATGAGTGAACTACCGAAGAGCAGTGTTATGCTATGTTTTTTTTTTTGACAAAAGGCCACAATGCAAAGGATGTTCATAAAAATATTTCCTGTTTATGTTGGGAAGTGTTTTTCGCTTAAAGCTATTCACAAGTGAGTGGAGATATTCTCTCAAGAACGTTCGAAAGTCGCAGATGATGCCCGACCAGTTGCGGAAGTGGCTGAGATAACAGTCAAATAACTTCTATGCTGCAGGTTTCGACTCACTGGTAAAGAGATGGGACGAGTGTATCAACGTTGGTGGACAATATGTCAAGAAATAAATATTTTTTCCTGGTTCGAATATCACACGTTTTACGTTTTATATCCATTTGTGACCTATTTACGGACTCCCTCGTGGCATATTTTCTGTTTAATTTACTGCAAAACTCCAGGCGGCGGAAGATGCAAGGATGGTTCCCCTTTCCGATGTTCACGATTTGAATATTTGGTATGTTCTGCATTTCGCGAACTTTCGTTTGAAACTTCCATGTAACACCCCTTACCGCCATCTTGCATCATATATGCACTCAAAACAATACACGGACTTCAGTTACAATTTTAAACAGTAAAGCCGTACATTTATACACATCGTAACATTAATATCTTGCTCTTCATACGTAACAACTAGACACAGCGTTATAATAACAGTCTTCTTTCCTATCAATCTTTCTTACGAATTAGTGATTACGTCACTGGAAAGTTCTGGATTTCTTTATATTTTTAGATGAATAGTATTGGAAACCAACAGCTCAAAAAGTTGTATGCAATTCTAACGTAATTCGCCATTAAGAGATTCTTACATTTGTCTACCTACCTTCCACACACAAAGACGAAGTTTCTCTCTTCAAACAGCTGTTCTGTTGGTCGAAACGGCTCGTTAACGATCAGAGAGCCTACGTAAATATGGAAGGCGACGACGCCTGGCAGGCATATACCCAAGGTGCACTGCGACACCAACGCCAGCGTCTCCTTGGCAACGGCTTTGCGCGTGTATCACAACATTGAATCGGCAGTCCGCAGTTTCCTCTTGACGCAACTTCCTATCAGCAAAGGGGGCTTGTGTGGCATTAACGTTCTGAAACTTGAGCACACTGTAAACACACAGCAGCGACCGATTGGATTAAAATCCGTGCAGACGCTGACAGCGGCCTAAGTAAACGTTGTATTAAACGTTGTTTAAATGATGGATTTTAATAAGGAAGAAAGAAGTTTTATAAGAACATAGCAGCTTCTACGTGTCTACTGTTTATCTGTAATATTTTATTACATGTTACCTTTACCCTTACTACCGTACCGGGCGGGTTGGCTTAGCGGTAATAATCTTTATTCATAGAATGCCGTCTTCTGGGATGTGGCNCTACACGGCGCCACATCCCAGAAGACGGCATTCTTCATAGTCACCGCCGTGAAAGCCTCAAATCTTGCATCTTGATTCGTATTTGTGAGGTGCTCGGTTTGAATCTCGACCGGGACACGGTGTATACTGACAGTTTTTTTCCAAATTCCTCCAGGAGAACTCCAGGATAGTATCTTTTCAAATTCTTTGTCATCAGCAAAATGTTTGCCACACAGTTCTGAATCTCTTTACACAATAAACACGTCCCACCATATACAGGAAATATTGTCTTTATGAATATCCTTTGCATTTAGTCATTTGCCCACAGAAATCGCACAACAGAACGCTGCTCTTCTGTAGTATACTCCTCAAGCGCAGTCGCCATTTTGGCTACTGAAACCAGCCTATGAACATGAGCATGCACGTCGGCTACGCAGACTGTCATGAAACTGGATTGTGCTGCTACCTAGTGATACACGTAGGAAAACTATTACGTGCATTATAGTTGTTTTACTTCAATTTGTGACCTATTTACTGACTCTCCCTCGTAATTCTCTTTTCAGAAACTTACTGGTTATTGAGGTGAGGTTTTTTCAACGAACTTTGTTTCTTTTCGCAATCTTCCGTTAAACTGTTAACGAGTTCTATTCTAGAAATAATGTACATCATAATGGTAGGTTTTATAACACGCTTCCTGAGGCTGTAACCCATTTATGCCATAACATTTACTGAATACTAGGGGTTTCATTTCGTGTCCTCTCAATCTGAACATTTGGGGTTGGATTATTATGGGACGCTGTCTGTATCTAGGCAGATATTAGAATGATAGATTAATGATTAATTGGAAAATATCTGGAAGGAAGCGGTCTTGAATTAGTCGAGGTACAAACCCGGCGTTTGCATGGAGATAATATTCCTTGTGTTTGTTGGAGGCTTCGAGGAAAACCACTAAATATATCTAGCAAGATAGCCGGCGCTCCAGCCTAGAATGTAACCGAGCACCTCCGAATGCAGTTTTACTGCTACGCCAGCCCGGTCGGTAATCTAGTACCCTTGTTTCAAGACACTCTTATAATAATAATTTTTCGTGAGAATGATGACATTTGATGACAGGAAGTGTAGCTGGTTGGTTCCGCCTGCCGGCAGAATTAGTGTTAGCTAGAAGTGGCGCGTTCTTCTTGGGCGCTCTGTGTTATAACAAACGTACGTAACACAATTTCGATTTTGTTATGTAGAGAGATATCATTTAACGAGGATACAAATTCCGTAAGAATATAAAGACAAAATTTATTTTTCATTTTGTGCTCTTTCATTCGGCATATTATTATAATAAGTTTCACAACTAAATAATCTATCTTTGGAAATTACACATAACATATATTTTAAGATCTGTAAGGAACATACATTCTTTGTTATCATTTTTTTTACTCAACAAACAGTAGTTGATACAGATTTTCTTAACAATAAGGGTCCATGGTCCATCTCTGGCTGAGGATGATGGACCATGGCAGGCACAGTCTTTATATCGATAATGTTGTAATGGTATCGATATGAACATGAGAAAATCTTACACAGAGAGAATTTGTTACATCGGCATTAATACTAGATATATTGTTATACAACACAGAAATTGATTTAAGCATTATCTCTAATGGCTATTTTATGTATGTTGTATTATACAAATTGTCCTATGTCACCAAACTTATAAATGAGTTAAGTTTTTGTTTCATGTACAAGAAAAATTCGTCACAAGATATATATTATACATATATTTGGAACATCTAACGGTTATGTAACCTTTTTACGACACATTCCATAACATTATGTCTGCTATTCCCACATGTTGGACCCAGCACTGGGACCTACACATTGAGGTCTAACGGCTAATCTATTACATATATTTACAAGCCTCAATAAATGAGGCAGGATTATCCGGTGATTCTTTACTAATCTAAAAGCAACACGACTTAGTTTTGTCTATAGTTAATAATAAAGACATTTTATATTCATCCTGAACGTATGTTCACATTTAAATTGCCTCCTGGATTATAATAACATGAAAATGGGTGAGTTATTTTACTCCGAAACGGTCCTTATCACCCACCAAACTGACTCCACGACTACAAAGTCCCGTACAAGTCTGAGGTTTACACGGCACAGGTTGTTCAGACTGCAGTGTCCTAAGTTTTTCACCGTGTAGTTTTGTAGGAACACGCTGATTCCTTCATGTTCTAAGTGGGTAGGATGCGGTTGTGGTTAGATTATGTAGGCATGTAGCATGAAATATGGCCATTCAGATCCATGGCCCGGGGGGGGGGCAGAGGAGACAGAACCCTCGTAATGGTCCGGAAAAGGTTTTCAGTCATGACCTACAGGACCTAACCACATCCTCACTCCCACCCTGATGCTGGAGGCAATAAATTCAGTTGAAACGCTTGTGTCCAACACTACACGGTGTCACAGTCCGGAAGACCACAGTCTGAATCACCGCTCTGAAAACCTCGAACCTCAGACATTTAAGAGTGTAATTTCACAAGTGGGGAAGAATGCGCCTGTGAAATAATTCATTATTCAACCATCAGCGGTGCTCATTTCTCCGTGCGTATCAATAGGTACACTGACATTAAACATTAGACTAACGACCGGTTTTCAATCGACAGAACCAAGTTCTTGAACTAAACAGTTAACATCATTAATATTAATTAAAATGACTAATAAATATCGTTGTTAGAAATCTCACAAATGTAACTCAGTATCCTACAACGAAGAGAGGGCGAGGCAATTCACGCGTGTAGTGTGGAAGATGAAAACATCGACGTGATTTTCGGGCGATTGTTACAGTTGCCATTGGTACATAGAAGCTCAGTTTGTCCCTAAATGAATAGTAGAATTGTTAAGATCGACCGCCTTTACCCACCACTCTTTCGCCTTGTTCTTATTGGAGGATACTTTGAAGGGCAGTTAATATTTTTCATTTTTACGTCCTAATTTCCTTCACTTGTTCATTTTAAAATGTAACACAATTATTAAGACTCCTATATTCCACCATCGTGTTACGTTCCGTCTTGTTTTTGCTGTATTGTTAGAATCTGACAGTGTCTCAGGCTCCACAGAGTCGAATTATAATAGCATTTCTAAATAATGAATCTAGTTGTGAAGGCAGTAGTCGTGGCCCAATCAAGGTACTGTCCTAGGATTCGCCTGGAGGGACCGAGTAAGACCACGAAAGGCCGCGCCATAACTCAAGCGGTTAGTCGCTGGCTTCCAACCGCGGCGGCCCATGTTCGATCCCGGGTCTGGTCAAGTGGGCTTTGTGATGGACAAAGTGGCGCTGGGGGCGGGTTTTCTCCGAATACTTCTATTTCCCCTGCCAATCTTCATTCCACCAAATTTTCCATCATCATAATCACCCGGGGCAGGCTACAATAGGCCAATCAGTGGCCGCCATGCCGAGTGGACCCAGTTGGACTCCACCCCCCACTAAGCGAATTATAAAAAAAAAGACAACGTAAACCCTCAGTCGTGGTAGACGGTGTTCCGGCTGCGAATCGAACCAAGCACCTCTCTAATAGAAGTCTATAACATTACCGTTACACAATCCTACACTAGATTAATTGAGTCACTTTTTAATATAAATGGTAAAGAAAGATAAAAATATCCCTGTAACAGGCACAGGAGTCTTATGAGACGTCGAGGCTTCCACATTTTCTAGAAAATTGGCTCACAGATGTCGGTGAGGTTGTCAGTCTTACACGCCGGCCGCCCTTTACCCCCATGAAGATTCTTGGTACTCATTTCTGTTAGAAACTGATTCAACTCCAGGGCCATAGTGCGGCTGGAAGGATTAGGTCAATTGAAAAATCCAATGACCATATCGGGAATCGAATCCGCGACCTCCCGGCTTGTAGCATGGTATCTCAAACAACTACGCTACCGCGTGCTCCCCACACTTTTTAATGTACAGACTTATAATAGTGTATTAATTATGAGATTCTGTTACTGCTGCATTAGTTGTCAATAAAAATTATCTATTGACATGACAGTAATCCTAAAATGTAGAACAGAAGATACGTGTTTCACCAGAAGTGACAGACATATGCACCCTCTGTAACACGTTTACGTAAAGTAAAATTATTTTCCCTGGGCTTAATTAAGCTATACGCCATAAAGGCATATCTCCACATATTATTAACTTCCGCACTACCTCGACATGACTGGACAGCTTCGCGCCTCGGCAGTTTAACCTCCAGGGAAACACTCTCCCCCTGAGTGCCCGTTGGAGGGGCCCCAGAGCCTGTCTGAACGCTGTGTAGGAGAGAAAATTTCTTTCATCCTGCCGAGAAATGAACCCAGATTCTTTGGTCGTCCAGCCCACAGCCAAACTCTATATCGACAGATTTATCCCAGCTCTCAGCTTTATAATTATGAAGCAGATTATTTTTTTACAGATGGCTATGAGGTTCATGTATGGATGGTCGATTTTGAACGTTGTACTACAATGCTATATCAACTACTTTCTTATATTGTTCTTGAAACATAAGTGGCTGTCTGTCCCGTGACCTGTTAACATGCAGCCAAGCAATATGAATAAAGGAGAGCGCGGTTGCCTACTTCCAACCGCGGCGGCCCGGTTTCGAGCCCAGGTCAGGTCATGTGGGAATTGTGTTGGTCAAAGTGAGACTGGGGCAGGTTTTCTCCGAGTACTTCGGTTTCCCCTGCCAATTCTCATTCCACCAATTGCTTCGCATTCATCATCTATCATCCGGAGCTAGTACAATAGGCCAGTCAGTGGCCGACGTACCAAGTGGACTCACTCTCACCCCACTCCAAGAAAATTAAAAAAGCTAACTACCAGATTATTGCGTCACTAAGGACGTTTAGGAGAGTACGGAATCGTGTAGCTCGAGATTCCTGTTTTTCCTTTGGTTTCACTGCCTTCAAATTTAACTGAAAATGCTTAATTGTGTAAACTTCATTGCCGAACAAGTTGGCTCAAACTGCAACGCTTTTGACTTGCATTCGGAAGATGCTCGGTTCGAATCTAGGGCAAGACACTGGCCATCCTGGCTGAGATGTTCATGGTTTTCCACAACAAATCCCAGGATATTACATTCAAATCAAATCACAACCTTGCACACAATTTGTATATCATTATCATTTCGTCATTCGACTCTCTTTTATAGTCTGAGTTATTGGTAGCGTCATTAAACAAATTATAAAAAAACAAATGAAGTATTACCTTCTGGAATTTGATTCAATTTAATCTGATATAACTTGATAATGTTTCAGGCGAATTTACTGCCGCCATATTCAGAGCCACTCTGCCGCACTCTAGGCTTACTCTTCGACCCTGAAGATGGAAAAGTACGTTCCTCCGAAACGTCTCTGAACTTCAACTAGACTACATGTCGTCATATTCCAGAAGACAGTGCTCTATGTCTGTGTAGCTGTGTCCAGTTACAGAATTTTGTGTTGCTTGGAACGGGGCTTGAGATAAGTGAATGCTGTAGTATATCACTTATATTCATGCCCCTTCTTGGTCTTCGGTAAATGGCTGCACAAATCATAGAATTTCCAAGTCTTGTTTACTTCCTCCTGAAGTAGCTTCCTAATTTCCGCAGGTAACACTCACAGCCGCGTATGTTCCTTGCATATTGAACAGAAATACACAAGAAGCGGGAACTGCCATACGTGCAATACCTTCCTAACGTAGAATAGCGCTACATTGGCGAAACAGGATTTGACGGCATTGCAACTAACCGCCATGTAGACCCTTTGGTGAAGAGACCTTGCAGCCCAGTAGTGACTGACAGGGCCATTTTCCTCAGCTAAGAAATTGCACCTACTCAGTGAGGACATATGCAATGTTCATTATTGAAAATGACATGTTTTTATGTTACCTCTGCAAATAAGATAATTAGGAGCATTAATAAGGTATAAAATATTGTTGAATTCCATAAAAACGAGGACGAAAAATTGTATATTGATATTCCATATTATATACTATATTAATCGAAAATAAATATTCTTAAAAAAACCCTAATTTTTATTTTACATTTAAAAGATGTTGAGTAGATTCTGTACATTTTGTAGGGCAGCACATTATTTTCATAATAAAAATTCTTCACTTTTTTACCAATTTTTTTTCCCTGTGGCGCTACAGCCCCAATTTGGGCCTAGGCCTACCTCCATGAAACTCTCCGTTTCACTTCGGTTTACTAGATCTTAAACATTCGGTAGGACTCCTTGGGCGGGTGATCAGCTCATCGCAAGGCCCCTACCCTTTTTTACCATATACGAACGCTATTCTACATGCAACACCTGTTCTATATAACAGATGCTAGTAGGTTATTGTACAAGAAGAGGCAGGTTTCATTCTCACGATCCTGTTTCCTCTGGACTACACAGACCATAGTATTAATGCGTATAACACCTAGACAGGATACGAATTGCATGGGCCCGAGATTGAAATAATGATTTATGTGGATCCCGTAGTTAGTTCAGTTTAAATTTCCTGAAATAAAAAGTTGCAGTCTAGAGTAAACTATCTGATGAAACATTTCGGATGTGTCAATGAAATCGATCCGAGACAAAGACCTACACTTCATTTCATTGTCCTTACAATTAACAGTGCATGACGCCCAGACCACGAAATGTCCGCTGTATTGAACTCCTTTACGTCCTTTTGATTTAATTTATCTCCGTTGACTGAAACCATCAAATATTGTCATAATATTATCAAAATTACAACTTCCTAATATTTCATTAAGATTGGTAATTTCATCAAATATTAAAGTTTAATTTTTAATGTTAATTGTTTTAATATGAAATCGTGTGTTTTAGGGCTGGTCTGTAATGAATGCTGCTCTTAGGAGCGTAAACGAAAATGCTGTACAATCCTAAGACAATTTTAAATGGATCTAACTTTGCAGCATTACACGGGACTGGTGAGTTTCTTGACGTTGTCCGTATAGATATAGAGAGAGTTTAGAAGTCAGTACCTGAACGCAGCATATGGCCCAGGAAAGCCACGACCTACTGGCAACCCCTCCCCTTGAATTTGGAAAGAAGAAAAAATAAGTAAAATATTAGATCGAAATGTACCGGATGTTAATCTTGATTTAATTAATGTCGGCGTGTATTATCATAGGTTACTTCCTGTAATTGACCATCAAATTTTGTCACAAGTGTTTGTAAATCTCTGTGATAAGTGTGGATGATGAATTATAAGGAATAATCCAATAATTAAAATAAAATTTATCCCTGGGCTTGATTAGTTACACACAACGCCATGAAGACGTATGGGGAAGTGGATGTATAGCTCCACTATTCTTAACCTAGGCGCTACATGGGGTTTAGTGGTCAGCTTCACGTCCCTGTCGCTTTAACCCCAGGGAAACAGACGCGGTACCCGTTATTGGCAGGCTGGGTGGGCCTCAGGGTCGGTCTTGACGAATGGGTGAAAGAAAAATCCTTTGCCCATTCCGGAAATCGAATAACGACTCTTCGGTCGTCCAACCTGTAGCCTTCCTGTATATATACCAGTCTAGCTGATGCCAATATTAATAAGAAAGGGGAAAAAAAACGTAAAGATAGCCCTGTACATAATTAATTAAGCATCAGTCCATGAAGACGGATTGGTGCGTGGCGGTATAGCTCCACATTTCTTGCCCTCGGCACTAGATGGAGGTTAGTGGTTAGCTTCACGTCTCGGCCGCTTTATTCGCAGGAGAGGAGTCCCCGACTGTCCACTGGATTGGAAGTTGGGTGGTCTCAAAAGCTGGTCTGGACGGTGTGGAGAAGAGAAAAATATCTTGCCACTGCCTGGAATCGAACCCCGGCCGCCCTGATCGTAGCTTGTCACTATTCCGACAACTATCTCGGCTAAAAAATTAAAACTATTTTTTAAAATATTCTTTATCCTGAATAATCCAGAGCGATTTGTAAATATTTTAAACAGTTTATAAGTTTGTAAGAATATTTTCTGTCCCCCCCCCAAAGAAGAAACTCTTTCGGCGCCCAGGACATGTCAAACGCTATTACATCGTAGGAAGCGACATTAAGTTTTGTATGGAAGTAAGGTGTCCATTCTTGTATCTTTGAAACCACTGTACATATCTGGTGGAACACATCTAGTATCGTTTTGTATTCATTGAAACGAGATTTCAATGTTCGTGGGAGCACATAACCACAGTGGGCTGAGGTAGTAAGCGGACACAGCAGCTGCACACTTACGGTTGCGGAGAGCTGCACGTATATATAGTGTCACGTTACAATATATATTTGTGTATATATGAGTCACAACATTTTCACTACGCACTTACGTTAGCACTTAAATCAGCAATGTGCTAAAGTGTTTCTATTTGTATCACTAAAAACTTGCGGTCTACAAATGTAGCATGATAAATAACTATTATTGCCTATCTACACACGCCTACAGTGTCTACATTAAGTGCTTTACTACTGGCATTTATTTACATTGATTGTTTTTAGCACGGTTTTAACAAGTCAGGGCACTGATGGAATTTCTAAATAGGATTCAGTATCGGCAGTTTAATTAATATACTTGTTTGTTCTGAAATGTTCTGTAAGAAATATTAATATTTATGATTAGATGCTGGTTCCTCACCGATCTTGGCTCAATCCCGTGACTTCATATGGAATTCAGATGGATGAAGTGATGCTAGAGCAGACTTTACTCCAAATTTCCTCTGATAAACATCATTTTTCCATATTCGCCTGTTAGCGCCCCCTGAGGTGTGCTATAGCCCTGACCAGGCAGCACATTTTCACATCCTCGGTCTTGAAGTTTGGGGGCTTTATGTCTGATGGGCACTTGACTGGTCACAGAGTAAGGAATTCGGTTTATTTTAAGAACTTGTGTTCATTTGGGATGTTACATTTTGTAGTTTGGTAGTTATGTACCAATGTTTCGTAGGAAAATACTGCCTCCATCTTTAGAAGCTAATATGGGAAATTTTAAGTTTATGTAGAAAAGTGGGGAAACATAACTGGCAATGGAATATAATAGTGACCAATCAGAACACATGTAAATGGCGTATACTTAAAAAAATGTTAGTATCTCTCTATCAAAATAGACGGAGCCACCTCCCCACCACGAGAACCTCAAATTCCTTTAGTGCTTATGAACAGTGCTGTGCTTTTGTTTAAGTTGAAAGAAAGTTAGGGAGTTGAAGTATTGATTATTTCAGTGCTTTTGTTTGGGATGTACCAAACGTATTGAAACAAGTAGTTCGAAATTATCTGAACTGTTACCGCTGGTATGATTTCATTTACCCATCCAAGGGCAGTCTCAAAATATATATGTCATTCAGTAAGAAAGCGACATTTACAAATCCTGCGAGAGTACAAGTATATCCCAATAGATTTAGAGCTGGGAGTACACGTGATGTCTTCACGAATTTTGTTCTGTAGTTTGTAAGGTGTGTAGTCCGGTGCAAATTCACCGACATTTCGGAGGAACCTCCGTCTTTAGGGTCAAAGAATTAATCAGCAAGCAGAGCGGCTGGTCACGGAATTGACGAATGGCCAGTCATGCAGCTCTACTTGTCTCAATTAAACCCCCGAAGGTGGAGTCAGCATTTTCTTCAGAAACTCTGCTTAACTTCAACCTATTTAAATGCCTTCACATGCGAGAAGTCAGCACTGTGAGAACCACCGATAAGAAACACAAGATATTTTGTTCTCATGCATTCCGAGAAGCGATGGATACAATACAGAAGCATTCAGAGAGATTTTACTGTTGTACCCTGACTTATAGTAATAATAACAATAATAATCATTCAAATATTCTCAGCTAAGTAAACATATTTAAGTACTTATATTAATTAACATGTATATAAATATTATATTTTGAACTATATTTCATATATAACCCTGTGGTTATTTACGAAGCACATAAAATTAGCATTTAGACTTATAAACTTGTCAGATATAAGCATAGTTTTTTCGGGCAGTGATTATATACAAAAAGATATAATAGAAAATAGAATCGGTTAAGCTTAGAAATGTTGACCCTTGTGCGTCGCCTTTCTTGTGAGGCACACGACCACTCTTGTGTGTTGTGGCGCGACTCGATAACAAACATTCGGGCTGTTGTGGGCGGTAAACGTTGGTGTCTTTACGGCATCATAAAAGTACATTTACTATATATAATATATATGGATAGGCCTATATGTATACATAGATAATACTCTGCAATTCCCAGCACGGAAAATATAGTTTCTAATAACTTTTAATTTGAAATACTAACAGATACCTAACTGTATTATAAAGTTATTTTACCATAACACCACTTATAAACATTATAGATGATTCTGGTTATACGCGGTTTTGTTATCCGCTTTTTTATTTTAACGACATGATTATCAGTATCCTTCCAAGAGCCACAACCGAAGCTGCCGCGCATGTCTGAGTTGTGCACACAGTTTCCCAGACTCGCCCCTCCATTTTGAGTTACTCATTCAGTATGCTTCCCGTTTCATGCGTTTTCGATATGCGCGGTAGTTTATAGGTGTGCAGCCCGCGTATAAAGAGTCACCTGTATAGGCTGCATCAAGTTTATGTACTATATACATCACATCCTATATATACCAGCAACTTATTATGCCCTTGGTTGCATTTAAATTACTTAATATGCAATCAACATAAGCACTATTTAAGGCTGGAATTTCCTGTTTTAATCCTTACACTGCAAGCAGAAATTTTGCTTTGTCCAAGTCTCTCTACTTTCATTGTTAAATTAAAATAGGTGTAAGAATGACATAGGAGCTTCAAAATTAAGGAAAAATTTCCATACCAAGTGATTCTTGACAACGCAGTTTAAATAGAAGTGCAACAAGTGTCACGAAGTGACACATGCAACAAATTTTTTGAAAGGTAAAGATAAAGTTGCCCCTGTGCTTAACTAATTGAGCACTACGCCATGAAGACGTATAGGGGAGTGGATGTGTAGAGCTATATTTTCTTAACATCGACACTATTTGGGGGGGGGTGAGTGGTCAGCTTCACACTCCGGCTGCTTTACCTCTGGGGAAAGAGCCCCCGGTACCCCTTAGATAGGAGGCTGTGTGGACCCCAGAGTCGGTCTGGACGACGTGGAGAGGAGAAAATTCTTGACGTTATTGAGACTCGAACTCCAACCCTTCGGTCGTCCAGACCGTAGCCAGTCGCTATACCGACTACGCTATCCCGGGCCTTAACAAAGTTTGTAAAATTCTAAAAGTTCCGGCGCTTGGAACATGTAGGATTAGCAAGTGTTATGTTGACTTCATATAAGTTATTAAAATGTACAGGTCACGTGTTCACATACAGACACTCAATTTATAATCACTGGAAATTTCTCAGTGTTACATTTAACGTAATATGTATACAATTCCCGTTTACTCCGCTGTTAATATAAGATACAGAATTATCCTGAATATACGTGCGTGATGATAACTATTACATTTTTCTTTTAACTGCGATTATGAAACATTTATACACTTTGTCCACTACAAGAAAGAGACATTTAGCTTGGTACGATAGCTGGCACACACTGCGGAGTACGTTGCTGCAGATGTCCCACATGAAGTAGCGCTTCTGAACCTATGCCTGTACCCCACGCTTTTCATTCTTCCCAGATGTAATCATTTATGAACCTGATAAGCTGCAGAGATTTCCTTTCCTGTCTTCTGGGATGTGACACCGTCTAGCCTCGTGTAAGTATACCGACGTCCCGGAGGAACATACTGCTTCCATCTTTAGGGACAAGAAATATACAGAACAAGCAATAAACTTCGGGCTGCCTGCTGTCCAATTTCTTATCTTTCGACATTTAGAACGAGGTGGGGGTAGTATTCTCCAGCCAAATATCGGTGAACTTCTACCAGACTACACGGCGATCAATCCCAGAAGACAATATTCTTCATAGTCACCCGATGAGAAAGCATGAAATCTGACAAAATGTTATTTACTCAGTGCACAGGAAAAGTTATTTAGAATTTTCCTGGCCCTTTCGACTTCACCCTGAAAATGATTGGAATATGTCGGGCTTCAAGTATGCCCTAGGGCGTACATGTTCAGGTACACGTTCAGAACCGCTACATAAGACTTATGTTTCCATTAGGAAACTGCTTTCTGCAGTTAATACTGTAGGATGTACAGTCCACAATGTCAAATTCTCATTATTCTTTACAATTTAATAATAAAAATAATAATATAATAATAATCAGGCCACTTAATTGCTAACTAAGCTATACAGCAAACATTTTCAGTTATATATTTTATGTATATAAAATGAGAATTGTTCAAATGAAACTCGTTTGAGTGTTCTTGCTCCTTAAGAAAGAGCTTAGGGCCGCAAATTCGTCCTTTGCGTAGGTAACCCATCGGATGGTGCATAAATGCCTGTCTTAACGAACATTGGGGCTATTTTTAATTATCTCTACTCCTTCGCCCAGAACAATCTCCGTATGGGTTTTATTTGAATAGCCCTCAATTGTAATGTAAGACTCATGTTACTGAAAGACAAGACAACACATATATTGTTTTCACTTTGGCTACAATAACTAGATCAACTTTGTTTACAGTAAGACTGGACATTGTTTCTAAGGTACAACTCTGTGTTTTAGTACACAATATATGTAGTACAAATTTCATTGTTTTGGAAACACAGCAATAATCGAAGCTGAATTGAAATGTGCGACAATATTGTTGCTGAATTCTGAGAAGTATCGGTGACAGAAAATTTGTGTTTCGTTAACTACTATATTGAAGAAACTTATATTTGCAAAATTGTCATTAATTAATTCCAAACGGTTCAGATGATGGTATATAACATTCGGGATTGCTGAGTCTTTTGGCTTTGTCCATCGTCCGGTATTCTGAACAACACACGTTTCCAGAAAATGGACCTGTTTCCGTCCTTACATGTACTTAGCTGGGTCCGTTAGAAAGAGCTATGTCCGCTAGAAATAAACTAACTTCAATCACTGTACAACCTACGTCAGTATAGCTACATTTAGAGATGTGACTACAGATGTAGTCTTACTGGCTTAGGTTGTACAGTGATTGAAATCAGCCGGTCCAACAGAGTAGATGTCTTCCAACCTGTCTGTCACCTGAAGAAGGAAGCAGATCCAGTTCCCGAAACGTTGTGTTCTGTAGAATACATAGCTCAGTTTCACGAAATTATTTATACGAATTTTCCAGTAACATAGCTTTTCTGAACGACTTTCGGACGACGTAATCCTGGCATCAGACGCCGTGTAGTCTGGTGGATATTTTTCTGACATTTTAGAGCAACGTGTTCCAACTTCAGGGTCGAAGAGTAATTCAAGAAACCAGAAAGCTATTTGCTGCCCCTACTTTGCTGGTTGTCCATTAGGCTTACACTTCGATCCTGAAGATGGAGGTAGAACGTTCCTCAGAAACATCGGTGAACTATCAGACAACACGTTATCACATCTATCCATAATCACCGCTCTGAGAACCTAAAGTTCAAAGTACGCCTTAGTCTCTGGGTGAAACTTCTTGCGTGACATCTTCAATAGCAAGTTAATCTTTAGCAAAAGCAAAGTGTTGTGGTGCAACATAGAATAGACGAGATACAGATATATTTTGGCTTTAAAACAACTTTATTTATTCACAGAACTTTTTCTTAGGCCTTTCGACCCTCATTTGGCTTGAATATTATCTAGCAACTTAGTCAACTTCTAATGTATTGCTGTGTATATACAAAAAGCACGTTTTAGTGTAATATTCAGTTAGTCAGTGAGCCTGGCCACTTTAGAAAATCCACTACTCGAATTGGGGCTTGGATCCTGCTACTGACGTTTAGGTAACAAACGTCTGCGGACCAAATATGAAATTGTATAAGATTTAAGGTTTTCACTGCGGTGACTGTTAACACAATACCTACACGGCGCCACATCCCAGAAGACTACTTTCTTCAAATATGAAATTGTGCTGAAATTGTTAAAATGCACCCTAAAGAAAGAGGATTGTAGGGTGTTGGCTCAAGATAGGGGCTGATGGCGGAATACGGCCACGAAACTTCATGTTGCATAAAATCATGGGAATTTCTTGACTAGGTGAGCATCTGCCTTCTCAAAAAAAAAAAATCCTGCTTCATGAAGTATGTTTGTTAGTTAAGTAAGATCTAAAAGTTTGTGATGATGATACATTAATACAAATATTATATTTCTGGACATTATTCGCCGCCCTGTTTTTGTTTAAAACACCGCCATGTTCATATTACATCATTAATTAAAAACATAATGTCCTGAAACATAATATCTATATTGTTATTTAAGGTTTTTAATCTGGTAAGCGATTATCAAACTTTTCGAAGGAAGGTGCCATGTCTACATCTCATCTTGTACCCCAAAGACGGACGCGGTATGTACCCCTGGACTTTTCTAGTCACCCACGAAAATATAGGTGTTACAGTGTAATTATAATATGAAGCTTCACAGTTTTGAAAATCTCTTTAATTTCGGAAGCCCAACCAGTGGAATCAACCGAATTTTAACGTAGTGCACAAATAAAAACATGGAACATTTAAAACCTAATATAACTGCTGGAAAAAACTGAACCAAAATGGAAAATCTGAGATATTGGGAGCAGCGATTGGTGAAGTGTTCCTTGTGCTGTAACCGCGTTAAGATATAAACACACTCAGGCAAGCTCACTGTACATACTGATTGTTACCTTTGCGTCATGATACTTGGTGTTTTGTCCCATATGGGCTCTGTATCCAATTCACGATATCATACGAGCCACTCAGTGCCTCCCCACCTGCTGAGAACGTCCAGCTTTATCTCTGGCTCCCCGCTGCTAGGAGCAAGTCAAACATGGGTCCCCGTGCCGTATGTGGAGTTCACGTTCAGCCGGCTTTCCTCTGACAGATCCTCCGGTTTGATTATTTTCGTCACACGCTGAAAGCAAGTTCACACCCTTAGTTTTAGTCTCTTGGACTGGGGTGAGTCCACTTGATACGTCGGCCAATAATTGGCCCCGGATGATAGATGATGATGAATATGGAGCTGTCAGTACAATGAGAGTTGGCAAGGGAAACCGAAGTACTCGGAGAAAACCTGCCCCAGTGCCACTTTATCCACCACATGACCAGACCCGGGCTCGAACCCGGGCCGCTGCGTTGGGAAGTCTGCGACTAACTGCCTCAGTTATGGCCCTGTCCTTAGTTCACACCTTCAGTAAATGAGGGCAGCACCTATCCTATCCGATAGCCACATTTAGTTACGTTTAGTTGGCAACAGTTTCTGTGTTGTACGTGAATCTTACTTTATGCGCCACTGCAGTAATAATGGACCTCTGCCTGCTAAATTGGTTCTGATCCTCGCCAGCAGAGTGATTCTTGGTTCCGATTCCCGTGGGACTCATAACCATATTTTACTCTGTGGCTGTTGACCTCGGGTTCCAGTTTTAGTGAAACTCAAAGGTTCATTACCGTGCTCACAAAAGCCCACCACTTGTCCTCCTCCTGAACCAAATATTCCCCCAATCAATATCTTCCTATCCTATTTCCTTACGATTACTTTTAATATTCTCCGATCTACGTCAAGTTTTTCCAAGTGGTGCTCTTCCTTTCAGGTTCCCCTACCGAAATTTTGCATGCACTTCTTATCTTTCCCATGCATGCTACATGCCTTGCCCGTTTTGTCGACCATGTATGATCATCCTAATAACGTCTGATGAAGAGCACAAGTTATTATTATTATTATTATTATTATTATTATTATTATTATTATTTATATAGATTGTCGCGTGTTTCCTAGGCAACGCGACAAGAAATTTTGTGTGGGTTTCGGATTTGGACGAATATTTATTGGACGATCATTCTTTACACTCACAAATACAATTATTCGCACTTGTAACGTCTTCGGACGTTTCCTCCTCAATGTTATACACTCTCGCACCGCTAATCTCGGTGAAATGTCTTCTGCTCGGAGCTCAGCTCTCATTAGCTCTCGTCGGATACGAACTGTTATATCCTGCACTCGGACTAAGGAACGCCTTGTCGAATCTCCTGTTGCCGCGGGAATACGTGTCTGCCTCAGACAATTAGTTTGTAACGGTTGAAACCACACTGTTAGACTTTCATCTCCAGGGCAATGATTTCCTAAGCATGGCCGCCTAGGAATTGATAGCCGTTGACTAGTGATGGACGTCTTATAGTCTACCCATTCGGTAGTGTAAGGAGCCTACGGGCTGTACTACTGAGGAATCAGAGTTCGATTGCCGGCAGACAAGATACTTTTCTTCTTTCTCGGGGTCCACATTAGCTGCGAGGCTCATCCAGCCTTCTATCCTATGGGTACCGGGTCTTATTCCCTGGGGAAACCAGACGGGGCGTGGAGTTGACTAATTAGCGACTACCTGGTGCCAAGGTCCAGAATGTGTGGTACTATGCCTTGAAAGTGTGTGCTCTAGTGAAGTGTAAATTGTGTGAATTAACGAAACGGTTTTAATTATTTGAAGGCATGGATCTGTAAGAGTTCAAAAAATACAATTACCAATCCAAACCCCGTCTAGGGCACTCTACACAGTATCCTTATGATATGGTGAGAGGGCAACTTTATCTTTTCACAATTTCTGATGCTTTGTAAAAGAAACATCTGATAACCTTCCAGCGCTCGATTCTACTTATATTTTACCAGCTGCCTTAACAACTATCAAATTCGCCATTTTGATTACAGAATTTATTTATGAATTTCATATGATTGCATGAGGAGGGCATTGCTCCAGTGAGCTGGATTCAAACTTGTTGGTCTCTGCGTTAATATTATCCCGTAAGACTCACTCGGTTTCTAAACCTTATAGCGTCGAATGGTAGGGTGAATGCTGAATACTGAATAGGAAAAGATTTCGAAGAAAACGGTTGTATCATAATCAGGCTACTTTCATGGCATTCGCCTAGATCTACTGAGGAAAACTCCAGGAATAAACTAAGTGAATCGGGGCGCCAGCTGAGAATCGAACGGAGCACCTCTGGAATACAGATCTAGAGCGGTGCCGCTATGCTAACCTGTTCGGTGCTCTGTACGAAGTGCCTTTCATATTATTGGCATCTGAGCTGTAAGGAGGCGTGGGTAGTGAACTAAAACGTAGACTGTGCACTCCGGATTGTAGGACTTTGAGATTATTAAAATTCACCAGCAATGCGCCTGCCTACAACCACTGGCCAAGAGACCGACTTGGCCATTAGCCTATAGTTACAAGGGCTAAAACTTGTTACTCATACACAGTTTTAATCATGATGTTCCGCGACATCTGTTAACAGACCCTACGATTAACATACCTATAAGCTGTCAAGTGGCGCTTCCATCGACTTTCGCCGGAACTCGTTGTAACTGACACGGAGAGAATTTTACATTACTTTATGTACATATAAATAGAGAGCGCGAGAGAGGGGGATACGTTCCTTTAACACGTGACTGCATTGAATATACCTGTATAATATTCCCCGGCGTGATAATCAGCTTGTACACTATGTAGAGGGGGATGCAGAGTAGGGAGGACGCCGTAAGGGCCCATCCTACCATGATGGTCCATGCAGGATACGTGTACTCTCCTTGCAGCATCTCCTCGTAGCCGAGCAGCGAAAAAATGAAGATGACCTGAAAGAATGGAAAAGCGTCTACTCGTTTGTAACAAAAACATCAAGAGTTAATAAGGATAGTGTCATTCAGGTACACAGAAGGAAAATATTCCCAGAACAAGTTCCTTAGGGTGACTGGCCGTAGCAATGGCTCACCAAGAGGAAGACTGGACTGATGTAGTTCCAGCATACACGCCAGAAAATGCCTGGTCTGTGACCAATCATCTTCTCCACGTCATGCGAGAAGCGGTCCACGCCGTAGAACCAACAGACGCCGGCTGCCTCCACGAAGACCACGAACAGGATGGAGATGCCTGGGCCATAGACGTTCAGCAAGTTCACCAGGTACACCCCGCCCTGAAAATGTTACCCAGCAGATGTAATGGTGGGTCTCTCAGGATAGGAACTAATACCATCAAACCTGTACTCGAGGGTGTCTTGCCGTCGGTTAGTGGCGTGATCGCCAGAAAATTGCTACATTCAGTTTTCCGTGTTCTGGTAAATTCAAACCTACTTACAAGGAACTTTTCTTCGTAAGGTTGCCCGAATATGTTGTCACGTGATTAAGTTTGTGTTGGTAATTGGATCTGTTGAACACCTACACAACTCGTTTCTACACATCACGAATCATTATAGGACACACTAGGTCTTCTCAGTCTGTTACAGTCTTCACTAGCCGTTAGTTGGTAGCGGCTTCCAACGAAGAACGCTCTTTTTCCTCTGGGTTTCCGAACTGTCTCCGGCGTCAGGTGCGAGTTTCTCATAGCAACAGCTCATAAAGACTGAACCCCAGCGATTATCTAATTAACTCACTAACTCACCAACCAACAAACCAACCAACCAACTAACCAGCCAACTCGGTCGGTCGGTTAAATTGCTACTGGTCTTCGCCAGCACAGCCATTCCTGGCTTTAGTCTCCTCGAGATCATGACCAAGATTTCTATTCCCTCCAAGACGTGTACATGTTTCAAACTGAGCCCTCCTCTTCGACGAAGAGAATGAAGGACTAAGTTAGCTCAAGCCTTAGCTACAATTTGCATGCGGGAGGTGCCCAGTTCGAATCTCGTACAGGACATCGACTATCCTAACTGAGTTTCCTATGGTTTCCTCAGTCTCGTCGGTCAAATACTAAGATATTGCCTCAAATTTAGCCGCGCCCGCTTTCTTTCATATATTTTGAAATTTACTATTCACTACCAACAAATTATTCGAAGCTGTATAGATACCAGCAATCTCCCTGGGGATAAAGAGCGGCCAGAGCGTAAGGCTGACAACCTCACTGCCATCTGTGAGCGGAGTGTCTAGAGAAAATGTTGCAGCCTCTACGTCTCACAACCCTATGGACCTCCGTGGCCTGTTACAGGGATAGATTTATTTGCTTGCTGACGTGGTTGTAAAATGTACCAGAAATATACAGGACAAGTACAAACCTGTAGGCGGCCAAATGTCCATGCCCCGAACTGGATTTGAATCTCTGATCTCAGTGATCAGACTATCCGAAGATTGTAAGCACCAGAAGTGGCATGTTTGTGTGTTTGCATTTGTTACAACCCCTCTCGTCATTTTGAACTGAAGTGACGATTTTTCTGGAACTTGTACCTTAGAAGGAAACGCGAGGATCGCCCTGTCGTCCATCTTATTAAAAAGTTCAAATCTTGCATCCTTATGAAACTTCAGTGTACGAACATTTAGAATTATTTGCGTCACAGGACAAAATAAAAGCATGTTGGATGTGAGGGTGTCAAGGGAGTGACAATGAGGACTATGGGATTCTTGATTTTAAAACTACGTAGTTCGGAGGAGCCTGATGTTTCGGAGAACATATCGCCTCCTTTATCAGGGTCGAACACTAAACCAAATAAGAAACCACCACAAGCAGGTGGCGAGCTGAACTCAGGCCATAAAGGGGGAGAAAAGGTAAAGCTATCCCTGTAACAGGCCGTAGAGGCCCATAGGGTTGTGAGACATCGAGGTTTCCACATTTTGTAGACATTCGGCTAAGAGATGGCGCTGAGATTGTCAGCCTTACTCGACGGTCGCCCTTTACCTCCCAGGAAGATTCCTGGTACTCATTTCTGTTAGAAACTGAGTCGACCCCAGGGCCATAGTGAGGCTGGAAGAATTAGGCCATGCTCGATTAAATCACAGATTGCGTAATTCTGAACTACTATATGTATTGTGTAGTTGAGAACAAGATTACTAATATTTCAAAGGAAACACCTGACTCCATCTTCACTTCTACCCTTCTGTCTCATATGGAGCAAGCTGGTGTAGGGTAATTCTCTAGATGTGTATTTGGGAGGTGGCATGTTCGAATCTCGGACGGGATACTGGTTAACCTTATCAGTCCTTCATTTAAATACCATAGTAGCATTCTGTGTGTAAAGTAAAAGAGTAAAGCTATCCCTGTAACAGGCCGTGAAGGCCCATAGGGTTGTGAGACGTTGAGGGTCCCATATTATCTAGACAGTCGGCTCAAAGATGGCGGTAAGGTTCTCAGCCTTACGCGCCAGCCGCGCTTTACTCCCCAGGAAAATTATTTAATTAATTCCTGGTACTCATTTCTGTTAACCCCAGGGCCTAGTGTGGCTGGAAGGATTAGGTCAACTGAAAAAATCCAATGACCTCATCGGGACTTGAACCTGCGACCTTCCTTCCGGCTTGTAGCATAGCCCCTCAACCAACTACGCTACCGCGTGCCCCCAGACTTCTGAGTGTAATCCGTTGAAAGTCTACGGACGTTTCGGGGAAATTATCGCCTTCGTGTTCTTCCAAAACATCGGTTGACTTTCAATGAACTACAAGGCGTTATATCCTCAGATGATAGAAATTTTCATAACCGCCGCTGTGAGAACCTCAAATCCGACCATGTCTTTAATAGGCCACGGCCGCTTCCTTCCAAATCCTTTCTAATTCATCATTCATTCTACCATTCTACGCTGTACAATCTAGATATTGACAATGTCGTGAAATAGCTCACATAGACGAAACAGATTGCGGCGTGTTCGCCCAGAGCAAGAACTGTAGAGCCAGACAAACAGCCGTTGCTAGGTAACACCGCACGCAACAATAGAGGAACTGTCACGATACGAGATGTGACGCGCACAGCCGTTGCTATGGAGCGATTTGGTAAGCACGTTTCCGCGGAAACGAATACATGCAACGATAGAAGAGCTGTGTGGGAAGCTGAAGAACCTCTACTGTTAGAAACAATTGCCAGGATAGACTAATGAAGACTGAGAACAGAAGGGTGCGTGTAACTGCGAACTGTAACGATAGCACTGTAGTTACGTGTAGTTCTGTGTGGTGTGTAAGTCGTCAGCAAATGCATACTCGTCTGTAGTCACACCCCTAAAACGTGGCAACATATTTTACAGGCATGTTATGTCTTAACTACATAACTGCAAGGTGTCATAACCCAAGAGAACACAATATGAAAGATTACCGCAGTGATAACCTGATATCTCCTATGTACTAGTTGTTTTGTAATTTGAAGCGACAGTAATATTTCAATGTAATAACGTGCCTCAATTACGGGAAAGCCCGTACGCTCATACAGAATATAGTGAAGTAAACAACAATGAAGTCTATATATACTGTGTATGGAAAAGATAGGGAATGTCTATAGGCTAGAATGACTCCCCCTTCACCCTTCGCCTTACCCCTATAAATCCTGTGCGCATGGTTTATGAGGCAATACCTTCTCTCAGCGCTTTTCTCAATGGCTTGAAATCGATCAATGGACGTTAATGCCTCGTGCCTGGTACGTAATGAAATGCAATATAATTCTGTTAAATGTGGGTTGGTTACCCGGTTTCAATTCTAGTAAATAAAGTTAAGGTAAGATGCAGTTGTGCCGTCCCTATGCTTAATTAAGTAATCACTACGCCATGAAGACGTGTGTGGTGTGTGTAGATTCATCTGCACTATTTGGAGGTGAGTGGGCAACTTCACGCTTCGGTCGCTTTACCCCCGGGGACGTATAACCTGGTACCCTTTGAGTAGGAGGCTAGGTGAGCCTCAGAACAGTTGTGAACGCTTTCGAGAAGAGAAAAATCTTGTCCCTGCGTGGAATCGAAACATGTAAGCCTAGCCCATCACTAAATCAACTGAATTATTATTATTATTATTATTATTATTACTATTATTATTATTATTATTAAGCAGCGTCAGTATTTTGAAAATCAAAGGAGGCTTATGACGTCATCTTGCTGTCTGTGTGTCCCCCATAATTTTTTTGGTTTTCTATGCGGTCCGTGTGGTGTGACATAAAGTAGACGATTAATTCTTCCCAGAGCATATTATTGTTATTATCATTATTATCATTGTTGCATAAACATCTAAATCTGTTTTCTTTGCAAAGGCTGTGACTACCCAAAGGCGCCAGTCTCATGTTGTTCTAATGGCTCTAACTTTGAATGTTGCTGCCTTCTGTGATGTGCTGATGTGTAGTTTGGCAGATTTACCAGTTTCGGGGAATCCTACTGCTTCCATCTGCAAGGTAGTACAATAAACTTTGCAGTAAGAGTAGCCTTGGAATAGAGGACAAGGACTGGGGCACAGATATAAATTGGGATGTGAACCTGTGATACTGAGAAGAATGTGCAGGAAGTAAAGAAAGTAAAAGAGACAGAGACAAGTTATAAAATGCAACGTTAAAGTGAAATTATCTTTTCGGGGCAACAGGTTTCATTTTGCACAGTTCTCATTCGTTCTGTCATATTTCAGGCGCAATATCATAGGGCCTATTTTCTCTCACATGACATTTTCTATTACGAACATGGATGCAGCAGGTTCCTTCAAGATGTTGGTAAATGAGTACCAGACTACACGGTGTCACGTTTCAGAAGACAGTAATCTTCATTCAGACACGCTTCATTTCAGAATGTCAACAGAGCGGGCCAATATTTAAACATGTAACGACTAGGAAATTGCTCCGATGCCCGTAATTTCTAGGTTAATTAATTCCAATAACAATTTGAAATTTCCAATTAACGAAGACTCAAAATTTTTAATTTGGAACTGGTCAGAAACTAGTAGACGCAATCTTGCTTTTAATTAGAGAGAGAGACCCTCCATGGAGTATGCGCAGGCGCGTTACTCATGACTAGAATTCAGTCCATTCCTAAGAATTGCCAGATGTTAACGGATTCAGCTGTTGAAGGTAACCAAGCAATAAAAACCAAGTTTAACGGGGGACAAGTAAAAACGAGTAAGTGCGAGATGGGAGGGAGGGAAAAAACTTCCCTTCTGCTGTGTTGGTTTTGTAAACAGAGTTAACTGAACAAAAGTTTGCTTCTACGTGGACATCACCTATTTCAGTGTAGCCTACAGTCAGACCTCAGTGGCAGAGTAAATTGATTGGGTGCAACCTGATTGCTGAATCAAATTGACTCTGTTTGATCTCAGCATAACATTGGAATCCTTTTAGAGCGGTTAAAAGGAGTAAAGGCGTGTGTGGAGTGAGGCTTGCAGAACGAACCTGCCAGCACACTGACGCTCTCTCATGGAACATTCATGTACTAGTGATAAAGCAGCGAAGAAGTTCTCTAACAACAATGAGATAAAAGGATAAAGAAGAGAAGAAAGAGAGAATTATTCAATCAGAGCCATTTCTCTTTCCTCTCCCCCCTAGGCCCACTTATCTTTACAGTGGCCTAGTTTATTTGGTCTCAGTAATGGTTCCGCCATTAACATAGCCATTGTTTCGCTCTCTGGGGATTCATGATTGGGGCTGTTTCGCCGGACCAACGTTCCCATCCAACCGGAACATTATACAGAACATGGAGATTGCTCGAAATTCAACAAGCCATGGATCTAAGCTTTATTTCTTGCAAATGCGTTATCATTTTATATAAGCTTAGAAATGTTCATGTCTCATATGTTTCTTTCATATACACTCTGTGATGGCTTAGGTTTGATTTATGGTTATTTGCTATTCCTTACATAATAAAACGTTACATTTCAGCTCGTGTGTCTCAAAGAAGGAATTAAACTTTTCTTATTGTAATATTCTGGACGTTATCAGGGGGAAATCTTTCCCGGGGGAGGGGGTAAAGTGACAGGGTCTTGAAGCTGACCACTCATCTCCGTGTAATGCCAATATCAAGAAAGCTGAAGCTATACCACCACTCCCTCATATGTCTTAATGACACAGTGCTTAACTAATTAAGCACAGGGACAACTTTACATTTACCCCGACAGTATCAGTCTTATTAGGATTAAATATACAGAAGATATTTAAACAACATGTAATGTAGCCGAGCCCTTCGTCTTTAAGTAACCTCTGCTTTTGCCGCGCCATAGCTCAAGCGGTTAGTCTCTGGCTTTCCTCCGGGGCGGCCCGGGTTCGATCCCGGCTCTGATCAAGTGGGATTTGTGGTGGACAAAGTGGCGCTGGGGCGGGTTTTCTCCGAGTACTTCGGTTTCCCCTGCCAATCTTCATTTCACCAAATTCTCCATCATCATGATCACCCGGGGAAGGCTACAATAGGCCAATCAGTGGCCGCCGTGCCGAGTGGACCCAGTTGGACTCCACCCCCCAATAAGCGAATTAAAAAAAAATCTGTTTTTCAGGTTTATTGAGATTAATATTAAAGGGAATTAATTAAAAGGGGCTGGGCGCTAATAAGAGATATACTCACATAAATGCAATTAAGGACAGATAAACGAAATCTGATTTGATGGACTAGCGAGCCGGATGACGTGAAAATCTCAAGGGTGTTACAGACAAAAATACCAGCATCAGTGGTATCGCCGTTAGGGAACACTATGAGACACTTATGATGAAAATGTCAAGACGAACAATACAATTCGCTAGTAGTTACTATAGGATTCTGACGATTGTGTATAACACACTGATATATTGGGTTTTTGGACTTTATCCATCGTCCTGGTTTTTAAGATAACTAATAAAAACACGACGTTTCGGAAACTGGATCTGTTTCCGTCCTCAGGTGAAGGAAAACACCAATTCTGTTGGGTCCGTTAGAAAGAGCTAGCCTCAATCACTGGACCTAGTTATTAGTTATTAGTTTATTAGTTATCTTAAAAACCAGGACGATGGATAAAGTCCAAAAACCCAATACAATTCGCTGTTCAGTCACGCAGTGTTGGTAACCTTATACTTCCAGGTCTTGTAATTAAAATATGTTCTCATGGTTAAATTTTATCTTAATTACAATATTGAATTACGCACACCACTTTCCGCAATAATTTATTATATGTACGTTTAATCTGTAATTTTAGTGTAGAAATTTATTGACGGTAAGATACAAAGGTAAAGTTATTCCTGTAACAGGCCCTGGAGGCCCATACGGTTGTGATACGTCGAGGTTCCCACATTTTCTACGCTCTCGGCTCACAGATGGCGGTGAGGTTGTCAGCCTTAAGCGCCGGCCGTCTTTTACACCCAGGAAGAATCCTGGTACTCATTTCTGTTAGAGGTTGAGTCTTCCCCTGGGCCGTAGTGCGGCTGGAAGGTTTAAGTTAATTGAAAAAATCCAACTCATCGGGAATGGAACTCACTACCTTCGGGCTTGTAGCATAGTACCTCAGCTAACTGCGCTACTGCGTGCAGCATAAATCTGCTCTGGTCTAAGTAGTGACTCTAAGTTATCTGCTTTGAGGGCTAACATTTCGAAACCAACCCCACAAAATCGCTTTTTTCTTTGCAGAAAACGCGTAATTCTCTCAACTGGTGGCCTACTTTCAAACTGGGCAATTATGTTTAATTATCTTGATACAAATTTGAATGGCTGGCAATTACAAAGCCCTTTCCAACACATGCAAAACATTCAGCATGTGGACGTGTCGCCTTCGAACTTCCGAGTTCGAAAACTTATAGCTTTTCAAAGCTGTCAAGGAGGCGACAAACTGGCGCCATGACATCTCGAAATTTCCACGGAAACATCGCATTGTCAGCGCAAGACAAAGCAATACAACATTATAAAAGTCATAATCTGGGCACATTTAATGGTCGAATATATATATATAACATTTATAAACCGGTATAAATTAAAGTAATTATAAATAAATATCCAATAATTACTTCAATGCCGATCATAGGGTCAGCGCGGTCTAAGGCATAAACAGTCTTCGCTCGCTCGAAAACTTGGATCGTGGGTTCCAATCCCACTTAAGACATGGATATATCTGTGCATTTATTCTCTGTTTGTGTTGTTCTATGTGCAAGTAGAGGCCTTGCGGCGAGCTGATTCCCCGCCCAAGGAGTCCTACCGGCTGTGTAGACGATTAAGAAAATGAAAAAGCGGGCGAGGTTCAGCAAAGGACTGTAGAGCTATAGACAGATAGACAATTACTTCATTAAAATAATAATTTAACAATTTAAAGCGTTCCGAATGAAACGACGAGAGTAAGTGTGATAATGAGTAAATGAAATATGGTAATAATATTTGTATTGTTTGTTTACCACATATAACTCGTGTATATATATATATATGTGATCAAAATTACACACACATATATATATATA
>NW_019737990.1:282570-312731 GCF_002891405.2 Cryptotermes secundus
AAGTCCGAAAACCAAATACCTCTATCCGATTATAGAAGTTTGGTGCGTAATGAATTGAAGGGATCAGGAAGGAAGTCTTCGTGGTCTAATGAACATGTCAGAGAGTTCTATCTTCTGGGATATAACGCCGTGCAGTCCGTCGAAAGTCAACCGACTTATTGTAGGTAGCAAGCTCTGATTAGCGTGTTCTTATACCCTGAATAAGGAGGCGACGTGCTGCTCCAAAAAACTGACTGGCTTTCTACGTGCTATGCAGTGGTATGTCCCAGAAAATAGAATTCCTCATAATCACCGCTGAGAGAACCTCAACACCTACTCATGTAGAATCAGCTGAACTATATAATTCTATTCTATTCAAAATAATTGCTGGAATTTATTTAACTTATTTCCACATTTTTTATTCAAAAACAAGGAACTGTGCCTCCCAAATAATTAACAGTTTAATGGCTATAAAGATTATCTGAAATGTGCAAGCCGGAAAGTGGCGGGTTCAATTCCCGTTGAGGTCATTAGATTCTTTAATTGACCCAATCCTTCCAGCCTCTAACAGAAATACGAGTAAGTACAGGAATCTTCCTGGGTGTAAAGGGCGGCCGGCGCGTGAGGCTGAAAACCTCATCTACATCTTTGAGCCGACTGTCTAGAAAATGTGGGACCCTCAACGTCTCACTGCCCTATGGGCCTCCACGGCCTGTTAAAAGGATAGCTTTACCATTTACGGTTTCTAACACTTTATGTTCAGACTGGGTACGTACGTAAGTTGTTGTTGGCAGCGCACATATATATATGCCAGTAAGTAACACTGCTACGAAGATCTCTCTGTGCCTTCCCAGTAATCTTGGATACTCATCACAGAGGGCCGTGATCATGGCTTCCAGACCGCCAAACGTACTGTCTAGACCTGCAACAGACAGAGAAACTAAAACAGAATTATACACGGAGGACATGTCATGAATATTATCTTGTGGGATGTTACGCCGTATACTCCGGCAGAAGCCCACCGATGTTTCGTAAGAACTTACTGCCTCCATCTTCAGGTCCGAAGAGTAAGCCAAACAAGAAAACAGCAAGAAACAGGTAGGACGCAGGATACAGTAAAGTGTGTATAGTCTGTTTCTTTCCAAACAACTGTTGTTCTTACTTCGGTTTTAAATTGTTGTTACTTGTTAACAACATTGTCAATAAGGGAACCACAACGTATACATCCTCGGATGAAAGGAGTGATGAACAATGAATTGGTAAGGATTTAGCAGGAAGCAACCCTGACCTACCCGAGATACTATGACGATATTTTCCCTGAGAGACTGAGGAAAACCACGAAACTCTCGAGGAATTTGTTGTTCAGGCCGAGATTCTAAACCAGCACCTCATAAACACAAGTGTGGAATTTTGCAGCTAGACCAAAGTGTGAAGTTGTGGGAAATCCTTACAAATCCAACTTCTTTCGCACATTTCTTGTACATAATCTGCAATAAATGTCTTCTTCTTCTTTCTTTCCTTGGCACTACAGCTCCAGTGGGCCTAGGCCTACCTCCATGAACTTCTCCGTTCACTTCGGTTTTACTAGATCTTAGACATACGGTAGGACACCTTGGGTGGGTGATCAGCTCGTCGCAAGGCCTCTACCTGTATACAAACACAGAAAAACGCACACACACAAACTAAACATCCATGCCCTGAGTGGGATTCGAACCCACGATCCCGGCTTCCGAGCGAGCGAAGACAGTGCATGCCTTAGACCGCTCGGCTACCGTGACCGGCCGCAATAAATGTCTATGTTCAATAAATACTGGCTCGTGAATGAGTTACGCCCATTGGCGTAACTCTTATATTTATTTTTGTTCACTTAGTTATCATTTTAATTCTTGTATTGGGTTTTAACTTAGGCCTGTCTGGTAGAGAGGCCGTTGTATCTTTTGAGTCTAGTTTCGACATTTTCTAGTAGATTCATTGCTAGTGCACTAGTGTGGTTTTCTAATTATCTTAAGTATTTAGTATTCCAATTTCCTTTCACTGAGCACTGTGTTCAATAACTTTATACCGGAAATGTGATTCCGTTCGGAACGCTAAGCAGGGTGAAAATGCACAGATCTTACAATATAAACAAAATGAAGTAGTCCCTGTATTTAATTAAATAAGCGCCATGCCACGAAGACGTATGGGAGAGTGGCGGTATAGCTCCACCATTCTTGACATCTGTACTAGTTGAAGGCGAGTGGTCAATTTCACTCCCAGGCTGTCTTGCCCCCAGAGAAGGAGTCCCCAGCACCCAGTGGAGAGGAGACTGGGTGGACCCCAGAGCCGATCTGGACGCTGTAGAGGAGAATAAAAATTTTTGTTCCTGCCAGAATCGAACCCTGGCCGTCAAATGTGTAGTCCGGCGCTATTGCGATTCTAAATAAACGGGGCTTGGATTGTTGTGTGTATAAGCGTTCCATAAATCCGACTGTAATTGGATTTATTGAACACTTACACACACAACTCGTAACTACAAGTAACTATAGCGCTATTGCTATTTCACGCTCTGCAATTCACTGCAACACACACATAAGTCTTTTCAGTTTGATGTGTGTTCACCGATTGTCCTGTAACGGCTTCCAACAATGTCCTCTGCTTCCGTACTTACGATATTACCATCTGGCGATTGTCCCACAACCAACTCATCTCTCCACCTGACTCCCAGACCGGCGGCCATCAAACACGAACCTCCTTTTCTTCTCACTGCCGTCTCAAGACGCTAATAGTAGCTGACTCGGGTTACATAGCCTCGGCACGGACCGCACAGATAACAACGCTTCCAACAGTTCTTCTATTGTTGCATGCTTGCCTGTTGCGGTCATTACCTAGTAACGTCCGTTGTTTACAGAGCCATTAGTTAACAGTGACCATTGTTCAGTTTGTTTGTTTCATGGCCATTTCACAGCAACGGGTCTATATGTCACCGTTCTCTCTCCTTAAGGCTATTCGTCCCGAATACCCTACAGGCGTGCCGTCATTTCTTTGTTTTCCGAAGGCTGTGCTTGTGACATCTGTGATCAGCCTCGCCTTCCTTCCCCGTGACTCAGTTCTCACGGTGATTACCCCAACTGCTCCCGCTGCTTCCTCCTTAAAGACGCTCGTCCCGAGCCACATTATAAACGTCAGTAATGAAAGACGAACTCACCAAGTGTTATTAGCATGAGGAAGAAGATGATTGACCAGAAGACAGAACCGGCCATTGTGGCTATCGCTTCCGGATACACGATGAACACCAGCCCTGGACCTGCAACAGTCACTCTCAACCTGAGAATTCAGACATTCACAGCGCATGTGCGGTAGTATGTTTCATTTGTCAGCGTACAGCGCATTGATATTTCAATGGGAAAACGTTTCGTTTGTCAGCATCAGACTTGATTACCCTGGACTGAACTAGCTCTTCAGAACTACATAGACGTCCCAGTACAGCAGAAGGACCCAGGGAACGACCTGCAGTGTTATAAAGGAAACTGTCATAGTGCAGGTTTGTGTAATCGCTGTTAGGAACGCTACTTACGGTCTCTTACGTAGCGTCGTTAAAGTATAAAGCGATCTGGAACATGGCGTCTATAATCGTCTAATCTTATTTCCAACCCTGATTATTTTAAAGTGATCATTCATTTACATTATAGCACTTGAGGGAAAATTTAAAATCGCCATTTCACTGTATATTCGCGCTGTGAGCTTGATATACTCCGAAAAGATATCAGCAGGTACTAGTGTAATTTTAAAGTAATTTTAACTGCCAACCTAAGAAACTGATTTGTAAAAGTAGGACACCCAGCCTAACCCTGACAGAGTTTTTAAATGTTCCACTTTAAAAACAAAACTAAAAGCCTTAACTTATGGTCCTGTCTCGGGATGCATTCTAAGGGTTGCCTTCGGGTTCTGCATTTTTAAATAAACACGTAAAGTTTGCAGCTCTGAAGTGGCGGAAAACATGGCTGCAAATTGGGTCGTACTTTATACGTAAGTGTCCCTCTCGCTTCACAATAAGTTACTGAACTTAATATTTTCTTATCGAACTGAGCTGCTGTTAATTTCTGAAGAAAGACTCGGTCCTCTTTTGAGCTTACCTTCCAAGCCGACTTCCTGTACAGTCTTATGCTGCATATGCGCCATGTAGCCGAGAACGGAGAATATGACGAACCCTGCCAGAAAGCTGGTAAGACAGTTGATACTGCTGGTAACAATCGCATCCCTGTGGGCCAGAACTCACCATTATATTACATTCTTTCACGACACTGTATCATGTCGTCAAGGTCGTTTATTTTAACGACATTGTCAGTAACTGAGGCTATATGTAGGAAGATCACGGTATAAGAAATTAGAAAGAATATGGGAGGAAGTGGTCGTGACCTGATATGAAATATTATTTGTCTGTAGGGACTGAGCAAAAAGATAAAGAAATCGACATGTTTATTGGATTTAAGGTTCTTACAGCGAAAACTGTGAAGAGTGGCATCTTGTGGGATGTGATGTTACTGACATTTAGTAGAAACATATTGCCTCGAAATTCGTTGTGCTTTTGCATGATTCTTGCTGGTTACTTACTTAGCTTACTCTTCGACCCTGAAGATGGAGGTAATGCGTTCCTTCGAAGTGTTAGCATAACTTCTAGCGGATTCCACAAGTAGTATCCAAAAATACAGCATTCTTCATAGTTCTCGCTGAGAGAACCTCAAATCTCAATGGCTCTGTGATACAACACTTTATATATGGGTTTAAGGTCTTTTTGATTGTTGATTGTTATATATGGGTTATTTACCGGTAGCAGTTATTGTTAAACTTATTGTAACTTGACAGTGCCAGAAGAGTTCCAAACCCTGGACCCAGAGAGAAGAAAATTTGGGATGCTGCATCAATCCAAACCTATAAAAGAAAAAGATGCCTATTTTAAGTCCTATGAAATGCGAAACATTTGGTATAGAGCAATAGCGGAATGGTGATTAAAAGGAGAAAACCGGAGAATTTCGGGCATGAACCGGCTGCCATTACATTTCATCCATCATGAATGTCGCATGAAGCCACAGTGGACTGGACCCAAGACTTTATTGGCTTTCAGACTGCCTTCAAGTCAGATTTTCATATGCCGTTAACGTAATGTTCTATTACAGAATGAGCTTGAGTCGTGTGAGTCTGTATCCTTTTATTCACATAGAAATGCTTCACCTGCTTACTAGGTGCAAAGAACACCTGTTTGAACTCTGCGTATTTGGTACTGATTATGTCTTTATAATCTTGTTTATTATGAATTCTGAACATACCCTGGAGTTCTTCAGTTTATGCCACTGTGGCGTGAGGTAATACTGGATGCCTTCCGCTGCGCCTGGTAGCGTGACGCCCCGCACGAGGAGTATGAACAGCACGACGTAGGGAGCCAGGGCTGTCACCCAGACTGCCTGCAACAACACAGACATGTTCACCCTCACGCGTGGAACAGCGTTTGAGCAGCAAAACTCGAAGGAATCCGGAAGAAATATTAGAATCTTCTTGGTTATTTTCATAGGTTGCATCCTGTTGTGTGTCCCAGACAATATAAATACGTAGGAACTGTGCTACCGTCAACACAACAAATATTTCAGTATTACAATTAGATCTTCATTTACTGCGACATGTTTCGGGCATACATGACCATCATCAGGCGGGAATACGTACAGTTATTGAAATGCCGACACGGATCCTTATCGGTGCAATGCGTGGTATTGAATATTAACATAAAAATTCTGCCTCAGATTAGTGTATAGTTAAAATAGCAATATATGATGAAGAATAAAAAATAAAAGATAGAATAAAGTTGTACATATATAAAATGTTGAAATGTTATTAAAACATATTAAAGGTATGTTAGACGTATGCCGGTCACGGTAGCCGAGCGGTCTAAGGCATGTACTGTTTTCGCTCGCTTGGAAACCGGGATCGTGGGTTGGAATCCCATTCAGGGCATGGATGTTTAGTTTCTGTGTGTGCGTTCTTCTGTGTTTGTGTACAGGTAGAGACCTTGCGACGAGCTGATCACCAACCCAAGGAGTCCTACCGAATGTGTAAGATCTAGAAAAACCGAAGTGAACGGAGAAGTTCATGGAGGTAGGCCTAGGCCCACTGGGGCTGTAGTGCCAAGGAAAAAAATGTTAGACGTGTACGTGTATAAGTGGTATTAACACCTATATGTAGGGTTAGGGATCTGTATGCCAACCAAAATACTTAAATATTTAAGAGGATATCCTGCTACAGTGAAATATTTGTTCTATTAACGGTAGCATAGTTCCTACATATTATATATTCCTGGATATTACTTCACGCAGTCCGACAGATGTTTGCCAACGTTTGTAGGAATCTACTGCCATCTTCAGATACATCACAGAAAAATATAACCAACAGAAAAATTGTTTAATGCTCTTCATGGTTGCTTTGCTTTGCTTGCTCTTCGAAAACGGAGCCAATACTTTCCTCCGAAACGTCGGTACATGCGCAGCTTGCTTGCTTTCGGCTCAGGTTATTGTTCTGTCCTGATAACTGAGCCAGTGTTTTCCTCCGAAACGTCGGTATTCTACCAAGCTACTTTTTTTTTCACTGGCTCTACAGCCTCCTTGCGCCCTGGCCTCTGATTTTCAGTTTCATGATCATTTTACAGATGGTAGGACTCCTTGGACGAGTGTTCAGCTCGTCGCAAGGCCTCTACGTAAACACAGGATAACACAAACACAGAATAGTCACATACACATGCCAAACATCCATGCCTTGTGTGGGATTCGAATCCACGATCCCAGCTTCCGAGAGAACGAAGACAGTACATGACTCAGACCCTCCGCTACCGTGACCGGCCCAAGCTACATTACTACACTAAAATGTATACCATTATAAAAATATAATTCTGTGTATAAAAAGGAAGCTTTGCTTTTAATGTGGTTGGAGTATGGTTTTTTTATAAAGTGGGAGGTTGGATGCAAATGGTTAGAAATCAGTGCATGATTGCAGCTATCTCTCTTATTTGAGACTGCTTACAATCTTACGTTTAAGTCATTGAGGAATATGCTATAGGTATCTGTATTGACTCACAAATGGTGCCACGTTCAAAATAAACTTAATTTGTGTATGTATTAACACTTTGATCGATCTGGCTCAGGATACGGACCAGTGGGAGGCTCTTGTGAACACGGTACTAAACCTTCGGTTTCCATGAAGGCCAATAAAGAAGGAAAGGGAGATGTGTTAACCCTTTAAAAACTGGATTTCTTCTTTACAATATATAAAAATGCAGTCCGTACCTCACACGAAACACATACGTCTCCGCTACAAAGCACAGAAGGTTAATGCCCACATTCTGTGGGCAGAATGCAGAGTTTTAGTATGTTAAAGCTGGTGGTACACATAGAAACCACCAAGCTTTATAGGGTTAATGACACATATTCAGTATGTTTTATTCCTTTTTTTATTTATTCATAAATCCAAAGTGGCAGATGTGCTCTAATACCCGTCTGCCGGCGCTGAAAACCAAGACAGATCAGTTCAGAATCACGTAAACTTGTTGCATCCGTTGGGTGGGCCTGGCTCGAATACGGCCCTCATTTCACGACCCTCGACTCGGCTTTCAGCTAGAGTACACTCAAGTCTTGCATGTATAAGTTCGGTATAAGCAAACAGTAGGTTGGACTTAGCGAGACGAAAACTTGTCGCAGCTTGAAATGTTCCGACTGTATAATGGGGAAGAGCAAGTCCCAGTTTACTCAAGTTTCTAGGAATTCGCCCCATAGGCATTAACATTGTGGATCTTCATGCTTACATTGGATCCATACACAATGCTAGGGACCGAGCAGGTTAGCTCAGGCGGCTAAGGCTTCTGACACTCGGGAGTTGCCCGGTTGGGTTCCGGGCTGGGATGTCGACTGTTCTGACTGAAATTTTTGCTCCTTTTCTCATCCATTTCAAGCGAATTCCCTAATAATACTTCAAAATAGTTCACGACCCGTTCCTTCCACATTCTTTCAATTTCGTTATTCACTAACCATCGTACAATTCGAAGACAGTCGTCTGTCTGCTACCGATCAGTAAGGACGTGTGTTGAGCACCGCTCCGTAAGAAACTGTTTATAAGTGGAGGAGAGACGTACGCAGAGTTTCAACCAAGAGGCAGTCAAATAGGTGAGATTATTTATTGAGAATATCAAATTGTATTGATAGAATGCAGCACTAACTTTTAAGACAATAATTAACAGGTGTCAAAATAAACCGGAAAAAGGTTTCCTACGGGAAACGGACCAAGATTGTAGCTGCACCGTCATCCAACTATGCACAATATCAACCCATAATAAGCACACAAATGCCTTACGCAACTCAGTCATCATCAATCCCCAATATGACACCAACAAATAATGTACATTTTCAACCAAACCAAGAATAATACCATACACATATGAAAATACAAAACTCTCAACAACTGCAGAAATTGCAACAGTCTCCACAACAATTACAACAACAAATGCATAACCAAGCTGTGCATAGTTCACAGCTCTTTAGAAAGCTATCAACAAGCGATGAGGAAATTGACAGCCCCCTTACGGATAACCCATGGCAAATAGTAAAATGTGTCAAAAGAAGTAAACATTCTCAAACCAAAATAAAAGCACGAGGCAACCTCAAACTTAGTAATAGATATAGCAATTTACCACAAGTCGAAGACATGGACACAAATAAGACCAAAACTGAAGAACCCCCCCCCCAAAACCGCCTCCCATATTTGTTTACGGAGTGGTTAACCTCCCAGACATGCTTAACAACTTTCACAACACAGTGGAACTAGATCAATACACCACTAGAAGCATGGCGAATGGCACTGTAAAGCTCAATTGTAGCAATCCAGATGCCTACAGGAAATTGGTACGATTCATAAAAGATAACAACATAATCCATCACACCTACCAGCCAAAGGACGAAAGAGCATACAGAGTAATCATAAGATATCTACATTACTCAACGGACGCCACAACAATTAAAGAGGAACTAAACATTTTAGGACATAAGGTCAGGAACATTATCAATGCTAAACATAGACAAACTAAGGGGCTTCTCAACCTGTTTTTTGTTGACATGGAACCAGATGATAACAATAAAGAAATCTGTAGCATTAAACAAATACAAAATAGCACAATCCAAATTGAGCCTCCAAGGAAAAAGAAACATGGCATCCAATGTACGAGATGCCAAAAATATGGCAAAAAGAAGCCTATTGAAACAGACATTTTCTATATGTGAAATGTGCAGGACCACATGATGCAGCTAGCTGTAGAAAGAGCCCTGACACTCCGGCAACATATGCCTTATGTGGTGGACCACACCCAGCAAACTTTAGAGGCTGTGAATACTACAATTGACTATATAGAAGTAGCTCTAACAATATCAACAATCTTATCCATCAACCACCAGTAATAAACACCGACCACACCCCCTTGCAGTCAACCACAAACCCACCAAGTCGTCGGATTAGCTACGCCAATATAGTAAAAAACAAGGAGGGCCTCTCAACAAATAACCAAAACAATAATAACAATGAAGATGTTATATTTTAGCGTCTTGTTACACTGATTCATGTCCATGGTTTATGCTGACCGTCTTACAGTGTATACACTTTTTTCACCTTATTCTTCACTTCCACACTACATGTTTCAGCACTAATGTGCCATCTTCAGGTGTCTTTATGCACGTTAAACTATTGTACTGCATGCCATGATGTCTTCATTATAAAATGACTAAAATCTGTATTCGTCATATAGGACGAAGAATTCTAAATAATAAAACTTTTCAGGATTCTTTCTACGTCATACTCAAACACGCGAATTGCGCCAANATCTTTTATGTGTCACACACATATCCAGCAGTACAACGCATGCAGTAACAGGAGTAAAACACAACACAGAACACGATACACAAATGTATGTAGGAAGAATGCTCACATAAAAGAGGATTGGCGTAATTCGCGTGTTTGAGAGCGACTTAGGATGAATCCTGAAAAGTTTTATTATTTAGAATTTATCGACATATATGACGAATACAGATTTTAGTCATTTTAGAATGAAGACATCATGGCATGCAGTACAATAGTTTAACTTGCATAAAGACACCTGAGGATGGCACATTAGTGCTGAAACATGTAGTGTGGAAGTGAAGAATAAGGTGAAAAATTGTATACACTGTAAGACGGTTAGCATAAACCATGAACAATGAAGACATCAGTAGAATTCATGGTCAATTTCTAGAAGATTTCAAAAGTATGTTTAATCAACGCATACAACAGAATACCGTGGTCCTAAACATGCCATCAACGCTAATAGGCAAGACAAATGGCTAAATTCCTCAGAATTGCTGCATGGAATGCCAATGGTATAATTCAACATAGAGAAGAGCTAAAAATATTCCTTCAAGATCAATTCATTGATATCATGTTAATCAGTGAAACACACTTCACCGACAAGTCATTCCTTAAAATCCCTGGTTACCAATTATATTATACCAATCATCCTGACAACAGCCCACGCTGGATCTGCAATATTTATAAATATACTATTGATCACTATCAGCTGAACGGATATGCAAAGGAATATCTTCAAGCAACATCTGTCACAGTCACAACACTGACTTATGATATAACAGTATCTGCAGTATACTGTCCTCCCCGCCATAACGTCAAGAAAGGACATTTTGTTGAATTCTTCTACAATCTGGGGCCTAAATTTATAGCAGGAAAAGACTATAACTGCAAGCACATCCTGTGGGGATCGCGCCTCACCACCACTAAAGGCAGAGAACTTGCCAAAGTCCTACAAGAAAATAATTACTCTTTCCTGTCAACAGGCTCTCCTACTTATTGGCCATCTGACCCAAGGAAAATACCTGACCTACTCGATTTCTTTGTCTCTGGAGGCATATCCAAATCATATATGGAGGTACACTCTAATTATGACCTATCATCAGATCATACTCCAGTTATTGGAATAATCAGTACTACAGTAATAAATATTAAAAAAACATCTAGACTACATAAAAAACCGATTGGCAAACATACAAAAACATAACAGATGAAAAGATACATCTAAAAATCAGTTTAAAGACACCTGAAGAGTTAGAGAGAGAATCAGAAAAATTCATTTTGACTTTACAAGAAGCCGTAAAACAAGCCACACCCCTCCCAAACACCAAGAAGGAAACTAAAAATATTCCGTTTGAAATCAAAGAACTAATAAGAGAAAAGAGGAAATCTGGGAGGAAATGGCAGCATAGTCACTGTCCAGAAGACAAAACAGCATACAGTCATCTAGCCAATAGGCCAAAAAAAGTTACAAGAAACATAAAATGCCTCACTCTATGATTACGTCACAAGTCTCAACAGACACGATAGTTATATATGGCAACCACTTAAAACAGCTTCAAAGCCTTTGTCAGTCAACCCCCCCCCCCGATTAGAAAGCAAAGTTCCAGTGCAGGACCGTGGGCAAGAAGCAACAAAGAGAAGGCTGCTTTGTTCGCTGAGCACTTAGCTGAAGTTTTTGCACCCAAAGACAACATAAACAACCAGGAAATAACAGATTTCCTAGACCAAGCTCAAGTAATGGATGAGCCAGAAACAGTACACTGAAGGAAATCAAGAAAGAAATCTCTTATCTAAATAACAAAAAAGCGCCTGGTCCTGATCAAATTAGCGCGAAAATGCTGAAAGAACTCCCAAAGAAGGGAATAGTCACGTTAGCCTACTTATTCAAACTTGTTCTGAGACTCCACTCCTGGCCCCAGCATCTCAAAGTTGCAGAAATAATCCTAGTGTTGAAGTTTGGTAAAAACCCAAATCACGTTACCTCAGAATAAGACCTTCCTTAGATGAGATCCCACACCACCAATTTGGTCTGCGGCATTCTCATTCAACAATTCAACAATGCCACAGGATTGTCCATACAATTAACAAATCGTTTGAAGACAAAAAATTTGTCCTTCAGTCTTTCTGGACATAAGCCAGGCTTTTGATAAAGTCTGGCACGATGGTCTCCTTTATAAAATAAAGCACATTCTCCCGACGTATCTCAAGCTGATCAGGTCCTACCTAAATGGCCGACAGTTCAGAACCAAAGTCAATGGTGAAATTTCAAATCTCTTTCCAGTAAAGTCCGGCGTACCTCAGGGTAGTGTATTGGGCCCAGTGCTCTATTTACTATATACATCAGACATACCGACGACAGCTGATACAATAACTGGCACCTTCGCAAATGACACAGTAATATTATCCAGCCATGAACACTCAGAAACTGCTTCAGAGCACCTGTAACACCACCTACATCTCATAGAACAGTGGACCAAAAAATGGAAAATTAATATTAATGTATCCAAATCTACGCAAATAAATTTTGCTCTAAAGAAGGGACTATGTCCTCCAGTGTCCATCAACAATGACATCATACCGGAATCATCATCACTGCGCTATCTGGGAATACACTTAAATAAAACACCCAATTGGAAAGAACACATAGTCAAAAAGAGGAAACACATCGATGCGAAAATTAAAGTTTTACTGGCTACTAGGAAGAAAATCCCAACTGAACTTGGAAAACAAACTCCTGCTATGGAAGACTGTCATAAAGCCCATATGGACCTATGAGACTGAGCTATGGGGCTGTGCCAGAAAGTCGAGTATCGCCATCATCCAAAGATCTTAGTCCAAAATACTTCGAGTAATGGCAGATGCACCATGGCATGTATCGAACGACACCCTTCACCACGACCTTGGCATCTCAAGTCATCTCTGATGTAATCCAAGAGCGTAGCAGCAAATACCAGGCTCGACTAGAGATGCACATCAATCCATTGATGCAGCCGCTACTGGAAGAACCCAAAAACAGACGATTGAAAAGACGTCTTCCAATTGACCTCAAGTGAAAAACAGAGGCTCCTTCGGTGGAAGGATTCTCATCCTGTCATAGGCCAGCTTATTAGCCCAATGTTATCACAATAGCTTATAGAATACTGTAATACTGAAGTACGCTAACCTTTCCTGCACTGCGAACTCCCTTCCACAGTGCAAAGTAGACCAACAGGAAAACAGCCAGAACACACAGGGCCAGGGACCACTTGACAGGACCCACCCTGTCTAAACCATCCGCCTTGTATTGCTCAAGGACACTGCGTCTGAAACAAACGGCGGTTAAGCATTTGAACAGCGAATTACAAAGAGGCGTATCTGCAAACTTCATACAGAAAGTTTCCGGAAACACTCATGAGGATTACAGGGGCAATTCATAAGTCCATGGCATACCAGTCCGATAAAATACCCTTAAATTTACTTTTAACCCTTTAAAACACAGTGATTACTATATCTACTCGTACCACCTGCTTTAACATTAAATACTCTGTGTATACCCACAGTGTGTTTATGTCTTTCATGTATTACTTAGAATTAAAAGCGATTACTTCTCCAAACAACATTAACAAATCGGTCTTAATAACGGAGACGTAATGTGTTCCCTGCGAGGTACGAACTGAATTCTTAAATGTTATGTAGAAGGAGCTCTGACTCAGATGCACAGCTCCCACAGTCGTGTGACAATGAAGTATGGTCAGGAGTCCCACTGGACTCGAAACCAGGAATGACTGTGCTGGCGTGACCCAGCGGCAATTTACCGACCCCACTCGACCCGACCCTGTGCTCTCAAGACAGTCAACATCTTTATCCTTTGCCTTTTACACTTCCTAAATCTTCACTCTTCCTCAGTCTTACCTCTACCAGAAGGACGAACGGAAAATACCTAAGAACTTTCAATGCCGAAAAATGTCCTAATGCCCCCTAAATGTTAATATTACTCTCTTCCCCCTTCCAGCTTTTTCTCTTCTCTCTCCCCTTCTCTTTCTCTCGTATTCCAACTGGTTAAGGGCCAAATTATATCTTTAGTGGTGATGTATACTATGAATGTACTCATTGAAATGCACGTTAAAATTGACCCTTTTACGGTTTTACACATAAACAAATCATTCGAGGCCACCCCAAACTTGTACCTCTTAAATTCGTACCATCTGTAACAACAACATGGCGGACTGACGAATTTATGAGGTGGGAGGAACCCAGTGCCAATTCGGATATGCAGTAACCACGCTGCTAGTAGCAAAGCAGAGTTGTTCTTAGTTGCTTCCAAGTCCATCACGTCCTATAAAAAAGGCCAGAAGCGTTCAGAAAGTCAAGAATCTTTTAACTCCGGTAAGAACTGCACTTCTCCAGTCTTTGTTACTGCTTTAAATGAAACCACTCTACCTCCCCGGTTTGAATCGTGGTAGGATGTTTACTTCCATCATATAGATATGTGACTCTGCCGATCACAATGGCTGCGTGGTCTTAGGAATGAACTGTCTTCGCTCGCTCAAACACGTGGATCGTGGGTCTGAATCCCATTTGAGGCATGGTTGTCTGTGTTCTTTTATTCTGTGTGTGTGTGCTGTCCTGTGTGGAGATAGCGGGCTGATCCCCGTCCAAGGAGTCCTACCGACTGTGTACAGCGTTAAGACACTGAAAAAGCGGACAAAGTCCAACAAAAGGACTGTACATCCATAGATAGATAGGAAGGTAAGTAGGTAGGTAGATAGATAGATAGACAGGTAGACAGATAGACATGTGACGCTGGGAATTCTAAGTAAATTAACTGCGAATATTTTACGAGCATTAAAAATTACTGGGGTAACACACGCTTCTCATACCCCGGACAGCAGGTCAGCAGGAAACATACGATTTTCATGACAATACTTCGAATTTTCTTCATAATGTATGAGAGTCTGCTTAGAGACTAAACTCTGTCTAATTATGGCTAGCGTACATTCCAGGTGGGTGGACAGATTAAAACGGAGTGGCTGTGGAATGATAACTGTCAAGGGGGAAACTGAATGAACTAGGGCAGAATATTGGTGCCACTTCCTCCGCCATGGATTTCGCAAGGAATCTCCTGGGATTTGACCCCAGTGTTCCGGTACTAGGAGCGATCACCTACCCGGTAGAACCATGGTATCTCCAGTCCAGTAAATTGCTGTTAGGCTTCGCCAGCAAAGTCGTTTTTGGTTTCGATCCCAATCTGGACCCATGACCTGATTTATGTACATTCCAAGACCATTGGTAGAATCAGAAGGGAATACGAGTATAATGTAACACGACAGCTAAAAACCGGGATAGTCGAACAAGAAAAAAGGCCATTGGTAGGCAACGACGAGGTAAACATATTTCCACAGCAACGAATCAACACGTAACAATGGAGGAACTGTTGGAAACGGAGTTTTCTATGTGGTTCTTGCGAGGCCATATAGCGAGGATCAACGAGAAAATTTATTGTCATGAGTTCCTCGGGACTCGGACCCGAGAATGACTACGCTGGCGAGGATCAGCAGCAATTGTAAACGACAGGTCCATCCACTCGTCACAGGAGATGTTACATAAGGACTATGACTGCAAAGGTTCAGTTAAGAAATCTCTGGTCGTCGGTCTCAAGGGGCTTGACGCCAAGACGAACTGATTGGCGGTAAACCGTCCGTCGTAAAATAACTCTGACTCTGAAGTTATTCAGTCGGAGGTCGGATTCAGCGGTTAGCAGTTTTGAGTCACGAGTTGCACTGTTAGGAGCTGCTACGTAGCAACGGCTAGTGAACAAACAGAAGACTTTATGCATGCTATAGTTGTACTGTTTTATAGTGTGTAAATTAGACTGTTATAATTCTTTGTAGTTAGGAATTATAACCGTTCAATAAATCCAGTTTTCAATTCGAACTCCCATGTCTAGTCAATATCACATGAGAGTGGTTTAGAACGAAAAATTACCGCTTTAGTTCATCTGTGACGAGGTAGGGTTGCTTGTATTGTCTCGACCACATTCCAAAGGGAGTAAGCGCATTCTTACCAAAGAGTTTGTCTATATCTAGAGTTTAATGGGACGTGACGGTTGTGTCAACAAGCTGCAGTTGTGCTGGCTACTTATCCAAAGCTGTTTCTATGGCAACAGTAATGATGCATCCTCCCGCAGTCTTTAAACGTTCTGCCGTTTATGAGAGTTCCTTGTTTGTAACTCTCCTCGTTACAGACCGTTAAGAGACACGTCGAATCTTACAAGATGGAGGGAAAATATTTTATCGAGTCGTAACTTCATTCACCTTCTAATCATCTGAACTCCACGAAGCAAAATCCTTTGTGAGAAACTAATAGCTACTCACACAAGAAATTTCCAGAATTTTATTGAAACCGAAGATAAGTGATCATATCCACAAAAAGAAAGGCGTCTTCTGGGATGTAACGACGTGTAGATATTTTGTTAACCGACGTTTCGGAGGAACGTATCACCTCAATCTTAAGGGTATAATGAATCCGTGAGCGATGAATCAGCGTGAGCAGTGTCTGTAGACTGAAGATTGAGGCGATACGTTCCTCCGAAACGTCGGACAAAAAATATCTACACAGTGCCACATTTCAGAAGACAGCATTCTTCATAGTCACCCCCGTGGAAACCTAAAATCTAACATATCCACAAAAGCCCATCACTAAGGCTAGGAACACACACAGCGACTTCGGTCGTACGATATCCGTACGGTTCATGTCGCATCAAATAGTAGAATATAAAGTGTAGTCTTAGCTTTCATACGTGACGACATGCGACGTCTACCGTACGACAGTCGGAGAGCAAAGAAATGTATTTGGTCGCTCTAGTGTGAAAAGGAGGTCGTACGGCAAAAAATCGTACGACATTTTTCCGTACGACCGATGTCGCTGTGTGCGTTCCTACCCTAATTCGTATCCTCAGATTAATCCAGCCCAAAATATCTCATCATATTAGTTGAAGACTAATTTTAAGACTAGCCTCACATAGACTGCTATGTCTTCAAAATGTTCTCTTTTCTTTATTTTTCTTTTCTCCCATTCGTGCTTTATGACATTCTAATCCTCTTTGTGATCTGTTCCTCCTATCAACACTAGCCGAGGAATGCATGTTGTGCAGCTGCATTGTTATGTGTTATGTTTTGCATCCTGAGCTTCATTATCTAACGAAATTGTTACTAACTTAGACCAATGTTTCTCAACTTCTCTTATAAAGTACCCCTTCTAAAATGTTTTGGGGGACCCGTTTCTAAAATTTACAAAAACACTTATATTCTTCTTCACATAGCTTGAGATATTCTACACAAAAAATTGCACATTTTAATTTTATTTTATTCATAGACTTCTGTGCAAGTCCAAGTCACGTTGTGACTGACGATTAGCTCCTCTTGGGACCATAACAGGATTTTTTTAGTTATTTTATGTTCTGCTTTTTAACCTTTCGTGTACGAGACTGGAGACGGGGGTGGTATGGACTAGACTGATCTGGCTCAGGACTGGGACAACTGTAGGGCTCTTGTGAACACGCTATTGAAATTTCGGGCACCATGACATTTTGGAAAGTGACTGGCAAATTCTCAAAAGGGACTCAGCTCCTTTGAGTTAGTTATAGGAGACTTTTTCTTATGCTTTATCTCCACTGCTTTTCAAATTTGCTTTGGAATATGCCCTTAGGGAGTTCAGAAAATCCAGATGGGGCTGCAATTAAATGAGACACATCAGCTGCTGGTCTATGCCGATGATCTGACTCCACTGGGTGACAATATCGATACCACAAAGAAACTTATTTGATGCTAATAAGGAGGTTGGTCTAGGAGTAAACACATAGAATACTAAGTATACGTTGCTCTTGTCACCAGAATTCAGGCCAAAATCATGACAAATATAGCTCACAGATCGTTTGAAAATGTGGTACAGTTAAAATATTTGGGAACAAAGATAACAGATCAAACCTGATTCAGGAGGAAATTAAGAGGAGATTGAACTCTGGTAATACTTGCTATAATTAATTCCAGAACCTCTCGTATTCTCGTCTGCTGTCTAAAAACATAATAATTAGAATATACAAAACTATAATTTTGCCTGCGGTTCTGCATGGTGGTGAAACTTTGTCTCTGATATTAAGGGAGGAACATAGACCGAGGGTGTTTGATAAGAGGGTGTTGAGGAGAATCGTATTTCGACTGAAGAGAGATGAAATGACGGGAAGTTGGAGAAGACTGAATAAAGTTTACTCTTCGCCAAATATAATTAGAATGATCCAGTCAAGGAGGATGGGATGAGCAAGGTATGTAGCACTAATGGGGAAGAAGAGGAATGCATATACAATATTGGTGGGAAAATCATAAGAAAGAGACCACTGGGAAGACCAAGGCGTATGTGGGTGGACAATATTAAAATGGATCTTAGAGAGATAGAATGGGATGGTATGAAATGGATTGATGTGGCTCAGAATAGGGACCATTGGAGGGCTCTTGTGAACACTGTAATGAACCTTCGGGTTTAATAAAATGTTGGGAAATATTTGAGTGGCTGCACAACTGGCAGCTTCTCAAGAAGGGCTCAGCTGCATGAAATTAGTTACCAAATAAGGATTCCGAACCGAATAGTACGAGGACTAACCCCAGGAAGAAATATTGTAAGCCCTTATAATTCTTGGCTCTTTTAAAGCTGAAATGCATTTAAATAACGCTTCTATATCCAGTTCCTACCTCATAGAAAAACTCTACGTCTTCTTTCCACCGAATTACCCATTATTCTGTATAGGGAGGTGAAGGGTGCTCATCCTGAAAATCACACTAAACACTTAAAGGCACTGTGTGAGAAAAATGTAAGTATCCTTAATGTCAATGTACTTCGCACAGACACATATTGCCGCACGTAAACCTGTTGCTAGGCAATGACCGCGAAATATTCAGTTGTACAACAGCCGTTAATAGGCAGCTGCTCGTAAACAGCAACAGAGGAACTGTGCTTTCAGTTCGGTCCGTGCCGAGATATTATAAGCAGGGCAAGTCAGTGAGTGAGGGAGTCAGAGAAGCGCTGAGGTTCAGTCGTTGTGAGCTGTTGCAATTAGAAGTGGTAGTGAAGGCTGGGAACAGTTCTGGAACGCAGAGGAAGGGGAACGTCCGCCGTTGGGAGTCACTACCAAGCCACGGTTGGTGACGACGTGGCTGTGGACATTAATGTGGGTGTAATAGTGGAATGTAAAGCGTAGTCACTTGGCTGTATCAAAGAGTCCACAATAAATCTGATCATAAATTCAAAAGCCGTCTATAGTCACGCTAACACGTGACAATATATACATCTGCAGCTATCGTTGTTCTTCTATCTGGAAATTCACTTTATGGAAGTAAACTCAGTTTAGGGTATCGTACGAAATGTACACTCGAGGGCAACAGATTTTGAAGGTTAAAACGAGTGCTAGGCCCCTTGTGGTCTAGTGGTCAGAGTTCCTGGCTACAGATCTAGAGGTCTCGGGTTCGAGTCCCGGTGCTACCAGATTTTTTGAGAAGTAGTGGGTCTGGAATGGTGTCCACTGATCCTCGTGAGAATAACTGAGGGGCTACTTGAATGGAAAAGTAGTGGCTCCAGTCTATAAAACCGAAATTAAGGGCCGTGGGGATTCGTTGCGCTGACCACGCGACACCCTCTATCCGCTAAAGTTGGTACTAACTTCGCCGATAAGCGGCGGTCGTTCAGTCGGTAGAGTTCGCTTGTGGACTAAAGCCACGGAGATTATTTTTTGTTTGTTGCTATTCGTTGATACAGTAACGAACGCAATCCAAATGCTTACTGACGTGACAGGAAGCAAACAGAGACACGGTACACTGTGCGAGGCTATGTGATACCTTGAGCAGGCAGCAGCCTTGCGGGAGAAACATCTTGTATCTTCGAGTTCCATATGGCGATTTTTGGTTCCTATATTATGCTTTAAATGTGATCTAGCAAGTAGATCTGAGGTCTCACAGCTTTGGTGAAGAAGAGTTATACGTAGGGAAGTCAATAAGTAAGTTACAAATGGATAAAGAAATTAAACAAATAAGAATACTGATTTGAAAAATGCTTTTATTTCTCAAAATAATTTCCTTGTACATAGAGGCACTTGTTCCATTGTTTCACAAGCCCCTGAAATCCAGCAGCATAAAATTCTTTGGGATGCTGTCGGAACCAGGCGGTGACTTCCCTTTCTACAGCATCACTTTCCTGGAGGATGGTGTCACCTTAAACGTGTTTTGACAGGAAACTCAGGATGTTTCCACTGCATTGACGCACGCTTTGTCTCGGGCTGGTAATGGTGAACCCAAGATTCATCACCTGTGACAATTCGGGCTAGGATATCATGTCCTTCATCGTGGTAGCGATTGAGATGCTGTAATGCCAGACCCATTCTTTGCATTTTGTGTTGTGGGGTCAGCATGTGCGGCACCCATCGTGCGCAGACTTTCTGAAAACCTAACCTGTCATGCATTATGAGGTAGGCCATGCCGTGTGAATACGTCTGGTTCTGACAGCAGCCCAAAGAACTTTATGCTGCTGGTTTTCAGGGGCTTGTGAAACGATGGGACAAGTGCCTCAATGTACAAGGAGATTATGTTGAGAAATGAAAGCATTTTTTAAATCAGTGCTCTCATTTGTTTAAGTTCTATATCCATTTGTAACTTGCTTATTGACTTATCATCGTATCTTCTGGGATATGATGCCATATAGTCCGTTAAAACTCAACCCCAAATTTCGGAGTAACATGCCGCTTCAATCTTCAGGATCGAAGGATAAAACAATAAAGAAACCAGCGCGAAAGCAATTAGCAAGCAAAGTTCTTTTACTTTTCGACCCTGAACATGGAGACATGTTCCTCCGAAACGTAGGGTGATTTATTACGGACTACACGGCGTTACATCCTAGAATATGTAATTATTATAATTTTTAATGTATTGAGTTGCAGAGAGACTGAGTCCACTTGGTACGTCTCTCGTAGCATCGTCAGATTGTAGCTAATTATAGTTCATTTAGTTGACTGAGAATTGGTAAGGGAAACCGAAGTACTCGGAGAAAACCTGCCCCAGAGTCACTATGCCCACCACAAACCGCATATGGGATCGAACTCGGGCCGCTGCTTTAGGAAGCCGGCGACTTAGCACTTGAGCTATGGGACAGCCTTGGAACTTTTCATAATATGTAGGATTTGAGGTTCTCACGCAGGTGGTTTTGAAGAGTTCTGTCTCATGGGATATAGCGCCGTGTAGGGTCTGAGGTTCTCACAGCGGTGGTTATGAAGAGTTCTGTCTTCTGGGATATATCGCCCTGTAAAAGGTGAGGTAAAATTGTCCCTCTGCTTAACTAATTAAGCATTACGCCATGAACACTTATGGGGGAGTGGATGTATAGATCCAAATTTTATTGACCTCGGCACTAGTTGAAGGTGTGTGGTTAGCTTCACACCTCGGCCGTTTTACCTCCAGGGAAAGAACCCCCGGTACTCATTGGATAGAGGGATGGGTGGGCCCAAGTGCCGGTCTGGATGACGTGAAGAAGAGAAAATTCTAGACCCAGTCGGGACTCGAAATCCGACGATCGTCCAGTCCGTAGCCGGTCGCTTTACCGTCTGAGCTATCCCGGCTCCCTATAACGCCGTGTAGTCCGTTTAAAGTCAACCGAATTGCCTACCTGCTTTCACGCTGACGTCTTGCTCGGTTTAGACGACCCCGAATATGAAGTCGATATAGTCCTCCGAAACGTCTGTTCACTTTCAACGAACTACAAGACATTGTATCCCAGAACTTTCTAATGATGAGGTACCCATCTGCGTCACAGCGTGATGGAAACCCACTCTCCAAAGATACTTTGGGCACAGTTTAGACGTACTCACTCAAAGAATTCCTTGGCTGGACTTGTGGACCTGTTGTTGCGGGTGCTGAGGACGGGAGTGCAGTCCAGGGTGTTCCACGGGTTGTCGCAGGTCATCCACGGCAGCTTAGAGTCGAAGGACGCGAAGAGATAGTAAACAGCCCAGCCGATGATCGTGTTATAGCACATGCCCATGTAGATGTCAATCAGACAGATGGCATAGCCAATACCTGCATCAGAAAAGACTGACAAGAGTCATGGACCCTTCAGTGGCAGAGGCAACTAAACCGACCCCTTGGTACAGGGTTTTAGTCCGTTGCAAGGACTGCGAAAGTTCAAGGTCATAGTGGCGCATAAATTTTTCATGATAGCGCTTAGAATTTTCTTCCTGTCATATTATATATATAGTCGGTATAGGGACGGGCTACTTGTTGGGCGCCTGGGATTCAATTTTCGGTAAGAACAACAGATTTTTCTCTACTCCACAGCGTTCACATTGAATCTGGTACTCAACCAGCCTACTATTTAATGAACACCGGGGACTCTTTCCAAGGGGTAAAGTAGCTTGGGCGTGAAGCTGAATTCTCATTTTCATCTACTGCCCAGGTTAAGAATGCTGGAGCTGTACTTCCTCTCGCCTATACGTCTTCATGATAATGTCCTTAATTAGTTAATACTATTTTACTTGTGCAATCAGTCAAAAATGAGAGGAGAATTATCACTTTCCTCCCTTTATCTGTTTTGTATTTTTGTCTCCTTGCCTCATTTCTCCCTTGTTTCTTTCCCACCCCATTTGTTTGCTTATCCTATCATTACCCTTCTCCACATCAACACATTTCTTTCATTAGGCCTGTCTCTCTCCCCTAGCTTTATCTCTTGCCGTCGTTTTCCGTTATTTCCTACCCCTTATCTGATACGACACCGTGTATTGTGGTTATAATTCATCGTTGTTTCAGAGGAAAATACAGCCTCCATCTTCAGGGTCCAAGAGTAAACCAAGAAGCAACTAGAAGTCCTAGGCGGCAAGCAGTTGACCCAATTTTTTTTCTATGGCGCTACAGCCCAAATTTTTGGCCTAGGCCTACCTCCATGAAACTCTCCGTTTCACTTTGGTTTACTAAATCTTACACATACGGTAGGACTCCTTGGGCGAGTGATCAGCTCGTCGCAAGGCCTCTACCTGTAGACAAACACAGAAAAACGCACACAAACATCCATGCCCTGAGTGGGATTCGAACCCACGATCCCGGCTTCCGAGCGAGCGAAGACAGTGCATGCCTTAGACCGCTCGGCTACCGTGACCGGCTAGTTGACCCAAATGGGCCATCCCTTTTCTTCATATATTCTATACCATACGTGCTACATGCCCTGCCCGTCCAATCATCCGTGACTTGATCATTCTAATATAATTTATATATATTTTGCAAACTTACAACAAAGATACTTAAAAGAAGAATCGAAAGGAAAATAGAGGATATACTTGGAGAGGATCAGTTTGGATTTAGAAGAGGAAAAGGAACCAGGGATGCAATTGGGATGATGAGAATTATAGCAGAACGAACTTTGGAGATAGATGAAGAACTGTATGCTTGCTTTATTTGGCCGTGTAAATTGGACCAAATTAATGCATATCCTAAAGGAAACAGGTATCGATTGGCGTGGAAGAAAATTGATTAGTAAATTGTACATGGATCAGAATGTTAGAGTACGACTGGACAGAGGGGAGACAAGAAGTGTGCAGATTGGAAGAGGAGTTCGACAAGGATTCTGTTTATCACCAATTCTGTTCAACTTGTACAGCGAATGTCTTATCAAGGAAGTTCTGGATGGGCTCGAAGACTTCAAATTAGGAGGACAAATTATTCAAACTGTGAAATATGCAGATGACCTTGTGTTAATGGCTAAGGAAGAAACTGTGCTACAGGGCATGATTGATAGACTAATCAAAACTGGAAGGTGCTGTAGCATGGAATTGAATGTGGAAAAAACAAAAGTAATGAAAATTTTGAGACAACCAACCCCAGTCACAATAAAGATAGACCAAAAACAACTGGAGAATGTGAAATGTTTTAAATATTTGGGTAGCTTGTTAACAGATGATGGAAGGTGTACTAGTGAAATTAAATCTAGGATTGCCATGGCAAAAGCTGCATTTAGCAAGAAGAAGAATCTTTTTACCAGCAAATTGGACTTAAATTTGAGAAAGAAACTAGTGAAATGCTACGTTTGGAGCATCGCTTTGTATGGGGCTGAAACTTGGACACTTAGGGCAGTAGATCAGAAACACATGGAAAGCTTCGAAATGTGGTGTTGGAGAAGAACGGAGAAGATCAGTTGGACCGATTATGTGAGAAATGAAGAAGTGTTATTTAGAGTCAGTGAGCAGAGGACTATCCTAGAAGAAATAAGAAAATGGAAGGCTAATTGGATTGGTCATATCTTACGTGGTAACTGCCTTGTAAAATGCCTTCTAAAAGAAGTTATTGAAGGAAAGATAGAGAGGCGGATAGAAGTGACCAGAAGACGAGGAAGAAGACGTAAGAAGATGCTAGATGACCTTGGGGACAGAAGAGGAAATTTTTTTTGAAGGAGAAAGCTCTAGATCGCATCAAGTGGGGGAACTGTTTTGGAAGAGACTGTGGACCTGTCGTCTTGACAGATTACAGATGAATGAATGATTTATTTATGTATGGCTGTGCATTCCTTTTGTTGGACCTTGGTCTTCGTTCGCTCGGAAGCCTGGATCGTGGGTTCGAATCCCACACAAGGCATGGATGTTTGGTATGTATGCGCATTTATTCTATGTTTGTGTTGTCCTGTGTTTAGGTAGAGGCCTTGCGACGAGCTGATCACTCCTCCAACGAATCCTACAGTCTGTAAAATGAACATAAAACTGAAAATCAAGGGTCAGGGCCCAAGGGAGCTGTAGAGCCAGTGAAAAAAAAAACCCATACACTTTCGGTAGGATTCCTTGGATGGGGAATCAGCCCGGGGCAAGGCCGTTACCTACACACAGAACAACACAGACACGGAATAAACGCACACAGACATCCATGCCCCGAATGGATTTCGAACCCACGATCCCAGTGTTCGAGCGAGCGAAGACAGTTCATGCCTTGGACGCGCGGTCACTGAGATCTGCTCTAGCAGAATTTGGCGAGTACAGATTTTGAAGATCCTCATTATGCTTCTGTTACTTCCGCCCTCTTGAATCCAAATTCTTTCCCCTGCGTCCTCTTTTCAGAAACTTTGTCCGTGTAGGAAGTAAAGGTTAAAGTTATCCCTGCAATTAAGCGCTACGCTATGAGGAAGTGTGGGGGAGTGGAGGTATAGCTCTACTATTCTTGACCTCGGCACTAGATGGAGGTGAGTGGTCAGCTTCACACTCCGGCCGCTTTATTCCAGGGGAAAGAACTCCTCGGTACCCATTGGATAGGAGACTGGGTGGGCTCTAGAGTTGCTCTGGCCGGCATGGAGAAGAGAGAAATTTCTTTCCTCTGCTGTTCTGTGCCATTGTTCTCCCTAATATGAGAGATCGCTCTATCCACTCGTAAATGGGTAGTATGAATCTCGTTCATAATATGCTCATGAATTGTTATTGAATAGCGTGACTATGTAACAGAACTGAAAATATTACTCAATTAAAAAACATTGATTGTCAAAATATTTTACATTTTTAACTTCGTAGCAAGTATCTGAAGGCGCACATATAAGATATTATGTATTTGAATGAGGCATTCATTCAGTTACATCAGGGAGTCTACTGTTGGGAAGCCTTAATACAATATTTCCTTAGCTGCAACTTGTTGGAGTCGATCTTTCAATAGCAATCAGGCAAAGATTCTACTCTCTAATTCAATCCCGAACTCCGAACGGTGTCACAATTCAATTATTGCCACGCTTTGCCATTATTCGCTTGAAGAGACATAATTATGCTCAGATATAAGGACAGGTAGTAGCAGAAATACGATGAGAAATTGCTGCTCCTCGATTGATGAAGGAGGATTAATCAGAGTTCAGATTTTTCATACAGACCAGGGATAGGAAAACTTTCTAGCCGAAGGGCCGGATTCGGCGGTGCAAGTAATTTGGCTGTCCTTATAGGTTGAAGTATATTCTAAGAAGAGGAAATATTTCTCACAATTAAAATTTGCCTCTAATTTTGCATGGATGTGAGACTTGGTCTCTGACATTAAGGGAAGAATATAGAGACTGAATATTCTGACATATGGGCCGTTTCTAGGAAAAGAATTGACAGATATGCTGTCACGGAGAGATTGATTCTTGGGAACCAACTGGTTACGGAAACTGAAAGTAGTAAACACGTAGGAACGGGACTGCTGCTTCGGATTTAATGCACAGATTCCAAGACCACACATTCATGAAAATCAGTAGTGGGAACCTTGGAGGCTGTGATCGCTGTTCAGTTCTCTGGAAGTAATTAAAAGGAACTTAATTCCTGAATTAAAGTCAATCCCGCGTGGAGGCGGACTCGAATACCTCCACCGTAGCCCTGCGATTCGGTGGAGGCGACGAAAAGAGAAGTATCGAATCTGAGACAGTAAAATATGGTCGCGAGTCCCACGGGACTCTGACCCGAGAATGACTGCGCTGACGAGGACCAGCAACAATTGTAAACGGCATAACCGTCCTCTCGTCAGAGAGAAAGCCCCATATCGACAAAACCCCAACTGTCTGAGAGTAATAAAAATCTAGTCGTAGGCCCCAGGTGGGTGCTTGACACCAAGACAGACTGGCCGACTGACCGTCGGTCATAATATAAGATTCAGAATTCAAGTTGGAGAGTCGCTCGTATGAGAATTCACAAGGCAGTTCAGTAGTTGAGGATTCAGCTGTGAAGTGTTATTCAAATAAGATTCGTTACATAACAACGACTAAGAAAGCAGACATTGAAGATTTTGTAACAGTAATGTCGACAGTGTTACAGTTATTTGTAGTTACGACTTGTGAGTGTCCAGTAAACCCGATCATCAAATCCATAACCCATTATTATTCGTCACGCTAACCCCGAATTCGTGACTATGTATGTATTTGGGAACAGGGTGCTGAGGAGAATATTTGGACCGAAGAGAGATGAAGTGACAGGAGGTTGGAGAAAACTGCATAATGAGAAGCTTCATAACTTATACTTTTCGCCAAGCATAATTAGAATGATGGAACCAAGGGAAATGAGATGGACATTGCATGTAGTATGCATGGGTGAGAAGAGAAATGTGTGTTGGGTTTTGGTGGGAAAGCCAGAAGGAAAGAGACCACTGTGAAGACCTAGACGTAGATGTTCGGTAAGTTATATTGTGTTATACCTGTGCTGCGTACCTCTCACTGTCTCGGAACGAAAACGTCACAGTTTCTTTACTACCGTCTCGAAATTCTTGTGAATAAATAGCGTAAGATCACATGAAATTCGTTGAATGGATGAAAGGGACATCGGATTCTTGAACTCAGACATTTCTATATAAAATATTACCTCATATTAACTCAAATATGGGATTACGGTTTTACCGATAATCTTTGATGGGAAATCATGACCGTGAAATTGGCTGGCACTCCTGCTGAAAGGGGCGGGGGGGGGGGTATTATCCGCGCGAGACACTGCTGCCAACCACAGCTGTAATTACCTGCCCCCAAATCTATATAAACATCGTAAAATAAAATTAAAAATTTCCCTTCATGCCGACTGGATCACTCGTTTGTGATGACTTCATGTGATTAGCCAAGCGGTAAAAGTGACTTAAAATGGGGACCATATTAATTTATTTATCTGAGGATATGCCGTAGATCAGGCTGATAGGCGCTGGCTTCTTAGTGCGAGTCTCGGGTTCAATTCTGGTGATTTTATGCGAGATTCTTTAGTTTAGATTCTTTTAGTTCTCCTATAATATTCGTTTCTTCATTGTTCTGTGCTCATTATTATAATTATCGTAGCTCAGTCAGTATAGTGACGGGCTACGGACTGAACGACCGGGATTCGATTCACGACAGAGGCAAGAGATTTTCTCCACTTCACAATTTCCAGACCTGCTCTGGGGCCCACCCAACCTCCTATACAATGGGAACTGGGGGCCCTTTCCCCGATTGTAAAGTGACTGCGCCGTAAAGTTGACCACTCACCTCCATCCAGTGCAGAGGATACGAATAGTGGAGCTCTAACTCCACTCCTCCGTACGTCTTCATGGAGTGGTCTTAATTATTTACAAGGAAAACTTTGTCCATGATTTATTTAAACCGTCTTGCAGTGCATACACTCATTTATCTCCTTCTCTCCCTCGCACGACATGTTTCGGCATAATAATGCCATCTTCAGGTGCTTACTTATCCACGCCAAACTAGTTCATTGCATGCCTTGTTCTCATATTAAAATAACTAAAATATGTATCTATCATATACATTGTCAAACGTTAAAAATATTAAAATTGTTCAGGATACCACATCGCTACGTCGCACCTCACTACGCCAGTCACGCCCATTCTCCTCTGTTGGAGCACTCCTTCACTATCTTGTGTGTGTTGTGCTTTTGTTGAGTCTTGCTCCTGTGACTGCGTGTGTTATACTGTTGGGCCTCCTGGGTTGGGCCTGCCTTTTCCCATATTTATCTACCAACCACTAGGATGTGCAATGTCTCTGACAGGCAGCACAGTATCATATTCTCGTTCTTCAAGTCCAGGGCTACATTTCTGATCCTACATCTGGCTAATTACGAATAAATGAAGTTTGTTATTATTTATTTATTTATTCAGACCGGGCTATTCAAGGATGAGATCTTTAGTAAAGAGATACCAATATTTTGCAGGAGTCCAGACTATACGCAGTCAAATAACAGAATACCATCTGAATACCGATAGCCGCATGAAAATCAATTTGGAGTACGCGGTAGCGTAGTTCGTTGAAGCACTATGCTACAAGTCGGAAGGTCGCGGGTTAAACTCCTGATGAGGTTATTGGATTTCTCAATTGACCTAATCATTCCAGCCGCACTATTACCCTGGGGTCCACTCAGTCTCTAACAGAAATGAGTACCAGGACTCTTCCTGGGGGTAAAGGGCTGCCGCCTGGCTTGTAAGGCTGAAAAATTTACTGCCCTCTGTGAGCCGATTGTTTAGAAAATATGGGAGCCTCGACGTCTCACCCCTATGGTCCTCCATGACCTGTTACAGGAAGCTTTAATTTTTATTTTGCTTATTTAAGGACCCTTCCGGTAGCTCAGACTTTGCGGGGTCGAATAAAATGATTGGTAAATAGTAAATTTAAAGGCTCTAGATGGAAGATGTCGCAGCATAATTTTGCCAGCTGGGTGGGGTACGTAGCACGCACTGAAAAGATAAGAACTGTGTTACCATAATCTCACTCAGTGTCATTATGATTTCAATGCTTAGAGAGATATTAAATGTTATATTTAAGGGTTATACCGTCTGTTGAAGGTCAACCGAACGGCGTTATAACGCCCCCGGAGTGAGACCCTCAGGTCCTACACATTATGACACTGCTCTGAGTGTATAAACTTGGTCGTTATTGGCCTAGACCTCCATGACACGCAAGGCCACAGAATTTCCCGATGCTGCTCTTTACCTGAACACAAATTTCTGATGAGCACCGGTACAGGGTTGTTATTGTTCTTCCAGATTCTAGACGTAAAAGTGTGAAGCTATCACGTTTGATACCAATTCCCTGCGTCGCATAAAGAAGTGTGAAGTTTTAGATCGTGTCTTATTGGCACCCTCACCCTTGCTTACGTGTCTGCATTGTCTTCGGGGACCGAGAATTGCAGAGAGGACACCTTCTTGACTAGAGGCCTGAATATCATGAGTGGACTATGGTATAAGAAGTCACTTCACTGGGTACAGTGACTCCTTTTGTAGGAGAGTAAGCACATTTATCCCAAAACTGTTGTAGAGATCTGATGGAATTGCATGAAACCTTATGAGATATTAGCCGTGTTTCGTGCAGTTTGCTTTTTAAAACATTTAAGAGTTTCAAACTCTAAAATCTGTTCTGCATCACTGGTGGGGCACTGTGCTACAAGCCGGAAGGTCGCGGAATCGAATCCCTATGAGGTGGACATTTTTCAATTTACCTAATCCTTCCAGCCGCATTATGGCCCCTAGGGTCGTCTCAGCCTCTAACAGAAATGAGTAACAGGAATATTCCTGGGGGTAAAGGGCGGTCGGCGCGTAAGGCTGACAACCTTACTGCCATCTCTGAGCCGACTGTCTAGATCAGTGTTCCGCAACCTTTTTCTACTCACGGCACACCATGAAGTATCCATGACTCAACACGGCACACCAAAATGTTATTCCCCTCAGAAACGCATGATATCAGACAATTAATATAAATACGTAACGTGATCAACTTATTAATATAATATTATTATATTGTTATTTTATTATCATTAAACAGAAATCGAC
>NW_019737990.1:313182-313403 GCF_002891405.2 Cryptotermes secundus
GTTTTAATTTCAATGTTCTGTCTGCTTTTAAATCTGCGAGTTCCTCTTGTGTATTAAACGGAAGATGTTCTGAATTCGCAACAAATGGATCACGAACCCGGTCGAAATCTTGTACAGTCTCTCCAAAATACTCATTGAATTTCTGCTGCAGCATTTCTAAATGTTCTTTAATTGTGTCCATCACCACTTTATTGCCGTCAGCAAGTGGCCATACAGTCGGG
>NW_019737990.1:314186-346737 GCF_002891405.2 Cryptotermes secundus
GAGGTCGAACATGCTACGTAGGCTGTTACTTTCTCTTTTATACTTTTGTTCTTCTATCAATTTATTGGATTTATTAAATTGATATATGTAGAAGTCCTCTTTTATATTCATTATGCCTCCTTTTTTAGCTTTTTCGACCATTTCCATAATTACCGTCATCGGCCCGTATTGATGGAGATTATTTAATATATGTTGGGCAAACGCCCACAGTAGCCACGAGCAAACCCTGGACGATATAAAGGTAGGACATAATATATCCTTAAACATATATATATATAGACAGTATTTACATTGAAATAGTAAATATCCATAATATATTTGCAGAACCTCCACATCAAGATAGCCAGGTGGCACAATATCTGCCCCATATAAGAGAGACGATGGGAGGACGAACACGAGCCTGCATTGTTTACGAATTTTAATCATTGACAATCTGAAAAACTTTTAATAAAACTTTTAATTAGCATCAAGGAATCTTATACATTTTTAAAACTTACATTCCCAGGAAACTGCTGTGTTTGTGAAACGTTCTATTCTGTGTACTGTGTGTTGTAACATATAAGTGTACATACTTTGCGTGTAAACAAATTATGTGATAGTGGTTTCCTATTTGTAGTGATGTTTGCCCTCTGAAGATGGTCCACAGAGACCGAAACATGTAAGGGTGTTAAGTTTTTACGTAGTAAAAAACTTACAGGTCACATTGGACGGAGTGATTTATAATTTGTAATTGTTATTGTGACGGACCAGAATGAAACAAATCAAAAGCATCATCTTATTTAATCAGTGCAGTGGCTGAGAATAAAATACAAGCATATGAAACACAGTAACTGGGATAAAATAAAACGAATAAATTTCGACAATTAATTTCTTACAATAGGTAAAAGTTCGCGTCACACCTTTCACCTTGTGACGACACACAGTGTGCCGCGGCACACCGGTTCGGGAACACTGGTCTAGATAATGTGGGAGCCTCAACGTCTCACAACCCTATGGGCCTTTACGGCCTGATACAGCGATAGCTTTACTTTCCTCTACTGCATCACAGGTGTATGAACACTACGTATTTCGATCAACATTCGTCATCTTTAAAGATTTCAAAAAGCAAGATGGGAGTAAGACGGATTAACACAGGATGTTATGATACAGTACTACATAAAACCGTTGATCTGTAGCAGATGTTCGGAGTGGTTGAGCAATACGATCAGAATTGATCGAAACATGAGTTGGTAAGACATTTTCTGGAACTGAGCCATAAGGGAACCCCAGATTCAGATGGCTGCAGTATACAGAGAATCATTTACGAGAGCTGAAATTGAAGAGGTGGAGGAAAAAGACACACAATAGAGAACAAAGAATGGACATCTTTTTTAGAGGAGGCCACCATTCTTAGAGGACCGTAGAAACTAAGAAGAAGAAGAAGACGGCTATTATAGACAGCACAGTTCAGTCCACAACTTTGTTTTACACTTAACTAGCACAACCTAAGAGCTCTGTCGAGTGTCCAGCACTTTTGCTTTCTAGGCTGGAGTTCTAGGGATCAACTCTCGGTCCAGGGGCCGGTAACCCGAGTTGATTTTTTTTTGCGTTTTCCTCAGTCACTTTAAGCGAATGATGGGGCAGTTTACTTTAAACCTCGGCTGGTTACTTCCGCATCCTTTCCATTTAGTTATGCGATAATCGGCCTATCATTCGACGTTGAGCAGTCTGAGATACTTACAGCGTCGTTAAATAAACAAACAACAAATAAATAATTATGCAGTTTGATTAAGAATCTGTAGATTACTTTGCAGACGGTTAGGAGCCGCGATAGCTCAGTCGGTATAGCGACTGGCTGCGGGCTAGACGACTGAAGGGTCGGAATTCGAGTCCCGGTAAGGGACTCTCTTTCACGCCGTTCAGGCCGGCTCTGGTGTCCACCCTACCTCCTATACGCACCCCTCCCAATTTAAATTCGCCAGAATTAAACAAAATAAAATGTTTGGCGCTTCTCCAAAAGCGCTCGCATTCTACTATTGTTTCTTGCTTCTCTTTATTCTCTTTCTCTAAATACGACGTTTCGGCGCAATACTGATCACATCAGGCCTTGCTGATGAGAAACGAGACAGGTTGTAGGGCCCACCTAGCCTCGTACCTAATGGATACTATGAGGGCGTGAAGCTCACCACTCATGTCCATGTTGTGCTTCGGTAAGTGTTTGGGGCCGAGACGTCTGGCGTAGCGGTAACGTCCTAGTGTCATATTTGGGAGGTACTCAATTCGAATCTGGGCCAGGACATCGACTATCCTGATTGTGGTTCGTCGAACTTCGGTCAGTCCCTCGTTGCACATACCAGGAAATTACCTCGGCTAACTCACGACAGCTTCATTGCTAATCCTTTATAATTCATCATTCTCCAGTCATTCTACCAAGGACGCTGTATAGTCCAGCTACTGATAGTATCGTGAAATAGTCAACATAAATGAAGTGTGAAGGGCTCACACCCTGGTCCCTCTTCATACATTCATCGTGAAGATGGCGGCAATATAATAGAGCAACATATATGCCTTGTATTAAGGAAAGCAGTCCAAGTCGTGGCCGATTCAAAAAGCCTTGCAGCCTAAAAATCCATGCTGTCTTGAACCGTTTGTGCATTACTGTCATGATTTGGGGGGGATGATTTTAGATGGGTTTTGGATTGGTGAATGGATTTATTGGACACTTGTACACACCACTCGGAAATACAAGTATTTGCAGCGCTATCGCTAATCTCCACATTTTACAAATAACCACAGCACCCACTAAGCCCTTTTCCGGCCTGCTGTGTCTCAGCAGCCGTTCTCTGTCAACGGCTTCTAACAATGGAGAATCTTCAGCTTCATGCACTCAAGTCCTCTTGTTACAGTCGTCCGTGCAGAACTGACATCTGAACTACCGGACTATTTCTTCTCGGTCTTCCTTGCATAGCTCAACTGAACTTCCAAACTTCAACTGAACTCTAGGATTCTGACGATGGTGTATAACACACTGATATGTTGGGATTTTGGACTTTATCCATCGTCCTGGTTTTTAAGATAACAAATAAAAACACGACGTTTCGGAAACTGGATCTGTTTCCGTCCTCAGGTGAAGGAAAACACCTATTCAGTTGGGTCCCTTTGAAAGAGCTAGCCTCAATCACTGGGCAGTGTTCTATTGTTCTATTGTTGCATGTGTGTTGCGTTACCTAGCAACGGCCGCTGTTATCACTTAGCAACGGGTCTATACGCCATATTACAGTCATGGGTCGCATGTTTCTCTGTTGTACTGTCCAACTAGAGAGAGATTTTCCGATGGACTGCTCTGCCATGCTGACGTATGAATACTGGCAGAGTGGGCACAACTTACAGTCGTCCCTTAGGCACTCGGACCTGTACTGGACCCCTTGTGTACACCCAGTCCCGTACTGGAAGATCTATCGAAGGCCTAGCACATGTACAAACTGCTACTCCATGTTTAGAAACAGCATCGTGAAAGAACTTAGCGAAAATAAAAATATATATGCATGGTGTAAGAATTCGTTGCTTTGCGTATTTTGTCCCTAAATTGTCAATTTGCGAATGCTAACTTTAGATGCTTTCTTACACATGCTGTAAAAGTGACGATTTCAAGGGAAACAAACTGATAGATATCTTTACACATTTGTACTTTTGGCTGAAATGATGTGAACTGTAAATAAATAAGAGACTTCGGGCACATTAGTGAGTTTTCGGAAGAAAACTTTTCGTTGCTGAGTATACAAGTTCGCTCGCATCTAAGTATCTCGAAAAAATGTTAAAAAGACTTACAAAAATTTATATTGAACATAAAATATCTGTGTCATTTTTCTACACAACTTGTGTTCAAAATATATTTCGCCCCTTCCCAGAATTACTGGGTTTTTTAACTTTTTCCATCCCCCAGTGTTCTAAAAATTAAAGAACTCAACGTTTCGGAAACTGGATCTGTTCCCATCCTCAGGTGAGAAATGGCAGACACATACTCTCTTGGGTCCCTTAGAAAGCGCTAAATCACTGGACCAGGGACCCAACAGAGTAGATGTCTCCCATCCCGTCACCTGAGAACATAAACAGTTCCAGTTTCCGAAACGTCGTGCTCTCTAATTTTTAGAATACCGGACGATGGACAAAGTCTAAAACCTCAGTAATTCTGAGTCAGAACACTTTAGAATCTTCCGCCCATTAAATATTTCGCGGGGTACACTCATATTTCGATCAAATCAAGGAGGATGAGATGGGCAGGGAATGTAGCGCGAATGCTGGGGAAGAGGAACGCATATAGGATATTGGTGGGAAAGCCAGAAGAAATGATATCACTAAGAAGACCAAGACGTAGGTGGGTGGACAATATTAAAATGGATCTTAGAGGGGTAGAATGTAATTGTATGGACTGGATCGATCTGGCTCAGGATAGGGACCAGTGGACGGCTCTTGTGAACACGGTAATGAACTTTCGGGTTCCATAAAATGCTGGAAAGTTCTTGGGTAGCTGCACAGTTGGCGGCTTCTCAAGAAGGTTTCAGCTCCATGAATGAATGAATGAATTCTCATATTTCGAAAAGAAACGCATGTAGGTCTTTACGTAAGGTACCCGTTAGTGTTTCTCGATTTCAACTAAATTTAGAATACGTCCAAAGCGTTTGATAAAACTTCAAAATATCTAATTTCATCAAAATCCGGTCATTGGTTCTCGGGTTCTTGTATACGAACAGATGGATGTACCGAGCTGCTTCAGTACATAGGTGGGAATGCGTAAATTCATTCAAAATAAATAGGTAACAATGAGTGAAATAACGAGGAGAGAGAAGCAAGGAATAAACCAAGGGTGTTCCTTGTTCCATAGACTACGCCCCCATGCGCCTTCATGGCGTAGTGCTTAATTAGTTAAGCACAGGGACACCTTTACCTTTTACCTTGATGAGAGGCTTTCATCAACGCTGAAGTGATAACAGTCACACCCATTAGTTACACAGTCAAGTGTACTCTACAATAGCCGCCATATTTCTCGCCGAGCTAAAGCATTGGCGAGAGAGGGCGCAACGTAGTCTACTGCACTACACTGCTACAAGACTGCAGAACTGAAGAGGGGACTGACCCCGGCTGTAGGGACAAAGCTTTTTTTTGGGGGGGGGGCGAGATTTTGGACAAGAGGCTAAGGAATATGGACGGATAAATAGATATTAAGAGGATAGTAGAATGCAAGATAAGTTGTAAAAAAAGGTAAAACTATCCCTGTAACAGGCCATGGAGGCCCATAGGGTTGTGAGACGTCGAGGCTCCCACATTTTCTAGACAATCGGCTCACAAATTGCGGCGAGTTTGTCAGCCTTACGTGGCGTCTGCTCTTTACTCCCAGGAAGATTCCTGGTACTCATATCTGTTAGAGGCTGAGTTAACCCCAGGGTCACAGTGCGGATGGAAGGATTAGGTCAACTGAAAAAATCCAGTGGCCACATAGGAAATCGAACCCGCGACCTTTCGACTTGTACCATAGTGCCTCAACCAACTACGCTACCGCGTGCCTCCAAGAATAGTTAGTAAAGGTGAAGTTGTCCCTGTGCATACGTAATGAAGCATTACGCCATGAGGGCGTAATGTTCGAATATATATGATTAAATGTTGGAAGAAATTGAAGACTGTATTAAGAAAGCACAACACTGTAGTAGTTATAAATTAACAAGACTATAAATTAATTTGGGTAGCGATAGCTAACTCCATAATGCTGTGTCCTTGAGTTCTACGAAGAAATTTTCCAACATTTTATGTAACCGGAAGGTTCATTACCGTGTTCACAAGAGCCCGGCGGCAGTCCCAAATGCAAGACCCTGGGTACCATTATGTAATGCGTGAACTTGTTTACCGTGAGGCTTTATTGCAGAGCCCCAAATCTGGAGGACCATCACTCGACGGCTTTCTTAAATCGCTTATTCAGTACATTCGCAGGTACCCTCCATATCTGGAGGCCGTCTCCTCCATCCGCAACCTGAGGACGCGCCATGTCGTCGCGACAAGGGGCCCACCTAACACGAAGGGTAGTGAGACATGATTTCAGTGTTATAGGAACACTGAGTGCAGCGTGATGCAGGGGCATAACAACAGGGAGTCAGACTACGAACTGTAGCGGATATAATAAAGCATTCATTTGATCAATCAGTATAGCTCGAATTGTGGTTGTACACATATAACCGTGTTTTCGGATTGGTAAAGAAAGGTTGTTGTTTCATGTTGGTTTGTTGCTTTGCTTATTTTTATACCATGAAGATGGAGTTGAAATGTTCTTCCGAAATGACGATTGACTTTCAACGGATAACCTGGCCTCATGTTCCAGAAGACAGAACTCTTCAAATTCCTCATAAAGACTAGTTTTCCTACTTTAAAAGAATCAAGATTCTTGGAGATGATTTTTTCCTCCTTGGCACTACAGCACCAGTGGGTCTAGGCCTACCTCCATGAACTTCTCCGTTCACTTCGGTTTTTCTAGATCTTACACATTCGGTAGGACTCCTTGGGCGGGTGATCAGGTTGTCGCAAGGCCTCTACCTGTACACAAACACAAGGAAACACACACACAGAAACTAAACATCCATGCCCTGAGTGGGATTCGAATTCGCGATCCCGGCTTCCGAGCGAGTGAAGACAGTGCATGTCTTAGACCGCTCGACTACCGTGACCGGCGGAGAAGAAGTTACCAATGCAAATACCGCCCACTGCTATGCGCTGTCTTCAACTTATCCGATTGCACTTCTTGAGACCGAACGGAAAGTCTATAATGGATCAATTTTCATATTTTCAACTCTTAATTCAATAATCGTCATCCTTAAGTAGTGCCGTTGTCACCGTGGCATAGCGAGCACTCAGTGTGCGTCAGCTGCGAATGTATTTAAATGCGCAATCTCGGATAGCCGACAAGGGGTATTATGCAAGTTTTGGAGAGGTCATGCTAGCGCACAACAACCCCTCACCGCAAACAAATAACTTGGTACGAAATATTACACAAGGCTTCGGGTATGGGCGGATTCTTTTGAAAGACCAAAGCAATGGAAAATAAACATGAGATGTGGCACACGGGATATAAGGTTCTCTACAGGGCAGTCCACTGATAACAGATGCAAGAGAATTATATGAAGATATCAGGATAATATTCAAATTGTGTTGAAGAGATTGGTGCAACTTTAACCCTCTAGACTGGTGCAAATAATATTCTCCAGATGCAAAGTGTATTTCGGCCGATTAACAAAGCGGATTTATGCCCCTCTTGCTCTCTAGTTCAAACCATCGCCCATGACCGGAACGACGCTGTAATAATAGCCTTTGTTTCAGAGCGGCAGACGCCGCGATCAACAAGTAGTTTCCTTGCGATGATTCGTAGCGTCACTCTAATCCGACGCCAACGTCGGGTTCGCATATCATTCTTCCCTCTCCTCTTCCCTCCCCTCCTTCTCCGTCTTTATACTCCGCAACTATTTATTTTCTGCATCAGTAAACGGCGCTGCATCCAGTAGCGTACTGCATGATGCATACTGCATACTGCACACTGCAAACTGCTTAATGTATACTGCATACTGCATACTGCACACTGCATACTATATGCTGCATACTGCATACTGCATACTGCATACTGCATACTGCATACTGCATATTGCAAACTGCTTAATGTGTACTGCATACTGCAAACTGCACATTGCATACTGCACACTGCATACTGCATACTGCATGCTGCATGTCTTGGCACCGTGACATCAATTCTGCAAGTAGTGTGTGATGAATCATGTACCATCTTGGGTCCCTACAGAAATGTTCCTTGACAAACTGAGCGACCAGTAGCGTCTCCGGAAGGTCTTATTCACTTCCTCCATAGCTCTAAGGGCTCCAAAATAAATTTCGATGACTATCAGTTAGTAAGGATAGGAAGCTTAGGAGATATAGTGACGGGCTACGGGCTGGAAACCGGGGATCGAAACCAGGCAGGCATAACATCCAGACCGATTCTGCAGCCTACCCAGCCTCCTAACCAATGAAGACCAATGGCTCCTTACGCGGGGGTAAAGCGGCCGGGGCGTGAAATTAGTCACTCGCCTTCATCTAGTGCCTAAGTCAAGAATTGTGGAGTTGTATCTTCACTCTCCCATACGTCTTCATGGCGTAAAAAGGTAAAGTTGTCCGTGTGCTTAACTAATTAAGCACTACTCCACGAAGGCTTATGGGGAAGTGGATATATAGATCCACATTTTCTTGACTTCGGCACTACTTGGACCACTAAGTGGTCAGCTTCACGCCCCGGCCCCCGGTACCAATTGGATAGAGGTTTCGTGGGCCCCAGAACCGGTCTGGACGACGTGGAGAAGTGAAAATTCTTATCTCCAACGGGTCTCGAAATCCGACCCCTCGGTCGTCCAGCTCGTAGCCAGTCGCTATATCGACTACGCTATCCCGGCTCCTCCTCATGGCTTAATGCTTAATTATTTAATTAAGCACAGAGACAATTTTACCTTCTTCTAAGACACTCAATCTCCACTCGTACATATAGTTACATTCCTAGGGACAGTGCGTAAAGCGAAAACCTATTTCCCATTGGAGCAATTTTACAAGGGGGGGGGGAGGATTACGATCCCGAACTACCTGTAGTCCGCAAGGGAACTATACCGACCGAGCGACCGCCGCTTATCGGCGAAGTTAGTGCCAACTTTAGCGGATAGAGGGTGTTGCGTGGTCAGCGCAACGGATCCCTAAGGCCGTTAATTTCGGTTTTCTAGACTGGAGCCACTATTTCCTTGAAATAGCTCCTCAATTATCCTCATGAGGCTGAGTGGACCCCATTCCAGACACACTACTTCTCAGAAAATCTGGTATCGCCGGGAATCGAACCCAGGCCTCTGAATCTGTAGCCAGGAACTCTGACCACTAGACCACAGAGACGGTTCCCGAACTACCAAAGGGATAGAAATCACCAGCGTTTCGATCAGGTCAAGACCGCTTCCCTCCAAATTCCGTCCAATTCATTATCCCATAATCCGACGCTATGTAATCTCGTTAATGGAAGCGCCGTTAAACAACCCACGGAAGAAGTATACAAGCCGCTACATGCCACCTTCGCCTTCAGTCTACGTTGACGTAGGCACATAGTGGGTCTGGATGTGTTGGTATCCATTTGTAGACTCCGTATCACAAGTTGTTTTGACACCAACAAACCCGACGTCATATCGCCACCACGGATTTTCATTTGTTCTGGAACTATGAATCACACTCAGACAATAGGTTCAAGAAAGTCTATTTATCTTACGTAGATCATTCTACTGTAAAGGCAAGATGGCATCAATGAAAATCGGTTACTAGATGACGCTGAAGAATTGTGTGCAAGATATCACTAAAGAATCTCTGAAGAGAGGAATTTCAAAGTTTTTTTTTTTTTTTTCCTGGTGTTGATTTTTCTTAAGTTAGGAAGGCTGTGATAAACTGTCTGTGAAATATATTTGAGATTACGTCATCATCAGAGAGAGACACAGGTATTTACGTCGTCATTAGAAAATTACTACCTTGTACGTATTTTCAACTGCGGTGGGAACCAGAAGCGCCATACGGATATCTCGTTAAGTACACAGAGGGTTTTCTTCCGTAAGGTTGGCTGCTCAAGGTGTGACGTAACCTCACAGACGATTTGGAGAGACAGTACCACGGAAACCCAGTGTGAACTCTCTCTATATATTTAAGACATTGGTTAGTTCATTACAAAGATATTAATTTCTACATGTTCCATTTCCTGATTTATATTTTGTATACACAAAATTTCGGAAGCTGCATCCGTTTCCATCTTCATGTGTAAGGTGATATTTACTCAACTGAAGCCGTCGTAAGAAAGTAGTCCGGTACCGACTAGCGAGCAGGTAAGGTAAAATTACCCCTGTGCTTAACTAATTAAGCACTACACCATGAAGACGAATGGGGGAGTGGATGTATAGATCCAAGTTTTCTTGACCTCTGCAGTAGTTGGAAATGAGTGGTCAGCTTCAAGCCCTGGCCGCAAACCCACAGGGATTGGAGGCAGGATTGGCCCCAGAGCCGGTCTGGACGACTCGGAGAAAATTCTTGACCTTGCTGGGACTCGAACTCCGATCCCTCCTTCGTCCAGCCCGTAGTCAGTTGCTAATTGACTGCGCTATGTAGCGGTACCTCTATAGAATCGCATTTGGGATGTGCTGGGTTCGGATCTCGTTCTGGACACTTGTTGTCTTCAATGAAGTTCTTATGGGTTTTCTCAGTTATTTAGGCAAATGCCAAGATAATACCTCGACTAAGACTACGGCGGCTTTCTTCCAAATACTTTCCAGTTCATCATTCATTATTCATCCCACCTTTCTAGAGCAGCGTTACTCCACTGCCGAGAGTTCATGGATGTGAAGTCTCCCAGAGCCGTCAGAGAGTGATTGAGTCACTATAGACGGGGTGTGGATTGATAATCGGATTTATTGGGCATTTACACTCGTAACTACAAATAACTACGACAGTCTCGCTGAGTTACACACTCCGAAGATCACTGTAAGTACAGCACATATGAAGGCTTCTCAGTCTTCACTAGCCGTTGTTTGGTAGCGGCTTCCAGCAGCAAACATTTCCTCTTCCTCTGGCTCTCGAACTGTCTCCGGCGTCGGCTACCAGCTTCTCACTTCGCACAACTGAAACTCTCAACCATAAAAAAGAAAATGAAATTATGTTACGACCGACGGTCAGTCGGCCAGTTGGCCAGTGTGTCTTGGTGTCAAACACCCATCTGGGGCCCAAGACCAGATTTTTATTACTCTCAGACAGTTGCGGGTTTGTTGATGTGGCGCGCTCTCCCTGACGAGAAGACGGGTCTGTGGTTTTGTTGGCCCTCGCCAGCGCAGTCATTCTCTGGTCCGACCAACGCAGGACTCATGAGCAGATTCTGTTGTCGCAGAATCTAGGTTCCGCAAACCTGGAGGGCTAGGTCCCCGTAGTTATATGCCCCAGGGACATGGTGGCCTGCTTATACCCTTAGGCACTGGGTTCACTTTTCGTCACCTCCTACGACTCGCAGGGCTACGTTGGAGGTATTCGAACCCGCCTCTTCAGCTAAGTCAAAGTCAAAGTCAAAGTTACTTTATGACTGGCGATTTACAGCCAATCAGATCGTCTTGGCACAAAATCCTTTCAGGCTCATGACCAGATATTTTACAACTGAACTCTTGAGGTCATAGGCCTTACGTAACACCCTCTCTGACGAGAAGATGCGTTTGCCTCTAATGAGTATGCTTGGCCTTTCGTGAAGAGCACGTACCGAACATATAGCACGTTATTGAAAATTCTTGCTTATTCTCTATATAAAGTGTTCTGTCTGTCCAGGCTTTGCAAAGCAGATGATACCTACCTTACGTATCTTATGCTACAACGGCAGCTTACCCACTTAAAGGGTCTTAAGTCTGACAACCGCCAAGTATAAGCTTCTTATATTTTCACTCCCAAAACCGAAGTGAAAGTCACAGTTACATTGCTACTGGCGGTTTTGAGGAAAATTAGCTCGTTTTGGCTCCAAGCTCCTTCCAAGTCAAAGTCACATTGCGACTGAGGGTCAGTCAGTCAGTCAGTAAGTCTTGGTGTCAAGCCCCATTTGGTGCTCATGACCAGATATTAATTATTATCGTTTGACAGTTACAGTCTTGTTTTTGTGGGGCGCCCTCTCTGACGAGAGGACGGGTCTGTCTTTTTTATATGCTGCTGGCCTTTGCCAGAGCAGTCTTACTTGGGTCCGAGTCCCTTGGAACTCGCGACCATATTTTACTGTCTCAGATTTGAGACATCTCTTTTCGTCGCCTCCACACGGATAAGGCTCCTTCCAGACTACTTTACCTCGTCATACAGCCCCAGCACGGACAGCACAGAGAACTTCTCTTCCATTATTGCGTGTTCTCTCGTTGCCGGGGAAACGATGTGTCCACAAAGCCGTTCCCTAATAACGGCTGTTGTTCTGTCGCTTGTTTACACAGCTGTTACTTGGCAAAGAGTCTGCATGTCACAGTATGATCGTTGAGTCCCGTAGAACTCGGAGCTAACAATCACTGTGCTGGTGAGAGCCAGCAGCAATTCCTCAATTAGTCAGTCAACAGCAGAAACGCGAACTAACAGCGGTCCGAAAAGAATTTGCTTCTAATCGTCGTTTGTTTTTGAGAGTTCATGGGAGAAAGTGACTCTCTTTATGAACAGTAGTTCCCTTGCAGGCCCTTTCCACAGGGCTCTGATGTACGAGTAACATAAATTCCATACTTACTGAGAATTTAATAAAAGCCTATATCTCTACGTAAAACAGAAAAGGTATCCCTGCAACAGACCGTGGAGGCCCATAGAGTTGTGAGACGTCGAGGCTCCCACATTCTCTAGATGATCAGCTCACAGATGACGGTGAGGTTGTCAGCCTTACGCGTCGACCGCCCTTTATCCCCAGGAAGATTCCTGGTACTCATTTATGTTAAAGGCTGAGTCGACCCCAGGGACATAATGCGGCTGGAAAAATTCAATGACCCTATCGGGAATGAAACCCGCGACCTTTGGGCTTGTAGCATGGTGCCTCAATCAACTACGCTACCGTGTATGTAAATTTAACAGGCCGCGGTGAAGAATTTAGATATGTTACCGCCAGCTATGTTACTGGTCCCACTGAGCCAACTACCGAATGAGTAAAATTGGTTCTGGAGCCTGGAATAAGGCACGTGAGGCGTGAAGCTGACCACTTGCTTACATTTATTGCTGTCCATATTGGCTGCGGCATTCGGCTGAATTCGAACGATTACCAATCACTGCAACGGTTTCAATCGTCGTGCAGTAAGGAATGCATTTTAATTGCTTTTATTTCATATTTTTACTTTAAAATTACAATATTTATGAAGAATGTGAGACAATAATGTTCAGAAAAAGAGTTCAGAAGAAGTGGATTTATACTCCCACAACGCAATACGTCTTCATAGCTCAATGTTTACTTAATTAAGCACAGGATATCTTACTTCCATGAGATCTATTGGCCTGCGGTATAATTTGGATTGAGAGAAAAAATGTAGATATTTATAATGTCTTCCAGTAACCCCCAAACTAACAAACAAATCCTGGCAGGTTAAAGTTTTTCTCTTCTCCACAGCGTCCATCCAACCTATCCAATGGATACCAGGGTCTTTTCCCGGTGGTAGAGGCGCCGGGGCGTGAATCTGACTACTCATCTCGATCTAGTGCTGAGGTCAAGATAGGTGGAGCTATACATCCACTGCCCCATATGTCTTCATGGCCTAGTGCCTTAACTAATTAAGCACAGGGAATATTTTACCTTTTTATAATTACTACTACTACTACTATAACGTTACAGCCCTTTGTTAGACCTTGGTCGCTTTTTTAGTTTCTTGATCCTACACAGAGTCGGCAGGACTCCATGGACGGGGGATCAGCCCATCGCAAGGCCTCTACCTACAAACAGAATAACACAGATACAGAATAAACGCACACAGACGCCCATGCTTCCAGTGGGATTCGAACACACGAACCCAGTCATCGAGCGGGCGAAGAGAGTTCACAGCCACCGTGATCGGTAGACTTCACTTTTACCCTGCTGATATTCGGACTGGTCGCCTTCCGCACATAAGTCATACGTGTTACCCGGTTACCAGTTTGTTCGCTTCCTATATCATGTCATGTGCTGTGTATTTTATAGCCGGCATTACGGAAAGCGTAGTTTGAATCTGCAAATAGAAAAGATATATTGGAGGATTTTCGTTTGAATTAACCTGTTGACAGAAAGGGGTGAGGACGAACTAAGTAGTTTCCCTCTAAGTCAGACGATGTCTGGGAAAATGGCGTCATATAGCTTGAGTCCTCTCTTCTTTCAGTCTGAAATCCTCTGCCTCTCCAGAACAGCTTCATGCCGACTGTAACCTCTCTTGTCTATGCAGACGTCTTCCATTGAGTTCACGTTCTGTGGACAGATCCGCTCTACATCTTGAAGTTAAATTGAAGACTAAGAGAAATTGACGCCCATAAAAACATTTAAAAGACTAGCTCTTTTTAAAGTTTCTTCCTGAAGAAAACGAAGTCTTATAGCCCGTCACGGATGCGAAGTTTTCAGATGTGTTTAGATATCAGATGTCTCAGCCCTTCAATACTTGAAGCAGAGCCAGCTGACTCTGGAGGCAGTTATGTCTTGAGAAGTCTGTAGTAGAGAATCAGAGGAAGGTTTTGTTGTGGCCTGAATCTGTTCAACTTCGTGATTTAGTCGTGTCGTGGTACTGCAATCTAAATTAGACAGTAAACTACGTACGTCCGCCACAATTACCCATAGATGTCTCTACTGTTGTTAGTACAAAATGTCTTTAAACTGTAAAATTAATCTGTTCTAAAACTGTCATAACCTTAGCACGTAAGTGTGCTCATGAAGAATAAGGGCACGCGGTAGCGTAGTTGGTTAAGACACTATGCTGTAAGCCGGCAGGTCGCGGGTTCAAATCCCGATGAGGTGGATTTTTTCTTCAACTTATCTAATCCTTCCAGCCGCACTATGGCCCTTGGGTCGACTCAGCCTCTAACAGAAATGAGTACCGGGAATCTTCCTGGGGGTAAAGGGAGGCCGGCGCGTACGGCTGACAACCTTACCGCCAACTGTGAGCCAACTGTCTAGAGAAAATGTGGGAGCCTCGACGTCTCATAACGCTATTGGCCTTCACGGCCTGTTACAGGGATAGTTTTACCTTTATGTGACTTCAAACAGATGATTCTCCAGTTCCTTCCATGTGACAGTTTTCAATGATTTACCTTCAGTACTGGAATACACTCGTAGACTGGTTATTGGATGTGGAAAAGCAAGGCGATCTCTTCTGCAAACATCTCACTGCCTTCATGTTCTTTCTCCTCCCAAGAAAACTTATATGTAAAGCAGTACTTGACTTCTACATTTCATCATCCAAGTTTCTCGAACAGGAGCAGATCAATGGAAGGAAATATATCACAAATGTCCCCTTCAAACTTTGATATGCAGAATACATTATTTCTCTTCGGTACAGGATCTTAATTATATTTAAGTATATAGATTTATCTTGGACTTTGTTTCGGAGAAGCGTAGGTAAGTTTAATTCTTTTGCGAGGTAATTTACAGCGCTGTTTAGTTAGTTTTTTTTTCTTGTGGTGGGGTGAGACTGTGTCCACTTGGTACGGCGGCCATTAACTGGCCTATTGTACCAGCCCAGGATGATAGTTGAATGTGGAGCATTTGATGGAATGAGAATTGTCAGGAGAAACTGAAGTACTCGGAGAAAACCTGCCGCAGTGTCACGTTGTCTACCACAATTCCCACATGTTCTGATCTGGGCTCGAACCCGAGCCGCCGCGGTGGGAAGCCGGTTTGTATAGTGTCGAGCAGACGAATGACAGTTGCATGATGAATTTGAAAAGGATTTGGAAAGAAGTGGTCGTGGCTTAAGCCAGGCGTAATCCCGGCATTTGCCTGGAGGGATGGAGGAAAATCACTTAAATCTTGTCATGATACACGATGCCCCTGCAGAGTCTAGAGCGTTACCGCAACGCTAACCGGCTTGGTAACAAATTTGAACTAGGTTCTTATTGAAGAAAGCAGTCTTCTTGGATGTGGCACCGTGTAGATATTGTGTTAACCGACGTTTCGGAGGAACGTATCGCCTCCATCATCAGGGTAGAAGACAGGAAGAAATCCGCGAGTGAACCAGCGTGAGCAGGTGCAACAGACTGGTTCGCTCGAGGATTTCTTCTTGTCTTCTACCCTGAAGATAGAGGCGATACTTTCCTCCGAAACGTCTGTTTACATAATATATACACGGCGTCATATCCCAGAAAACTGCTTTCTTCATAGTCACCGCTGTGAAAAAGTCAAATCTTACATAGGTTCTTTTTGTCTGTATTGTATTACGTTGTCAATACATTATATACCTCGAATGGTAAGATAAAGGATGAATTATAAATTAGGATATTTGAAAGGAAGCGGCCGTGGCCTGATCTAAGTAATATCCTGGAATTTGCCTGGATGGACTGAGGAGAACAACAGAATAGCCAATGTCCCAGTCGGAATTCGAACCGAGCACCTCCCGAGTACGAGTGTAACGAATGGTTGTGATCTGGCCGCGCAGCATGTGGGGGGGGGGCTTTAATTTGGGGCCTTTACTTCCGACCCAGCGCTTGGCTGCTAAGAGAGTAGGGAAGTTTTTCTTAATATTATGCTATGTTTATCCGGCAAACGAAATTATTTATAATGTTTACATTCATGATAAAATTGTATCTTTTTCTGCAATAATATTTGCTGCATACTGATAATTTTGTTGTTATCTGGTTTAATAAACATTAAAAATCACCAGTAATTTCCTTGATATTGGTTATATTTAATTTATGGCCGTAGCAGAAGCCGGGATAGCTCAGTCGATACAGCGACTGGCTCCGGGCTGGACCGACGAGGGGTCTGGACTTCTAATTCCGGTGCGGATAAGATGTTTCTCTTCTCCACGCTATCCAGACCGATTCTGGGTACCACCAGCCCCCTACCCGGAAGGTACAGAGTGCTCTTTTGTCGAGGGTAAAGTGTTCACTGACCACTCACTTCCAACTAGTGCAGAAGTCAAGAATGTGTGGATATATACATCAACTTCCACATACAACTTAATGGCATAATGATTAATTAGTTACGCACAGGAACAAATTTAAATCTTTTATGACCATGCCATAGGTCACGAGATTTCACGCTGGACTCTCGTGACGCATGCCCGAATCCAATTTCAAGTGACGTCACATGACACTCATGATGGACGAAGTCGCACAGGAGCGGTTTTCTTTAGGTTCTTCATTTTCATATATCATCGAGGTGTGCGATAACCCTGATCACGCAGCACATTATCACATATTCAACATATAAATTTGCGGCTTCATCTCTGGCCTGGCACTTGGCCGGTTATACAAGGATGATGTAAGCGCAACCATCTACTATTCTCAACCGTGAATCTTTAAATTATGAATTCGGCCAATGTTTTATTAATAAACTTTTGTTCTTCTGTGGCTTTAGACTAAAATATTCACTCACATATCTGCAATCTTTTTTTTTTTTACCTATTCTGTACATATCATCAACCGTTCCTTCAGATTGGACATTAATTAATTTTGTAGTTTCAAGTTTGCTCAACAGATGACGGCTTCTCTTCCTATCATGCAATAAAGTTTTGAAATTTAATTAGATTACTATTAGACCTATTAATATACAATATCCTTGGAAGGAAATGAATTAAATTCCTGTCTCCACATCTGCCTGTCTTCCTTTTCGACATATCTGTGTGGGTAGAGGACACCAGCGCAACGTGAATGAAGTTGAAGAATTAGGGAAGACGAAGACAACATGCTTCTTACGTTCACGCGTACCGGTTCGTTATGAACGCCTTCAAGCCTCTGCACACATCTCACATGTGGACTACAAAGCACGTTTATATTATTTATAAAGTCCATTGATTTAAATTATACAGGATGATTCTAAATTATTGTCGGTGTTTCAGACAGTAATTTACGTAGACTCACACACACATACATACATACATACATACACACACAGATATATATATATTAACAAAGAAAAATATTCATATTACTTCAGGTATGTACTATATTACCGGTCTAGAAAGCCGAAATTAATGGCCGTGGTAATTCGTTGCGCTGACCACGCGACACCCTCTATATGCTGAAGTTGGCACTAACTTCGCCGACAAGAGGCCGTCGTTCGGTGAGTATAGTTCGCTTGCGGACTAAAGCCATGAGGTTTGTTTGTTTTTATGTGTTATTATGGATGGAAAATGGTTGGTGCTGATCCTATACTTAGGCAGCACGTGAGACTTCTGCTGGTAGCAGTGGCTACAAATTCTGTCCACATTAACTCTTGCAGACACGTAACAATAAAATGTCGTTCTAAATTATTGTCGGAAACCCCAACAATAATCTAAAATCACTCTGTATTTCACAGGTTTGAGACTTTTGCACAGGATTACTGGTGTTTTGGACTTTTTCCACCGTCTGGGATTCTAGGTAATAGAAGACACGACGTCTTGGAAACTGGATCTGTTTCGTCTTCAGGTGATAAAGGAAGACACCTACTCAGTTGGGCCCTTTAGAAGGGCTAATCTCAATCACTGGAGAGTTCTTTTCAGATTTACCCAGCTATTTCAACATATAGCACTAGGCTAGTTCAGTGAGCGATAAGAAGAAACTATAAAATAAAAAATGTGATAGAGCACGCACATGCGTGGAACTAGAATAGAAGAGGAGGTAGAAATATGTGCTAGAAACCTAGCTGACAAAAAAGAAAAAAAAACAAGTGCATGAGCACCAATCCTAAGAAATTGGGAAACAATTGTGAAGACATGTAATATCTACCACTAGTGCCATCTGTGGAATAACCTGAACAATTGAGGCTGGAACCTTGTGGAAACGTATGAAGAGTCTGTCACGTCATACAGATCTTCTCTGTGAGTTACAAACCTCATTGCTGATGAGAGGGATCCAGATACGAGAAATGTCCAAACTGGGTTTGCTGATTGAATTGGTTAAGCATGCCATATGGACAGATTCCTTATATTTCCTCTATCTGCTGTTAATTTCAATTTCCAGAATCCTAACACCATCCAAGCCTGCTCTGTGACCCTCTTCGTATGCACGTTGGGCTAATTTTGATGTTTCTAGAAGACCCTGTTGGGGATTGTACCTCTGTTCATGGGGCCGCACGGCTAGAGGTCTCCCTGTTTCGCCAGTGTAGCTTCTGCCACACTCACAGTGAATACTGTAGATGCACTGTGCCTCTGTTGAGGATATCTTGCCGGCCTTGGTCTCATGAGTGAATTCCTAAGTGCGTGTTTAATTCTGAAGATCATCCTGATGTTGGACATCAGACGGAAAAAAGATCAATTTTCCGAAACGTCGTGTCCTCTATTACCCAGAATCCCGGACGATGGAAAAAGTCCAAAACCCCAGTAATCCTGTGTGTCATCCACCATCGTCAGAACCCTTTAGAATCTAATTGTGACTCATGGTTTATTTCAGGACGCTCTCAGGATCCCGGCGTCGAATGGTAGGATGACTGACGTATAATTCATTGAAAAGAATATTGTAGCATGTAGAAACATGTTGCGAGGTAACGACCACGAAACAAACGACGAAACAGCGCTCGTTGCTATACAGCGGATTTCGTAACAAACAAGAACTGAGCGATATTAAGGAACGGCGTTTTCTATGCGGTCCTTACCGAGAAGTTATTACCAGGATCTTTTGGAGCAAGGATTCAGTTGTGAGACCGTAGCCAGACGACAATGGCTTGACCCCGGGAGCAGAAGAATCTCAACAGTTAGAGGCCGTTACCAGGAAACGACTAGTGGAGACAGTAACAGACTGAGAACACTAGTGTGTTTGTAATAGTGAACTGTAAAGTGTAGTTACGAGTTGTGTATAAGAGATGTCAATGAATCGGTGTCACCAATCCAAACCCCGTCTATAGTTGCTCTGTCATGTGGTAATATAGAAGCTTGTGGTCTAGTGAAGGTGCTATCCTGGCATTTTCCCTGATGAACTGAAGAAAACCACTAGAAATCTCAGTCAGAATAGCCGATATATCTTCCGATATTCGAACAGGGCACCTCCCGAAATCTTGCCTAGACACTAGACACTAGACACTAGACCGAATCGCTCAGGATTGGAAGTGGCAAGTGGGTCCGAGGCTACGCGACAGTATCATCACGTGGGGTATATAGCGTGAAATGAGATGTAAAGATGATCATGAATGTTGAGTAGGGAAGGATCTGAAAGGAAACGATGGTGCTTGAATATGGTGGGACATAATAATAAATACCGTCACTCAGCTCAGTTGCTTAATGCACCCTATGGATTCTTTTCCTCCGCAGGTTTAGCTAAACACATAGAGCAGTGAACTTATTTTTAATGCACTTACTTTTATTGCCTATTGAAATATCTTGCTCGATCAGAAAATATATTTGAAAAAGAGATTTTAATATTATCTGCTCATATATGCCTATGTCTGTCAAGAGATCTCTTGCTCTTTTGTTTTCAAATTAACATTACGCGGTAGCGTAGTTGTTTGGGGCACTATGCTACAAGCCGGAAGGTCGTGGGATAGCATCCCGATGAGGTGTTTTTTTCAATTAACCTAATCCTTCTAGCCGCACTGTGGCCCTGGGGTCTACTCAGCCTCTAACACAAATGCGTACCAGGAATCTTACTGGGGTTAAAGGGCGGCTGGCGCGTAAGACTGACAACCCACCGCCATCTGTGAGCCGATTGTCTTGATAAAATGTGGAAGCCTCGATACCTCACAACCCTACGGATCTCCACGGCCTGTTACAGGGATACCTTTACTTTTTATGCATTATTATTGTTTTATTGATTGCTACATTCTCCGCCCATCTCATATTCCTTTTTTCTTTTTAATGCTAGTGGGGTGGGACTAAGTCCCTTGTACTGCGGCCAATTCTGGCCTATTGTACCAGCCCAAGATGATAGATGAGGGTTATTGTGGAGCAATTGGTGGAATGAAGATTGGCAGGGGAAACCGAAGAACTCGGAGAAAACCTGCCCCAGCGCCACTTTGTCCACCACAAATCCCATTTGACTAGACCCGGGACCAAACCCGGGCCGCCGCGATGGGATGCCAGCGACTAACCGCTTGAGCTATGGCGCTCTCATATTTCTGTGTTTCATCTATTTTAATGCTTGAGGCTTAAAAATTATGGAGATCCTTATTATGCATTTGCTCCAAATTTTGTAATTTCTTCTCTGTTTGATACACACTCTAATTCTATTGGTCGCGTGCGTCGAGCAGAATATGACCCATGTGGCATGTTAAGCTTATGTGATTAGTCACTATTCTTTTGCAGCGCTGCCAGTTGCTCGACCGCATAGCTTCGAATGTTAGAATATGAATGACGTATTGGAAAGAGTTTGTAAAGAAGCGGTCCTGGCTTAATCGAAGTCCTGTCCCTTCATTTGCTTAGACAGGATAATATTAAAACAGATGTTAAATAAATGGGATTAGTATGGACTGGATTCATCTGGCTTAGGATATAGACAAGTGACGAACTCTTGTAAACGGAGTAATGAACCGTAAACTTGCATAAAATCTGGGAATTTTTTGAATAGCTGAGCAACTGTTAGCTTCTCAAGAATGAATCATTCCTTTGAAGTTAGTTCCTTCATTTTTACGTTATTCAGCCATGTTTTATTGTGTTATGCATATTTATATCTGTTCTACGATCACCTAAAGTTGCCCGTGTTTAATTAAGAACGCCCTGCGAAGACGTATGGAGGAGTGAAGATATAACTCCATGCATTCCGACCTCCGGCCACTTTATTCACGGATAAAGCTTTCCCGTACACCTTGGAGCTTGGAGAACGCTGTGAAGAAGAGAAAACATTTGAATATGCAGAGAATTGAACGCCGATTCCTCCGTTTTACAAGTGTTGACAGAGTTACAGTACCGACTTAGCTATCTCAGCTTCGAACCCGACTAATATTTTATACTTGTATTTCCAGAATTATCATCAAGATTCTCTATATGAGAAGTTTCGAAAATATGAAAATAACTTTGCAAATAAATAAAAATGATTCTAGTAGATTCTAACGATGGTGTATAATACTCAGAATTACTGGGTTCTTGGACTTTTTCATCGTCCGGTATTCTAAAAACTAGAAAACACAACGTTTCGGAAACTGGATTTGTTACCATCCTCAGGTGAGTGGAGAAGGCACCTACTCTGTTCGGTCCCTTAGAAAAAGCTAACCTCAATCATTGGGCAAAGGACCTAACAAAGTAGGTGTCTTCCCAATCCCTCACCTGAGGACGGAAAGAATCCAGTTTCCGAAACGTGTTTTCTGTTTTCTAGATACAGGAAGATGGACAAAGTCCAGAAACCCAGTAATTCTGAGAAAAATTATTCTGTGTAATGGTTTGAGGCTTTCACGGTGGTGACTATGAAGAAAGCAGTTTTCTGGGATTTGGCACCGTGTATATGTGGTGTTAACCGACGTTTCGGAGGAACGTATCGCCTCCATCTTCAGGGTAGAAGAAAAAATATAAGAAATCTGCAAGCGAAGAGACCGTGAGAACCGGTAAAAGCAGNGCGATAGGAAACCGTTGGTACTGAAACCATCTGTCTCTCGGCTACACATTAATTCTGTTCGCTCTGCTCATTAGATTGAGTGGCACAGAACAGCCATACTGCAATCTTACACGAAATCACTTACGGCAAGTGTTTCACGACTTAATATTATCTCACTATTATCTTTGTGAAAGAGCAGTAACAAGTAACGGGGCCCATCTCAGTGGTCGCACTAAGGCATGAACTGTCTTCGCCCGCTCGAAAGCTGGGACGGTGGGTTCCAATCCCACTCAAAGCATGGATATCTGTGTATCTTTATTCTGTGTCTGTGTAGGTAGCGGCCTTGGGCGGGCTGATCCCCGCCCAAGGAGCCCTACCGTCTGTGTACAAAACTGAAGAGGCCAGGGCCCAAAAGAGGGCTGTACAGCCATTGATGAATGGTGAATAAGTAACGGCAGATTAATTTTTATTTCGAGGATTGTTTTACTATATCAGAATTTAGGTCATATAAAGTTGATAGTATATTGATTGATGAACTAGAAAGGATCTGGAAGGAAGCAGTATTGACTAATAGAGGTACTTCCCTGGCATTTGCCTCGGGGAACTAAGAACTACGACGACGCTCAGCCAATGCAGTAGGTGTCCCGAATGAGATTCGAACACACTGCTTCCCAAATACATATATTGATCCTTACCACTACGCCAACCCCCTCTGTGAAACATAATTTAAATTAAAATATATGAACATTTTTATTTTAGGTGACAATATTAAACTCAAATGTAATTTAATATATTTTTAAATGGATTCCGTCTTAAAAATAAGTTAGTAACGTAAGATTTGAGGTTTTCACGGCGGTAACTATGAAGAATGCCGTCTTGTGGGATGTGGCGCCGTGTAGATCTAGTGTAAACAGACGTTTCGGAAGAACGTATCGCCTTCATCTTCAGGGTAGAAAAATCCTAAATCGAGGAACCAGCGTGTGAAGGTGGCTGCAGACTGCGTTTTATACGCGATCCGTGCCGAGGTGTTATAAGCAGGACAAGTCTAGATTTTAGGTAGTTGTGAGACAGTCGCCGGCCATTAAGGATGTGAATACGGAAGGCGGGGGATTTATGGTGTTGGAAGCCGTTATCAGACAACGACTGGTGAAGACACAGAAGACTGACAAGACTAAGTACGTTCTGTAGTGAACTGCAGAGTGTATGAATTAGTGATAGCGCTGTAGCAGAGCCAAAACTAGTGTTGTGACGGTTGTAATAAAGGAGTTGTATATTATAACACAACAGGATGCATGAAATAAAAATTGTAGTTACTTCTAGTTACGTTATGTAAGTGTTCAATAAATCCAATTACGAATCCAAACCCGGCCGATAATTACATTATTCAATGACGCTGTCACTTTCACAGGCTGCATAATGTCGAGCACCAGAATAATAAAATGAGACTATACGCTCTCCAGCACTGATCTGAACGCTATGGATAGGAGAGAAATGTTTTTCCCTTGCCGGAACTCGAACCCCGATTGTTAGGCCGTCCAGCCATCTGGAAGTCTTGTAGTCACGGATCGCCAAGCTCAGGTCACAGACCAAGAGCTGTGCGGGTTGCGTGATATTTCAAATAAGAGTTATGAGAGGGGGTAGAAGGGAGGGCCCCTCTTGATGACTGCTGCCTTGGCGCGGATGGAGGACTCGTGTGCCTCTGTGGTCCATATTCGAGTCAAAAGTTCCTAACCAAAAGGGGGTGATTTGGGAGCAGTTAGGACCAGGGATATTCGGAAGTTACGTCAGTCATTGGACAGAAGAAGAGGCGGCACTCAGCACGCGCAATGATTCCGCCGCTTGTTACTTACACATTGATAACGACGCTGAACGCAAGTTATGAACCTCCATGATAAGAATTCTTCCTGCAGTCGGAATTAAGTGTCAAGTCACACAATTAAACAAAACCGACAACACAGCTTATCTGTTTATAACATTATGTTTTACATTGTACACTGTCTGTTTGAGGGGCCTAACATCTGATGACGGAAGTAGATTTAGCTTTCGAAACAAATAATATTAAATCTAATTAAGACACTTGACACTCTCTAACATAATTTCGTAACAAATAGCTGATCACTGTCAGGTACATTTCAAGGAACATAGGCCACTCTTACGCTCTCCAAAATCAGCGGATGCTATACGCTTTCTGTACTGGTTTATATTCTCGTGTGATGATTTAATTTTTGTAGGAAGAGACACATACAACAAAAGGTTTAAAGGAGCGATATTTTGGGCGACTCGGATGAAGATTAAGTGGTGATTTTCCTGTAGATGGAACCAGCTCTTTCCTCCGAAACGTCGGTAATCACTACCGAAACTGTGAAAGGAGACTTGCGGGTGTAAAAAGTTGCGCTGCCCGGGATTATTGAACCGGTTCAGATTTGTAATTATTTGTCCTGGCTTCTTTCCAAAAAGCAAAGAAAACGGGAGCCGATAAACCATAACAAAAGGAAGTACTCGAGATAAGAACATGTGTCACTTCCGTCCTGAGTGTGGAGGCAGCAGGTTCTTATGAAATTTAGTAACAACCTACCAGACTATACGGCCTACTTTTATGAGTATCTAGACTATATAACGTAAAATGGTGAGATGTTAAGTGAGTGATGAATTAGAAACAATTCGGACGGAAATAACTGAGGCTTAATAAAGGTTCTTTAACTGCATTTTGCTGGTAGGACTGAAGAAAACCACGAAAACCTTCAGGTTACTTGGTGTCCCGGCCGAGATTCGAATCGGGCACGTTCTGAATACAAGCCCAGATCGTTGCCGCTATGCTAACCTGCTCGGTTACACCTTATCTTCAGCCAGAATATTTCCCTTTATTTACAAAAGGCACAGTCACTTCAAGCGTGTGGCCCAGATAAAGACGTTACCATTGTTTTTTTGGCCTTTGTACTGGTTTATTTTTAAAACAGAATTTTATTTGTTCGTACAATAGGATATAAAAGTCTGTCGTGCCCACGGGGCAGTGTTGTTAGCCCCACGCTGTGTATATTTAGCCTACCGTGTGAAACTAATATCAATCATAACATGGCAGCCACCACTGAGACGGGTCGACCCACAAGCCAAGTGCAAGCATACCAGTTCCTACATACGAACATTTGCCCGAGACACACGGCACGCTTAGCTGTACATGAAAGACTGAAAATTTGTAATTATTTCCAAAGGGATGTGGCGAGTCTTTTCCTTCGTTAACACACTGTCACCGAACCGTACTGAAGCTTCTGACGAATTTCCACATTTCTTATGCCTTTTCATTCATTCATCAATAGCTCTACAGCCATTTGTTGGGCCCTGGCCTCTCTTTCAGTTCGCTAATCTTTTCTACACAGAAGGTAAGACTCCTTGGATGAGCGATCAGCTCGTCGCAAGGCCGCCACTTACACACAGGACAACATAAACAGAATAAACGCACACAGACAGACATCCATGCCTTGAGTGGGATTCTAATCAACGATCCCAGCTTTCGATCGAGAGAAGACGGTTCATGCCTTAGACCGCGGAGCCATTGTGATCGGCTTCTTACGCCATTTCTTTCCCCTTTAGCGCTACAGACCCAATTTGGGCCTTGGCCTGCCTCATGAATTAATTCGCTTAGTGGGGGGTGGAGTACAAGTGGGTCCACTCGGCACGGCCGCCACTGATTGGCCTATTGTACCTACCCTGGGCGATTATGATGATGGTGAATTTGGTGGAATGAAGATTTGAAGGGGAAACCGAAGTCCTCGGAGAAATCCCGCCCCAGCGCCACTTTGTCCACCACAAACCCTACTTGACCAGACCCGGGATCGAACCCGGGCCGCCGCGGTGGGAAGCCAGCGACTAACCGCTTGAGCTATGGCGCGGCCCTGCCATAATGAAACTCTCCGTTTCACTTCGATTTACTAGAGCTTAGACGGTTGGTAGGACTCCTTGGGCGGGTGATCAGCTCGTCACACACACCTCTACCTATACACAAACACAGAAAAACGCACATACACACACACACACACACACACACTGAAAATCCATGCCTGAATGGGATTCGAACCCACGATTCCGGCTTCCGAGCGAGCGAAGACAGTTCATACCTTAGTCCGCTCGGCTTCCGTGACCGGGCTTACGCCATTAACCCACACAAATCGAATCACTGCGTTATCCATACACTTCCGGTCTTATTTAGATTAGGTTCTTGTGGTTGTGTGGTCAATTTACGCGTCAATCAGCCGGACTGCATCTGCCTGGCGGTAATCTGGAGTTCCACGGCCAGCTCTTTGTCGAGGGCTGTATCACGCCACAGAAGTCGTTTCGAAGTGAAGTATATTTCGTGCTGAAAAGAGCACCTCATAATTCGAACNGTTAGGTTCTTGTGGTTGTGTGGTCAGTTTATGCGTTAATCAGCCGGACTGCATCTGTCTGGCGGTAATCTGGAGTTGCACCGCAGCTCTTTGTCGAGGGCTGTATCACGCCACAGAAGTCGTTTCGAAGTGAAGTATATTTCGTGTTGAAAAGAGCACCTCATAATTCGAACCAGCTTGGTGCAAAAACCTAGACAATTACTTTTTCATAAGACCACGTCAATATTCCGTTGATGGCAGATATAGCGACTTGGTACAGTGACGAGATGACATAAGTTATTGGCTTAGAAGCGGCCTCCGTAGTCTAGGGGTAACGTTCCCACCTCATGACGCGGGTTCAAACCGGGCGGAGGTCGTGGAATATTTAAGGGAGGAAAAATTGAGGGAACAAGTCCTCCAGGAGGGACTTTAAGCCGTGTGTCCCGTGTCGTAGATTTACGGCACATAAAAGATCCTCATGTCTCTAGGAGACCTCTGAGCGAAATTAGGCAAAAAGTTTCCCACCCAAGTAGTCTCCAATGCCTCTGGTAGATGGGGGAAGCATCAGGTACCACGTGCCAGAAGAGGACCGACCTCGCTGGTAAACTGGGGCTGAAGCATCAGGTACCACGTGCCAGAAGAGGGCCGACCTCGCTGGCAAAGTGGGGCTGATAGCAAAGCACCAGTACCGGTAGGGTATGGGGACAGTAGAAATTAAATGGGAAGCACAATGGACCAATAACTGGTCTAAGTGCATGGGGAAACCCACTCCCTCTAATAATGAACGAATGAATACGTTATCGGCTTACATCATCAGAAATGTTCATTTATGTAGTCTATTGTGAGTATTTTGATTAAATTCGGCTTTATATGTGTAGTGTTCCTTCAACAAAAATTAGTAAATATTGTCACGTGAATAAGTAACTGTAGACGGGGTTTGGATTGTTAATCGTGTTTATTGAACACATACAGAACGTGACTACAGATAATTACGACAGCCTCACTGAGTTACACACTTCAAACGTCGCTGTAACTATAGCACATAAAGTCTTCTCAGTCTTAATTAGCTGTTGCTTGGTAGCGGCTTTCAACGGCGGACGTTCCCCTTTCTGTGGGTTCCCGAACTGTCCCCCGGCCTCAGCTACCAGCTTCTCATTTCTCACAACTGAGACTCAATTGACTCTACTCAGAATGTTGTGGGTTTTGTTTGTGTGGGGTGTGGAACTTTCGGCAATTTTTGAAAGCTCCACGCCCCACACTAACAAACCCGCAACTGTGTGAAAATGATAAAAATCTGGTCTTAAGCCCCAGATGGGTGCTTCATTCCAAGACAGACTGGCCGCCTGATCATCGGTCGTAAGGCTCAGACTCGGACTCAACTCAACCGAACTAATAGTCCTCGTTATATAACCTCGACACGGACCGCACAGGAAACGTCTCTTCCATTATTGCGTGTTCTCTTTTTCCGTGGAAACAACTTGTCCACAGAGCTGTTCGCTAGCAACGGTTATTTTACTGTCGCCTGTTTACACAGCTGTTACTTGGCAATGGATCTACATGTCACAATATTGCCGTATGAATTATTAGTAATAGGTCAACTGACAAGGCGTTGGCTTATAGCCCCGGAATCTCGCGTTCAAACCCTGGTGACTTCACGTCAGATTTGTGATGGAAGAAGTGACAATGGAACAGATTCTTCTCCCGGTTTCTTCGTTTTTTCCCTCACTAATCATCATTCCACCATTGCTCGATGCTCTACCATCACCCCCGCCGACACTTGCGATAGCTCCGATCACGCAGAGCATTATCACATTATCTGTCTTTAAGTTGGAGTTCTTCATCTCTACGCCAGCTCTTCACTGGTTACAGAGTGGGGACGTTAAGTATATTTTACCTTCTCATTTACTTAGTATATAAGAGAGAATATTGTGATTGTGTAAAATTTGGTCTCGAGATGTTAAAGGTTCTACAAATTTTCAGATGCCCCCCCCCCAAGTTTGCAAAAATGTTCTTGGAATCCCGACTCTCCTTACATATGTACCGTCTGGACGCCTGAGCGGTTGGACCGCTGTTATTTATATTCCGTATGTTTTAGTTTTGTCTGTCATAGGTCTGTGCCCGGTGAATATGAAATTTCCAGCTCCAATAGCAGAACCCTTCAGATGGGCCCTGAAAATGGCGATTCTTTCGAAAGTGGTAATAAAACAAACTCTGTGTTTTTAGTCCGCAAGCGAACTATAGCGACTGAGCGACCGCCGCTTGTTGGAGAGGTTAGTGCAAACTTTAGCCGATAGAGGGTGTCGTGTGGTCAGCGTAACGAATGGCCACGGCCGTTAATTTCGGTTTTCTAGACCGGAGCCGCTAATTCCTTGAAATAGCTCCTCAATTATCATTAGAAGTCTGAGTGGACCCTGTTCCAGACCCACTACTTCTCAGACAAAAGTCTGGTCACGGTAGCCGAGCGGTCTAAGGCATGTACTGTCTTCGCTCGCTTGGAAACCGGGATCGTGGGTTCGAATTATACTCAGGGCATGGATGTTTAGTTTGTGTGTGTGTGCGATTTTCTCTGTTTGTGTACAGGTAGAGGCCTTGCGACGAGCTGATCACCCGCCCAAGGAGTCCTACCGAATGTGTAAGATCTAGAAAAACCGAAGTGGACAGAAAAGTTCGTGGAGGTAGGCCTAGGCCCACTGGGGCTGTAGTGCCAAGGAAAAAAATAGCCCAAACTGGAAATGCTAATTTTGTCGTGACTTTAATGGTCGGTTGAACTTCATTTTTGTTCGATATTCAACAGCTAACAATGTTTTACCGACCAAACACCGATTCGCTTCCAAGGGAACGTAACCAACGTCCTCACGCTTTCATTTAGCTGAAGCTGAAGATCCAAAAATGTATGGCTCCCAAGGTCTTCAGCATTTTGCGTCCTACTGTGGTTTTCGCTGATCACAGTAGCTGCGCCGTCTAAAGCATGAACTGTCTTCGCCCGCTTAATCACTGTGGTCGTGGGTTCGAATCCCACTGGAGGAATGTATGTCTGTATGCTTTTATTCTGTGTTTATGCTTTCCTGTGTGTAGGTAGAGGCCTTCCGACGGCCTGATGCCCCCGTTCATGGAATTCTACTGACTGTGGGTAGGTTTAAGAAACTGAAAAAGCGGCCAGGGTCCAACAAACGGCTGTAGAGCCATTGATGAATGAATGAAGAATTTTTGTGCTTCATATGTTCTTCCTGTAAATTCTTTTTTAGTGATTGTATATATTTTTTTTAAATAAACCAGAAATAATAGAAATGTACTTTCACAAGTCGGTTTATTTAATTCTTGTAGGTAATATCAAACCTTGAGTTCGTACCTCACAGGAAACGCGTTACTTTTCCGCTACAAGGCTAACAATTCTGTTTAGGGAAATAATCGTTGTTTAGTGTGAGAATCATACTTAACACACAGATACACTTTGTATACAAAATGCGGAGTTTTATTATGTTAAAGCTTGTGGTTAAACATAGCAAACATTGTGCTTTTGTAGACTTAAAGGAACCTATTTAGAACGGGTGATTCGTGTAGCAGTATAGAGCAAAAGAACGTATTTTCACGTGTAGGGTGGTATGCATGACGCAAATAACGGGTTCTAGTTCAGATTACTGGATTTATTAGTACCTTGATTACAAGTTCTATTAATCATACTTAAATACAGCGCTATCGCTGATGTCCACAATTTCCAATTCACCGTTGCACATACCCTATGATTGTTCGTCTTTACTAGTCGTCTCCTGACAACGGATCTCAACAGAGAAACTAGCACTTCAACTCAATATGAAGTCTTATATGTATTTCGTATGTATGTAGTTAATCTGGAACCTCGGAACTAAAAATTCTTCTGGACTCACTTCTCCAGCTTACGGCTGACTCGTAACTATCTCGTAACTGCTTGAACGAATTCTGTCACTTACTTATATACACGCGGAACGGACATGGACCTACAGTAAACACATATCATGTGATCGCTATCCAGCCAGTCTATTGGCGCGTCGGTCGGATCTATACAAAATACGGCTTCGTCTGTTGTTGCGTATTGGACCGTGTTTACAGAGCTGTTGCCTGGTAACGCGTTGATCAAATCCGTTACAGTATGTTACAGTAGACATGAATAATTCTCTTATTATCAAGAGCAATCGGTGGTTACATAAAATCACGGGCAGGGAACTACACATCCTCGCCTGCTCTTACTCAGAATTTCCAATTAATGACATTTACCAGAACATGTACATCACTTATAAATAAACAGTGAAAGGATATATTGATTCTGAAGTTGTAAGTTGTGACGTCATATATTCTGCTAGAAGTTTACCGACGTTTGCAAATCATTGCTTGTTTCTTTGATTGCTCGTTTAACTTTTTCTTCGACCATCAAAATGGCGGCAGTACTTTCATCCAAGAGGTCGCTGATCTACGAGCGCAGTATACGCAGAAGCATTGCGCGAGACAGTACATCCTGTTGTCCCAAGAGAAATATTTGTTTAGTTCTTATATTAACTGGAAGATTGACTGTTCCTCCTGAGATGGAAGAAGAAGAGTCTGGGTGAAACGGTTATAAAGAATGAAACTCGGACAGACTGCCTCCAGTAACTGACGACGACTGACCTTGGAATCAACTCACCTTTCAGCGCTGGACATATGNCTTTACAGATACAGAATGAAACTGGGGCAGACTGCCTCCAGAGTGACGTCCAGTAACTGATGACGACTGACCTTGGAATCAACTCACCTTTCAGCGCTGGACATATGCGTTTCCAGATGGTCAGACAGCCGCACCGATGGAACTGCCCCAGTGCCAATTCCATGTAGAAGAGCGGCAACCCGCCGAACACTAACATGATGCAGTAAGGGATCAGGAAGGCTCCTGCAATAAGAAAGAACACGTGGTGGTAAGCACTATATCTCCAATGTTAATTTTGTCATAATAAGGTACAGTTTTCAGAACACCATACCACATCCGGCATAGCCCAGTCGGTATGGAGGCTAGGCTGCGGTTTACCGAGGAATCGTGTTTCTTATCTTCCTCGCAGTGTCCAGACTCTCCCTTAAATCAGTCCATGCGCTGCACATTCAGTATGTATCAATGGCTCTTCCCCGGGAGGTAAAGCGGCTGGAGCGTGAAGCTGACCGCTCACCTCCGTGTAGTATCGAGGTTAACATGCGTGAAGTTAAACCTCCACTCCTCAATACGTCTTTATGGTGTTGTGCTTAATTAAGCAGTGGGACAATTTTATCTTTACCTTTGCTTTAATCCATATCATATCATCCACCTTTCCCGGGAAGCTATGCAATCAGCAAGAAATTTATACCACTCTGCTTTACTTAATCTGATTGCTTTGCATATTTTAACCCTGAAGATGGAGGCAGTACGTTCCTCTGAAATATCGATAAACTTCTTTGAGACCACGCGGCGTCACATCGCATCATATAGCACTCTTTTTAATCACCGTCGTGAAACTCTCAAAATTTCACAATCAATTATAGGCTATATGATGTTATTGTAACACCAGCAAAGAATTCAGCTCAATGTATGTTACAGAAAAATTCACGCCCTTAATTAACCCTGCTTTCTCCCATATTCCTCCGAAGTCCTACATACTAAGGAATCGTGCGTCGAGACCGAAATTTAAACCCATCTCCCACATATAACACACAGAAATAATTAATCGTAAACCATCTCCTTCATTTAGTATACTCCACATATCCGCACCAAAACATTATTAGTGCTCACAGAATAGACACGATACGCTGCAATCGACGACTGCTCACTCGTTCCTGACCTGCTGTATAAGTTACGTTCATGCAACATGTTCGGGAATTCTCTGCTTTGGTAATCCGAATTTCATATCATCCTTATGCTACACACAAAATAATATTCCTGAGGGGTGTAGAGCGCGGCTGGCGCGTAAGGCTTACAACCTTACCGCCATCTTTGAGCCGATTGCCTAGATCCTCAACGTCTCACAAACCTATGGGTCTTCATGGCCTGTTACAGG
>NW_019737990.1:346814-348197 GCF_002891405.2 Cryptotermes secundus
GGTGGTAAAGGGTGACCGGCTCTTAAGGCTGACAACCTTACCGCCATCTGTGAGCCGATTGTCTAGAAAATGTGGGAGCCTCGACCTCTCAAAACTCTGTAGGATTCCATGGCCTGTTTTATGGATAGCTTAAACTTTTTAACACATAGTAGAGTGCCGATTAACCGAATCCCGATTATCCGAATTACCCATTAACCGAACCATCGCAACCAAGTAACACTGACTCTGCCTCCACTCACTGAGTCAGCCCTCGCTCTCGTCCTTCCTGTTCATTGCAGCCTGTTCCATACCACCGTCATTAAGACGTGTCAGTGTTTAGTGTTATGTTCTGTTTGGTGTTGAAACCCATCTTCTTGTTTATAAAAAGGTAAATCTATCCTTGTAACAGGTCGTGGAGCCCATAGGGTTATGAGACGTCGAGGTTCCCACATTTGATTAGACAATCGGCTCACAGATGGCGGTAAAGTTGTCACCCCTACGCGCCGACTGCGCTTTAAACCCGAGAAGATTCCTGGTACTCATTTCTGTTAGAGGCTGAGATGACCCAATAGTCATAATGCGGCTAGAAAGGTTAGATCAATTGAAAATATTAATAACCACATCGGGATTCGAACCCGTGACCTTCCTGCTTGGAACACAGTGACTGAATCGACTGCGCTACCGCTACATTAAAATATCAAGTAAGAGGACGCGTTGTTTTGAGTATCGTGGTAAAAGAGTGGAAATAATTATATCAAATTATCCCAACCACATTTGGCACTAATTAATTCAGATAATCGGCTTTCTGCTGTAATTTATAATTCTCCCTCATATGTTTATATAAGGATTAACTCGATTTAAAAAAAGCGATTGCTGCCTCATACCCGAGCCCATTTATATTATCTACTGAATATATGACAAACCGTTTCGCCTTTCGTCCGCTTAGTCTAAATATATATAAATATTATTACTTTTATTGGCTTAATTGAAAAGGTCTCTGACGAGCAGACGTCACAAACTTTCGGAACTGGGAGAGAGACAATTCCATTGTTTGAGTTTTTTGTATCAGTGCGCGCAACAGGTAGCAAACGAGAGAATATACGGTAACCTAGCGACCGCAACCAAAGCATTATCGATCTCACAGAGAAAACACACAGTGCTGTAACTTTCATCACTGTTTTTGAAAGAGGACGATGTAAGAGAAATCTTTCGGCGTTCATATGTAATTAAAGTTGCCTGCGCCTTCCCCTCTGCGGATTATAAATTGTTAAAGCAAAATATGGATTTATGTCTGACGAATGCCGTCTTGTGGGATGTGGCGCCGTGTAGATCTTGTGTGAACCGGCGTTTCGGAGGAATTTATCGTCTCCAACTTCAGGGTAGAAAAATCCGCGAGCAAGGAAC
>NW_019737990.1:348246-542820 GCF_002891405.2 Cryptotermes secundus
TTGTTAAAGCAAAATATGGATTTATGTCTGACGAATGCCGTCTTGTGGGATGTGGCGCCGTGTAGATCTTGCGTGAATCGGCGTTTCGGAGGAATTTATCGTCTCGAAATTCAGGGTAGAAAAATCCGCGAGCAAGGAACCAGTGTGAGCAGACTGAATGAGGAGAAGTATGGACATTTATATTCTATTGTTACTTTGCAGGAACTGCATGAGACAATATGAAATAGCTGCTACAATTATGGAGTTTGTGTGATAATCAAAAACTCGTCCTAATCGTTCAATGCTCAATGTTCACTATGTTTACCACATCCTATGACATTAAAAAAAAATCTCTGCATTGTTTGTCTCAAAGTATAGTCATGTGTTTTAATTTTCAAAATTAACAGCGATTGTTTTTCTAGACATCTGTAAGATATGGAGAAAGGAACCTGTTTCCTGTGAGGTACGAGCTGAATTCTGAAACTACTGTTTAGAATACAACAAATTCATGCAGCCTTCCCGGTTTAATTAATAAAAATTAGTTCTATTCGCTGTAAAGGCAGGCAAATTATATTAAGCAATTCACCCTTATTTCAGGAAAACAAAATTCAGCGGCCCTTGTCTAAAACCGTTATTTCTCAATATCGTAACGTCTTCATTGTTACATTACCCTAATAAGAAGGACAAGTGGGCGAAACCTGGGAACCTTCTATCTGCCCCTCGCCCCAGAATATATTTCAGTAACCCCATCACGTTCGCTTTCATCTCCTCTTTTACTGCTTCTGTTTTCATTTTTCTTCGTGCTTCGAAGGGGATCAGCAATTATACCTTGTATAAGTGGATGGAATTATTTTGGATTCTTTCCTCAGGGTTAAAGCGGCCAGGGTGTGCAGCTGTCCCTTCACCTCCATCTAGCGCAGAAGTCAAGAGTGGTGGAGTTAAACCTCCACTTCCCATGTGTTTCTATGGCGTGGTGATTAATTAATTAAGTACAGGGACAGTTTTATTTGTTTAACTTATGCTGGAGAGCCGGGACAGCGCAGTCGGTATAACGGCTGGCTACGAGCTGGACGACTGAGAGGTCGGAGTTCGAGTCCCGCTAGAAGAATTATTGTCTCTTCTTCACGTAGTCCAGACCGGCTCTGGGGCCCACCCACCCTCCTACCTAATGGGTATGGGGGCTCTCTTCCCGGGGGTAAAGCGGTTAGGACGTGAAGCTGACCAGTCACCTCCAACTATTGCCGAGGTGTAGAAAATGTGGATCTATATATCCACTCCCCCATACTCCTTCATGGCGTAATGTTTAATTAGTTAAGTACAAAGTCACTTTAAACTGATATGATCGGATATTAATAGTAGGAGAGGCTGATTTACAGCCATCGTCCAAGTTTCAGACTTCAGACTTGGCAGGATTGTTTGATACAAATACAGTATATCTGAAGTAAAGAACAACACTGTTAGGCCTCCCGAGGAAATAACATAATACAGACCAAACAGGTTTGTCTAACAGTGTCGCCCTAGATCTGCATTCAGGAGGTGTTCCGTTCGAACCCTGGACCGGACACTGACTAATGGATTTCTCGTTGTCTTCCTTAGTCATTCCAGGAAAATGTAGGGATAGCACCTCGGTTAGACCATAACAGCTTCCTTCCAAATCATTTGCAGTTCATCAGGTCATCCTACAGTTCGATGCTACATTGTCTGCGTTACTGGAAGCGTAGTTAAATAACGCAAAAGAAATATATTGAGGCACTATGCTACAAGCTGGAAAGTCGAGGTTTCGATTCCCGATGAAAATATTGGATTTTTCAACTGACCCACTCCTTCCAGCCTCACTATGGCCCTGGGGACTATTCAATCTCTACATAAATGAGTAACGGAAATCTTCCTGGGGGTAAAGGGAGGAAGGCGTGTAAGGCTGAAAAGCTCACCGCAATTTGTAATTCAATTGTCCAGAAAATGTGGGAGCCTCGACGTCTCACAATCCTATGGGCCCCCACGGTGTGTTACAAGGATAGCTTTACCTTTATATGTATAGGGAATATAAGATACGAATTGAAGGGGAAATACTCAAGTTGTGACTTTCACTGCCAGTTTAACTAAAAGAGAGTGAAAAAATATTAAATAAGTTTTAATTGGTAAAGGTAAAGTTGTCCCTCTGCTTAATTAAGCACCATTTTTTTCCTTGGCACTACAGCCCCAGTGGGCCTAGGCCTACCTCCATGAACTTATCCGTTCACTTCGGTTTTTCTAGATCTTATACATTCGGTAGGACTCCTTGGGCGGGTGATCAGCTCGTCGCAAGGCCTCTACCTGTACACAAACACAGAAAAACGCACACACACAAACTAAACATCCATGCCCTGAGTGGGATTCGAACCCACGATCCTGGTTTCCAAGCGAGCGAAGACAGTACATGCCTTAGACCGCTCGGCTACCGTGACCGGAAATTAAGCACCATGCCAGGAAAAATTTGGGGGGTAAATGGAGGTATACCTCCACACATAGACATCAGCGCTACGTGGAAGAAAGAAGAGAACTTTAGGCTCCGGTCGCTTTAACCCGGCGAAAAGGCTCCGGTAAACACTGTATAGGAGGTTATGTGAACTCCAGAGCTGGTCTGGACGATTTGACCCTCTTGACCCTTCCGGAAATCGAACCAATATTTCTCGGTCACCCAGCCCTTATCCTGTTCATTACACTTACGGAGCAGGTACACCCTGCCGAAACATTACTTTGCCCGCGCAATGCGCATACCATAAGTGCAGGCCTACTTCAAACAGACATGCTGTACCAATATGTTTATTTTCCAAATCACGGGACAACATAAGTGGAAAGGGTAAAAGTTTTGATGTTCCTTTGCACGAGATAAGTTTTTTTAAAGGAAGCCATCATTGCGAACTTTATATTCTATATTTTGACACTCCTTATCATTTTTATGACGCAAACCAGATGACTCTAATTCGCCGATGCAAGTGGGCATGCGCGGAAGCGAAGCAGAATCACTCAGACCATTCCAAGCGGTGTTTTGATTATAGAAGCCAGTACATAAAGCAGGGTTGACCAGTTATTTTGGTTCTTTGGGCCTTATAACTGTGCTGTAACATATTTGAGGGTATGGCCTCTCTTGAATAAGCAACCTTGCATGTTAGAAGTCCTGTGTGTCCAACGAAGTCGCCATTATGGAGGTTTTGTTGTAGCGGAAGCTACTAGAAATAGGGCATAATTTGCTGTACTGATCCTGGACTGACAGAGACCCTATATATATTTTATATACATTTATTAACACGTTTTATATGTAAAATGTAAATATTCTTTACATTATGACTTATTATTGCAGACAATGACTCTGAAAAAAAACATCCTCTTCAGAGAGGGCGCCCCCCAAAGACAAGACTGTAACTGTTAAACAGTAACTACTATTTGGTCATGAGCCCCAGATGGGGCTCGATAACAAAATAGACTGACTGACTGACCGTCAGTCGCAATTTGACTTTGACATTGACTTTGACTAAGGCGATTTTGGTTCAAATAATACTGTCACGTATCCGGGGCTTGCGTGACTTATAAAACGGATTTTGGACTTGATCGAATTTATTGGACCTTTCTACAACTTCTTACAATATTTGACAAAACACTGTCTTGAAGTAGACACTCTCAACTTCTAGTGGTTAAGGCACTATGCTACAAGTCGGAAGGTCGCGGGTTCAAATACCGATGAGATCATTGAAGTTTTTTCAATTGACCTAATCCTTCCAGCCGCACTATGGAAAGAACACTGGGATCCCACTCAAGGCATGGATGTCTGTGTGCCTTTATTCTGTGTTTGTGTTGTCCTGTGTTTAGGTAGCGGCCTTGCGACGGGCTGATCTCCCGTTTCGAACTGAAAAAGCGGCCAGAGCCCAACAAAGGGCTGTATAGCAATTGATGAAAAAATGAAAAATGAAGTAACTGTGTGTCGGAAACCGTTCGGAATAGGACACACGTACATATGCAGTATTTGCTTAGAATGACCGACACCATGACCTACCAGAATGTTGATCTTTCCTCCTCGAACATCGTGTAGATTGTTCCCTGATGCGAGATCATTAGCCTCATGTCCGAACCTCAGCCCATAGGACCAGAATGTACCTTCCGCCATTCAAGCTTCGGCAAATCTGCTTGGGATTTCCCCTTCCTTTAGTGTTGCTACCCACGTGATCTTGGCATGAGGAACCACACCCCGCCCCCGAACAGTAGTGAGTGTCACGTCTCTATCGATGTATAATTGTGAGTGTGCAATTCATATTTCTTATTTATTCCCAGAAGAAATTTAAAATTCGTAACTAATATGGGTTTAAAGTGTTCAAGCTTAGAAAGAGATAAGGTGAAGTTGAAGTTCTCACAGTCGTGACTACACGCAGTGCTGTTTTTCGTGTTGTGGCTTCATGTAGTCCGGTAGATTTTCAACGATGTTTCGGAGGGGCATACTGCCTCCATATTCAAGGTCAAGAAATCCTAGAAAACCATCAGCAGGAAGCAAACAGCAAGTGGGGTAGCTTCCTGTATGTTACTTCCTAGCATTTCTCTTGACCCTGAACATGAAAGCAGTGAATTCCTCCGAAATGTCGACGAATTTCCCCCACACTGCACACCCCCAAGACATTGAAGGTAACATTTTCTTTTAGCTTTATTAATTGAGCACAATCTCCAGATTTCTTAAATCGGCAGTGAATGGAAGTGAGTGGTTAGCTTCAAGCGTTCGCCGCCTTAACCTCGAGACTCGTTGTGTAGAAGATTGGTTGAGCCCCAGGGCAAGTCTGGACGTTCTGAAGAAGAAACAATTTTTCTTTTGACCCTGACGGGAATCGAACCCTGATTCCTCGATCGTTCGACTCATAACTATGTCGCCATATGGACTTAGCTATCCTGGCTCTCTCGAATAACAGTACACTTCAAAATAAATCACGTCTGCTCTTTAACACTGTTTAAAATTTACAGCTAAATTAAATTAGATTTATATGCGCAGTCTGAATTTGCATGGTTGCAGTCGTTAACGTATAATATCGGGGGTTGGTTTCATAAGACTGTCCGACGGAATCAGTCTCGCAGGCCCCATTTTGCTATTCCTTCTTGACTTAAAAGCTCGTATAATTTGCTCAACTGAAAGCTATTACTGCAGGACTATTGGCGCCATGTTTTGTTCAAACAAACAGAAGACAGTCGTGGTCAAAAGGGGGGCTAAGGCCAACCAGTCAGTCTTCTGCGGCGGTACAATTGACAACCCCCCCCCCTTTTTGACTAATTTCTGGAAAAGATCTTGAAAATCAAGTGGCGGTAATATACAATTATTATACAATAATGTAAATAAAACTGTTTAAGAATGGTGACGTCATGCCGCAGCAGCGATCGTCTAGACTCGTATTTGTGATGTATGCGGTTCGAATCTCGACCGGAATATCGCCTGTCTTGACTGAGGTACTTCATGGTTTTCCCCAGTCCATCCATGCAACTGTCTGGATGATACCCCACTGAGGTTACCAATACAAATGTCTTCCATTCTATGTGTTTCATTTAGATCTTCAAATTAAAACAAATTGTAGCATTTTTCATCTCCTCCATATGCGTTACTTTTCTTCATACTTTCATTATCTATGATTAGATCACCCTAAAGATGTTTGGCAAGGAGTATAAATTGTGGGGTTCCTCATTAGGCAGCTTTGTCCGCCATATTGCCACCTCATCTCTCTTAGGCCCAGATAGTCCTCAGTAACCTATTATCAAACATCCTTAATCTGTGTATTTCTCTTAATGCGAAAGACAAAGTTTCACACTTATGTAAAACCTCAGACAAAATTATAGTTTTGTATTGTGGCGTATAGACCCGTTGCTAGGCAAGGACCTCGAAACAAACAACGAGACAACAGCCGTTGCTATGCAACATCCGTGCCGATGAGTTATTTTGAAGGTAATTGGAACGACCCTGTTAGTTGTTAGTTTACAGTTGAGAGTTGAGTTCTGGACGGGAGTTTGTGAAGATACATAAATACTGAGCGCGTGAAACTGAAGAATCTCCATTGTTAAAGCCGTTGCCAAGGAACATATGGTGAAGATACAACAGGCTGGAAAAGGCTTAGCGAGTGTTGTGGTGATTTGTAAAGTGATAAGTTTAGCGACACTGCTGTAGTTACTTGTAGTTCCAGTGGTGTGTATAAGTGGTCAATAAATCCATTTACCTATCCATATCCCGTCTAGAGTCATACACACCCTTAAACACATGACAATATATTTTAATCCTTACGCTCACATACTAATAACACATTTGGAAAGGAAATTTAAAACCAGTTTTAAACATGTGTTCTCAGGTCTTTCTACATTGCATGTATGAAAATAACATTTTCTGTCTGAAGGACCTTCGAGCGCGCAACTTTATGAAATATACGTCCTGGGTTTCCTACATTATCTGCCATATTACGATATCATTATGTCACGTGCACGGGGATAACGTGTCTAATAATAATGGGTTTTGGATTTGATGATTGGGTTTATTGGCACCTATTCGCAATTACAATTAATTACAACAGCTCACACAATGAACTCCTGAACGTCTGTCTGACGAACCTCTTTGAAGAATCTCTCACTAATCTCGGACTGATCTCTACTACTCTCGAATCTGAGTCTGTCTGACGTTACGACCGACATTCAGTCGGCTAGTCTATCTTGGAATAACGCACCCTTCTGGGGCTTAAGACCAGATTTTTATTATTGTCAGACAGTTGCGTATATGTTGATGTGGTGTGCACCGTCTGACGAGAGGACGCGTCTGTCGGTTACAATTGCTGTCGGCCCTCGCCAGCGCAATCATTCTCGGGTCTGAGTCCCGTGGTACTCGTGACCATATTTTGCTGTTTCAGATTTCAGACTTCTCTTTACGTCGCCTCCTACGACTCGCAGGGTTACGGTGGAGGTATTCGACCCCGCCTCCACACGGGATTATTCTCGAATGCACGAATCAACTCGTTTTATAACTGCCACGCAGCCCTGAGAGAAGTCACCATGTTTAAGGGTTTCACTACTGCTTTTCATGAAGGCGTTGTCTCGGAAACGTGCCTAGCAAAATAAACAATTTATTGTCTGGCTCTACTATTCCGGCTTTTAGACAATGTTTACCGAGCGTTGCTCAGCAATCGACTGTTACACCTGGTTGTCCCGGAAACGTGTTTTAATAAGCCGTTTTCTAGCAATGGATTCCGTCACAATATGTTGAAAATAGAACCTAGCAATTTTAAGATAATGACGTAATAACCTACTGCACTATCTGATGATATCTGAGACACAACTTAAGCTGTCATGTGCTCCTCTGTGAACTTACCACCGCCATTCTGGTAGCAAATGTAGGGGAAGCGCCACACGTTGCCTAGATCCACTGCGAAGCCGATGACGGCCAGAAGGAATTCCACCTTCTTGCCCCACGTCTCCCGAGGCCTGTCTGGTGTCAAGGTCACCGTGACGATTTTTCCTTGCTGCTGGTAGCCGTCCCCTTGCTGCTGCTCGGCCCCCCCTGCTGCCTGGTCCTCCGTTCCCTGATCGCTCGTCATGGTCCCCAGCACGCCCAGAATATGAGCCACCTGAAAATAATTCCCACCCATATGACAGTTGTGTGTCTTTCTAAGAGGCGAGGGGGCCAGAGAATAAGCCAAACAATGAACCAACAGAACAGGTGGCAACCTCTAGTTGTTTCTTGTCTGGCTCACTCTTCAACCCTAAAGATGAAGGCGATATCTTCTTCCGAAGTATACAACGTCACAACTCAGAAGACTGTTAAGAATAATGATATCAATTAAAGATTAGAAGTCTGTGGGTATATTCCACTAACATGGCGCTTTTAGTTGCTGTGCTTATTACGAAATTCACCAAGTGTGTAAAGAAGAAGAGCAGATAATTCTACTTTTCAGGTTTTCATAGAATTTCTTTTCCAGCGCTTTGATAAAAGCACGGAATTACATAGGAAGACGAAATCCGAATACGGCCTGACCACGTGACAGTCCCGCCACACACAGATAACAGCGTTCGATATATCGACAATAGGAACGTATCATTCAGACTGGAATTCTATTTCCGCCAGGGGCCAGTAGGTGATCCTGTAGTCATCAGTGATTTTCAACTTCATGTGATTCCATTCTCCCACTGAGTGAAGATGGAGAGTTTTACTGCCTGTAGAGGAAAGAGAGAATTGAATGGCATAATGAAGGGTTACGAAAAGGGCAATAAATCGGCGTCTTGTTAGTAGGATAGGGTGACCCTCCCTCACAGCTTTCGCTTCACAGATTGGTACAGAATACTGATTCCTCCCATCTCGTGTTCAGTGCAAATAAATACGCACCCAAAACACATGCCAGTCGTAGCGTGAATGAGCACTATCCTTCTCTGGGGCGGAGGGTTTCAAAATTTGCTTGAAACTTATGTTACAGGCACTTAATATTGTAAGTTTCAAGGTTTTAACAATCATCATTATTAAGTTAGTGATCTTCTGGGTTCTGGCACCTTGTAGTTTTGTTGGCAGTTACAGAAATTTCGGAGGAATATGCTGTCTCCATCTTCAGGGTTGGAATATTTTGAGTAATATGNCAACCGCGGCAGCCCGGGTTAATCCCAGTTCTGGTCAAGTGGGATTTGTGGTGGACTAAGTGGTGCTGGGGCGGTTTTTCTCCGAGTACTTCGGTTTCCCCTGCCAATCTTCATTCCACCAAATTCTCCATCATCATAATCACCCGGGGCAGGTACAGTTGGCCAATCAGTGGCCGCCGTGCCTAGTGGACCCAGTTGGACTCCACCCCCCACTAAACGAATTAAAAAAATAATACATGAAGTTCAGAGTCTGTGGTCGCTGAGAAACTTCTAAATAGTAAATACGATTTTATTCCATGCATGCAACTATGAAGTTTCAGTCCATAAAATAATTCCATTTTAAAAATCCTTAAATTCAGTTGTTTTAAGATGTTCATGTAACAGGCGGCAAAATAACTGCAGTAAATGCTTAAGCACGTGGAAACCAAAGTACAGAGAGAAATTCTGAGATCATACGAACACGATGGCCTGGTACGTCAGTTTGAAATGTTGAAATTAAACAGACCTGAGCAGTGCCCACTAGCCTGGCTGTCAATGAATGAAATTGCTGGTTCACGTTAGATAGTGTTGTATGATCCGTTGTATGAAAGGGCCTCGGAATTTTAATTTATTGGTTGAGAGCTCTACAATTTGGAAACTAAGTTTAGAAACCTCCAGAGTAATAGATTTGGTTTTCATCAATTTAATCCAGGACGGCAGATTTGACCTTAAAATTAACTTCAATAATATTTATATAATTTCGAACCTCACAGAAAACGTCATTTTTAATATTGTTTAAATGAGCTTCCCGCTTCAAAGATGTAAAGGGTTTCTGTCCGATATGCTCATGAAAGAGCTCAGATAGCCCTAAAATCCTTTACGCGGGATAGCGGATGTTCTGGCAAAAATTCAAATTGGGTGCCTCCTGGAATCAAATCAGCAACAAATTCGGATCATCCTGTATTTCAGAGTACATAACTCGTGTAACGTTATGAGGCAGTTTCCGTGATGTTACAGTGGTTTCCTGGAGTGCAGGAGAGCTTTCCTCTACACTATACAGACTCGCAAGCGGACGGCTCAAATAACTCCAACAGCTCAACAACGTAAGGCCACTGGTCTATATTCAGTAGGTCCCAGCTCGATACAACCTGACGAATCGGACTAGTTGCGTCGCTCAGAATGAAGAAGGCGTCGGTGTGTAAACAGCTGCGTCGAGTAGCTGGCTGGCTCAGTAGTGGTCAAGAAATTCCCTGGAATTTTTAGAGCCCGAAGTTTCGTTACAGTGTTTAAAACAATCTGCCACTCCACCTTTTCCTGAGCCAGATTTATGCATTTCATACCCTCATGACTTATTTCTTTAATATTTATTTAAATATGAAATTGTATAGGCGATAAAACCTGTTTCGTTTTTGTCATAATTTCTGTTAGTAATAATTTTCGGCCCGAAGAGAGTCAGAATATTTCAGTCGGTATAGCGATGTCCTACGGACTGGACGGCATAGGAAACGGGGTTCGATTCTTGGCAGGGGCAACAGAATTTTCTCTTTTCCACATCGTCCAGATCGGCTCTCGTGTCCATCCAGCCTCCTGTCCAATGGGAACACGGGGCTCTTTCCCGAGAAGTAAAGTGACCGGAGCGTGAAACTGACCACTCACCAAGGTTAGGAGTACGCGGATCTTTACTTCTGCTTCCCCATACGTCTTCATGGAGTAGATTTATTAATTTATTATTAATGAACTTTAAATTAATCTGCGAAGTATTTTTCTTGTAGATTTTATGTTTGTAGTTTAATGTTATTTCTTAGGACTGAAATGAATTCAACATCTTTTGTTATCAGCCAGTTTTGGGCCCCCTTAACTGCCCCCCTGGATCACCAGGTTAAATCAGATGCGTTACCAATCAGAGCCATAGATCACGTGAAATAATCGCAAACGCTAAACGTTCTGGGCAAATATGCAACCATACGAGCTTCATTCCTACAGATGTAGTCACCACGACGTTTCGGCCACTAAATGACCACCATCCGATGCATGTACCCATACAATTATACAAAAACCACATCACTTCAACATTCTTAATGTTGTAAAATTTATTATTTTATGTAATTAAGGAATCAACTCAGATCCGTGTAACAACTGAGTAAAGATATGTTTAACCGATTAAGCACTACGCCATGAGGACGTATGGCGGAGTGGACGTTTTCTTGACCCCGGCACTAATTGAAGGTGAGTGGTGGGCTTCACGCCCATGCCGTTTTATCCCCGGGGAGAGAGTCCCCAGTACCCGTTGGATAGGAGTTTGGGTGGACCCCAAAGACGGTCTGGACCACCTGGAGAAGAGAAAATTCATGATCCTACCGGAATTCGAACACTGACACAGTAGCCCATAGCCAGCTGGTCTACCGAATGCACTATCCCGGCTCTCAAAAACTGAGTAAAATGAATATTAACATAAATCGTTTGAAATGATTTAGAAGTATGCAAAATATATGCAAATGATGTAAGCGTCACAACATGTATGCCGGGATGCATATGAATTGCATGATTGCATTTATGTCAACGCTGTTGCATCCGTTGCAGGAAACTTACCACAGATACACATCAGTTCTCATGGCGAAATAAATGTAAGTTAAAGTTCTATGCTGTGTGCATGATCTGCACTAACAATTTTAATTGTTGCCTCTGTAATCTAGAGATATGATAACTTTCTGCAGTTTTAATGCTTCTGTGTAATCTTGTTTGTGTAATCACCAGACAAGGAGCATTTAATGCCCGATACATGCGGTTTCACTGATTGATTCTACCTAAATGAAGCCTGTGTGTACGTAAAAATAAGTAAAGCTATCCCGGTAACAGGCCATGGAGGTCCATAGGGTTGTGAGACGTCGAGGATCCCACACTTTCTAGATAATCGGCTCACAGATGGCGGTGAGGTTGTCAGCCCTACACGCCAGCTGTCCTTTACACCACAGGAAGATTCCTGGTACTCATTTCTGTTAGAGGCTGAGTCGAGCCCAGGGCCATAGTGCGCCTGGAAGGATTATTGAATTGAAAAATTCAGTGACCTCATCAGGAATCGAACCAGGGACCTTCCGACTTGTAGCGCAGGGCCTTAACCAACTACGCTACCGCGTGTTCCTTTGTGAACATATAAAGTGAGCATTTATAAGGATACAGAAGGACGTTATAAAGTTGCATAAACATTCCATATACACGTACTATACCATACGCGGCTAATCTTGGCTATGAAATCGATTGTTGTACGGCAGACCACTGTTGGTTGCTCGGCACCGAACAATAGTGAAATCCTTCCTACTACTAGGCTAAAGCCATTTTCAACTAAATCGACCTTTGGCATTTGGGCCCCCAGTACGGGTATCGTAATTTTTCTGAAGACACCATGTGTGCAATTTCATTTTGACAGACAACTTCAGTAAATTGTTGAAATTTAACTGACATCGGTTTTTGAGAAAATCACCATTTTATGTTTTGGGACCCATATGAAAGGCCCCTAGTTTTGGACCTAGAACGTTCATGTTCACGGATAAACTATTGAATATCGAGTATAAATAAAATCCTTTCAGCTGTTCAGGATCTAGCGAGGGGCATATACAGACATACAGGTATATAGAGATGGCATACAAAAACCATTTTTTTCGGGTGCAGGAAAGTTGAAAACGTGCAAATCCCTCAAAATCTCGATTATTTCACCATCACAGAGCTGTCTCGTGCTGCGTGCGCGATAACCTACAAAAAACACACAAGAGCCATTGTCTTTCCTTTACCGGGATTTGTAAATGTTTGGTTTGTTCTGCCTGAATTCGAGTCCTCGAAATGTGAGAAGAGAAAATTTCAGCATACGAGACGGGTGTTCAGAAAGTAACGGCATTTATTAAATTCTGTCAACCTGAAAGACTGGAGTGTCTTGGAAGTTGCGTTCCAGATTCCATTCTGCAGGTTAATGAAACCCGTATTCTGTGGTTTTGATGCTTTGAGCTTCATCATCTCTCTCTGTATTTCTGTCTTTCCTTCTGTAACAAAGATTTCGCCAAACAGCTAAGACTTTGGGAGACCAGAGAAATTACACAGGATTCACCGAAACATTGCTTACTCTTCTACCAGACCATACCGCGTCACATCCCAAAACGCTGTATTGGTAATAGCTTTCATACTGACTTGCACTGCTCGTCTCACTGCTTGCATACGCAGTATCTCTCTCGATGGCTCGACAGCTTTTGGGGCCTTCCCCGCGTTTACCGTTTCTTAATTCTATAAACAGTCGGTAGCACTCCTTGGGCGGGGGATCAGCCCATCGCAAGACTGCTACCTACACACGGATCAACACAAACACAAAATAAACACAAACAGACATCCATGCCTGGAGTGAAAATCAAACTCATGATGTCAGTGTTCGAGCGGGCAAAGACGGTTCATGACTTAGACCTTGCGGCCATTGTGATAATCTGCATATGTACCACACCTGAGAAAATATTGTGATGGTGAAAATAATGGATATAGATATTTTGATGGATTTACCACCGACTGCTGGTTGGTCATCTCTCTGTCTTCATGTGGCCCTCGCTAACACCCGAACGGTTGAAAGGTTGTTATTCATATTCGGTATTTTAGAATTTATTCATCATAAGTCAATGCCCGGTGAATATGGACATTCTGGCTCCAAAAGTATGGGCACTGCGAATGTGCCTAAAAGATAAAGTAACTAATTTTGTCGAAAACGCCTTCATCGATTTGATTAAATTCCAATAATGCATGGAGATCATCTCCCTAAATAAATCTAGGTAGATAGTTCGCATATGTAGAAAATAACGGTAGGCGCACTAGGGAACCAAACGCGAAATGTTTAATTAAAATGAGCTTTGTCGGTCGGACGGATTTCGTTTTTGTTCGGTATTCAGTAATCAGCCTTCATCTACAGCGCAACAGTCTATTTTGTTTCCAAGGCAACCTAAAAAAAATATTAAGACTCTAAGGGAAAAATGCCGTCTTCTGAGATGTGGCGCCGTATAGATCTTGCGTAAACCGACGTTTCGGAGGAACGTATATCCTCCATCTTCAGGGTAAAAAAATCCGCGAGCGAGGAACTAGCTGCAGCCACCTGCTCACTCTGGTTCCTCGCTCGCGGATTTTTTACCCTGAAGATGGAGGCGATACACTCCTCCGAAATGTCGGTTTACACAAGATCTACACGGCGCCACATCCCAGAAGACGGTATTCTTCATAGTCACCGCCGTGAAAAGCTCAAATCTTACATTGTGTAAGAGAAAGTATGTGTAATTACCCCGCATCAATTTATAATATTATTAGGGCGGTGTGAGACTGTGCCGTTGTACTGCCTCTGTTCTAGATCTGGCCGTTCTGAGTAGAAAGCTCAGTGGATTTGGTCACGTCCACTAACTGAGGAAAAAAAACACCATAGAATGTTACTTTGGTAACATTCTATCGAACTGCAAAGCCTCACATCCCAGGAGAGCCTAGTGTTCAGCTTGTGTTTGTTTTCTAAACACTGTAGAGCGTGGACAAGCTGTCAAGAGGCAAGAGGTGGAGGGTGTAGCCGACTAGCGGATCACGTAAGGCGAGAATAAATCTGCCGATTCGTCTCGGGACTTGTAGCAGGCGTGTGGAAAAGAGCTGCAAACACAGAAAAGAATGACTCACTTGTCACAGGTAAATGGCTTCCTTCTCCGGCGATTTTAATGCCTCGAATATACATAAAAATGCGAATTTTCTGTTATTGTTTCCCCTAAATGTGGGAGCATCGACGTCTCACAATCCTATGGGCCTCCACGGCCTGTAGCAGAGATAGCTTCACCTTTTGGGGGCACGCTATAGCGTAGTTGGTTGAGGCACTATGCTACTATGTACAAGACGGAAGGTCGTGGCTTCATTTACCGATGAGGTCATTGGATTTTTCAGTTTACCTAATCCTTCCAGCCGCACTATGACCCTGGGATCGACTCAGTCTCTAACAGATATGAGTACCAGGAATCTTCCCGGGGGTAAAGTGCGGCCGGCGCGTAAGGCTTACGTCAGCGCCAACTCTGAGCCGATTATCTAGCAAATGTGGGAGCCTCGCCGTCTCACAACCCTATGGGCCTCACGGCCTGGTACCTACAGCGGTCCAAACAGAGATTTTTGCACATTTAATCAATACTTTAACGAAAGTACACGACAGCTGAACGTACTGAACAATATACAAGAATTTATGTAGAGTTTCTGAATGAGGTTCAATTGATCATTCCAAGTTTTATATACTTACGTAAGTAAACCTTAATTAGGAGCCTGGATGGCGTAGTCGGTATAGCGACTGGCTACGGGCTGGACGAGAAATGGATCGGAGTTCGAGTCCTGGTAGGGTCAAGAATTTTCTCTTCTCCATGCCATCCAGACCGTAGCTGAGACCCACTCAGTCTCCTACCGAATGAGTACCGGGAGCTTTCCCTGGCGGTAAAGCGGTCGAGGCGTGAAGCTAACCACTCATCTGCAGCTAGTCCCGAATTCAAGAAAACTTGAATCTCTACATCCACTCCCCCATACGCCTTCATAGCGTAGTGCTTAATTCGTTAAGCACAGGAGCACGTTACCTGTAAACTTTAATTTCGCTACTTAAATGCAATTCCTTCTGTAAAGTTTTAGACGCTGTATACTGTGATACAGACAAGGAAATGAACTATACTCTAGAACGGATATGTCTATTTTCCCTTTTTATAAAACTATAGTTTTTAACACTAGAATTGGCCGCTTGGTCGGGTTTTACCCTTTGTGAGCGACCAGCCAGCCCCAAGTACGTTCGCTGATAAACAGCAGGAGTTCAGTCTGTTCAGAAACCGCGTGACAGAAACATCGGGAGCCGAATTGCTTTGTTGCAGTTTTATAGCCTTTTTTTTAGCGTCGTGTGAGTTGTCTAGCCCCTTCCGTAGCTGCAGCCTTCAGAGCACAATGCCATGAATATCCAATTGTTTCTTACAGTGCATAGTTTTTGCCGATTCAAAACTGAGTCTTCATGAGCAAATACAATTAACAAAACAATTCGCGTTAGCCGGAAAACAACATTCCACGATGTTTCATTTGCCACCACTCTATGTTCTAAGTTTCCTTGCGTCCTCCTTCCTCCTTTACTTCCTTCCGAGGAGCGGTGCATGTGACTGGTGCGCGTCTCAGCCTCCAGTTCTAGAGAAAAAGCATTATAACCACCTTAACGGCATGCTATACGTTGAAGAATGTTTCTCCAATTGTAACGAAATCAGTAACACACTCCGACTGTAACAAAAGTAATCTTATACTTCGAATATACGGAGATTTGGCGGGTTCTTTCGTATTCGGAACGTTCCGTGTTAAAATCTCGGCACGAAAACCAGCTATCCTGCCTGAGATATTTTGCGTTTTCCTCATGGCAGCGAGGAAAATTTCGCGTTAGTACTTGTAATGAAGCAAGTGGTGCGTCCTTCTATGTCATTTACAATTAATGGTTCACTAATTATGCTGCCATTCAACGCTATACAGGATCATCCAAAAAGAAATGCTACCATATTAAATTACTGTAATTATGTTAATTATTATCAAGGTTCTGATGACTATAACTTTCAGGAAGATGGGGATCCGCCTCATTTTCTTAGGGAGGTTCACGAAGTTTTGAATCGTGTGCTTCCTCAGCGATGGATCGGACGCCATGGGACCAATGACAAGCCGTTGCGCTGGTGGCCGCACGGATCACCGGACCTGACACCCTGTGATTTCTTCTTGAGGGGCTATGTGAAAAACACTGTCAACCTGCCACCATTGCCCAGGAATTTACAGGAGCTGCAGAATGGAATTGTGGCTGCTTTGGGAGGAGTAACGACTGATATGTTGCAGCGAGTCTGGCCTGGATATGGGCCGTGTGACACGACGCGCATATAGTGAGGGCTTGTAACGAACAGGTGTGAAACTTGGGCGGTTTTTCTAGGATTTGAAATGTATTAAATTGTTTTCAGATAATAATTAACATAAATAAAAACTTCGTGGTTTTAGTCCGCAAGCGAACTATACCGACCGAGTGACCGCCGCTTGTCGGCGAAGTTAATGCCAACTTTAGCGGATAGATGGTGTTGCGTGGTCAGAGCAACGAATCCCCACGACCGTTAATTTCGGTTTTCTAGAGCGGAGCCGCTATTTCCTTTAAATAGCTCCTCAATTATCCTCACGAGGCTGAGTGGACCCCGTTTCAGACACACTACTTCTCAGAAAATCTGGTAGCGCAGGGAGTCGAACCGGGACCTCTGGGCCTGTAACCAGGAACTCTGACCATTAGACCACAGAGGGGGTCATTTAACATAAATACAGTAATTTAAAATGGTGCATTCTTTTTGGAAGATCCTGTGTAATCTGAGACAGTGACTTAGGATTAAAACTATACTGTGCCTAAAATATCTTGGATGGTTCGTCATTATCATCAGATAGTTAGGCAGACTGTTACGTCATCATTAGAAGAGACTAAGTTCTATCTTCAACACACGATAGGAACCAAAATTATCACACAAAAAATTAATTAAACACAGGACGCCTATTCTGTGAGGTTGTCTACTCAACGTATGACGTAACTCCAAAGATGTTCCAGACAAGATATTGTCACGCCTATGGGTGACTTATAAGGCGGGGTTTGGATTTGTAATTGGATTTATTGATCACTCCTTTACAATCATTCGTGATCGCAATAAATTACATCGCTGTTGCTTATCTACTCACATCACAAATTATTAGGACACGCTAAGTCTTCTCACTCTTCACTAGTCATGTCCTAGCAACAGCAGAGGAGACTGTTGCTACCATGTTCAGGGTGAGAAGTCTCTTCTACCCTGAAGAGGAAGGCATGAGATTCCTCCGAAACATCGATATCTTTTTACCATATTACACCGTTTCGTGGAGGCAAAACTTCTGTCTCCAACTTCGGGGCAAAGCAGTCTCTTTCACCCTATATATGGAGGCAACAGATTACTCCGAAACGTTGGTACCTTTCTTCTGGACCACACCGTTTCATGGCGAATGAATCTACTGCTATCATCTTCAGTGACAATAAATTGTTTCTAAACTGAAAATTGAGGCATAATATTGCTCCGAAACGTCGCTACCTCTCGACTATACTACACATCATCATATTCACTGACGTTACGACCTCAATTCTCACAATGTTCTTCCATTTAGATGTGTAATTCGGTGGCGTAATTACCCGCAGTGTGAGTGAATATGGATCTTCTTGTTCCTGAAGGAGACACAGTAGCATTGCAGTAAGAGCGCGGCGCCGCACAGGACAAGACACCGCTCTCTGTGCCTCTTATGAAGCTGTGTGTGATGTAGCTTTGTGCTGCTCGTCTTGGCGGTGAAGGGCTTTCATACAGCAGACTCCTGTCTTTATCTTATTCCCATTATGGTCAAAGGAAAGACGAAATGAACACGTGTTCCCTGAACTGGACACAGTATTATAACTGTTATTTGTGTAGGTATCTGTCTCTGACAAGACAAAGATGGTACTACACAGATAAAACCGAACAGACGTTGATATGAGACCAAGAAGAAAACCAGAGATGATATAGTCCCTGTGCTTAATTAAGAACCGTTGCATAAAGCCATACGGGAGAGCTGGAGGCATAGCTCCATGTATACCTATTATCTGCACCAGATTGAAGTCATTGCTCAGTTTCACGCCCCGGCCGCTTTATCTCTGGAGAAAGAAACTCTAATACTCATTAAATATGAGGCTGGAAGTCTCGCATAGCCTATCTGGGTGCTGTGGAGAAGATAATGTCATACCACTGCCAGGAATCGAACCGATTTTGCAGTTGTCCAGCCTGCAACATAGTTGCTATACTGACTGAGCTATCCCGCCTCCAGCAGAGCCTACTACCTGATAGAGATGTATTTCTTTAGATATAGGAGCTTTACTCTGCACTTGTCAGCATCAGAGCCTACTACCTGATAGAGATGTATTTCTTTAGATATAGGAGCTTTACTCTGCACTTGCCAGCATCAGAACACACTACACAGCACCAGAAATTCATTTGGATTCACCTGGTTTAGGAAGCTCTAGTTTAATTTATTTGCATGGCTTATTTAATGGGGCATGCGATAGCGTAGTTAGTCGAGGCACTATGCTATAAGCTGAAAGGTCGTGGGTTCGGTTCCTGATGGATTTTTCAATTTACCTCATTCTTCCAGCCTGACTATGGCCTTAGGGTCGACTCAGCCTCTAACAGAAATGAGTACCAGGAATATTCTTGGGGGTAAAGGGCGGCCGACCATTGCGTAAGCCTGACAAACTTGTGGTCACGTGTGAGCCGATTGTCTAAAAAATGTTGGAGCCTCAACAGCTTGCAATCCTACTGACCTCAAGGCTTGTCACAGGAACAGCTTCAACGTTCTTTTTATTTAACGGAGCTGTCAGTAGCTCAGAATATGTAGATTCGAATGACAGGACCGTTTAATGAACTACGAATTATAAAGAATTTAGAAGGAAGCGTTCATGACCTAATTGGAGGTACCAGCCTCTTATTCGCCTCTAAGGATTGAATAAAACCATAAGAAACCTCCATTTCGATATTTGGTGTCCTGGATGAGATTCGAACAAGGTCGGCTGTTGTGAACACGGTAATGAACCTTTATATTCACCAGTATGAGAACCTCAATACGCACACAGATGAATCCAATACACTCACACCCTAAGCCTTTACGATTCGTCTTTTAAAACCTCTCATCTCTGTTTAGATCTACTGTAATAGAGTGCCGTACATTACAGAAGTTGCTGGCTTAGTAAAATGCACTAGGCGAGTATTCGGGAAGTTCTGGGTTTGAATCTCGGTTGCTACACCGCCTATCCTGACTGAGGTTTGTCATGGTTTACCTCAACCCTCCAGGCAAATTCTGATATATTACCTCGATTATTCTACGATCTATTTTGTCCGATTCCTTTCCAATCAATCTCTCTCCTTCGGTTCGACGTTTCGATCTCTAGATACAGACCGCGTCGTTAAACAACTCACGAAAGAATGATCAAATATTGTATTCCTATTGTCTGGATCGCGCTAAGGTATGTATGTGTGTCAATGAAGGGTGTCCCTACACAAGCAGAATAGCCCGCCCTCACATATGTTGACACGCGACTCAGTAAGTGACTCATGCCCATGGTCCCCGGATATACCGCGAACGTATGCAGAGCTGGCCACCGCAGTCACCGTACTTCAACCAGTCTCAATTTCCCTGTCTATGTGCGCAAGGTCATTGCCTCATTCCTCGTACTGTGGGTACAGCAACGCGTATCTATGGCCGAGACACCCTTCATTACTTTACAAGTAAAATGTAAAGTTGTCCCTGTGCTTAATTAATTAAACACTATGCCATGGAGACATAGTGGGAGTGGAGGTATAGCTCCACCATTCTTGACCTCGGCATTAGTTGGATGTTAGTTGTCAGCTTCAGACCTCGGCCGCTTTACCCCCTGTACTCATTGTATAGGAGGCTCGGTGGATCCCAGATTCCGTCTGGACGCTATGGGGAAGAAGAATTCTTAACCTTGCCTGGAATCTAAACCCGGTCCGCCCAGCCAGTAGTCAGTCGCTATCCCGGCTCCTCGCATTACACGTTCTGCTGTGAAATGGCCTTGAATATGTATCAAAGCTGACGGTGGACATTTTGAACATTTGTTGAAAACAGAGAAAACTCTGTATATCAAATCATATAAAACCATTAAGTGTCATTTCATGTTGTAATAAGCATGTCTGTTGTAAAGGTAAAGTTGTCTCTGTGTTAGCTAATTAAGCACTACGCCATGAAGACGTATGGGGGAGTGGATTTATAGGTCCACATTTGCTTGACCTAGGCACTAATTAGAGGTGAGTGGTCAGATTCACGCCTCGGCCGCTTTATCTCCGGGGAGAGAGCCCCGGTACACATTGTATAGAAGTTTGGGTGGACCCCCAGAGTCGGTCCAGACAACATGAAGAAGTGAAAGTTTTTTGATCCTACCGGGACTCGAACTCCGACCTCTCGGTCGTCCAGCCCGTAGCCAGTCGCTATACCGCCTATGTATTCAAATTACCTTAATTTCCCCTACCCATAGTTCTGTAACCGTTGGGAGTCAGAACCCTTGCTGATATAAGAATCTTCACTCAGGAAGTCACGGAACACCCTGTATATATTCCTGCAATGCTGTGTGCTGTAGAGAGGGTGGATGTATTATTCGTTCATGCGTGAGATTGTAGCAGACAGCGCGGAAGCTGCACTGTCCAGGAGGGCCGGACGTGCCTAGTCCAGGAGGGTGACACTAACACACAAGCTATACGTGTACATCTCTTCTCCGCGACGGCTAACTTCAATGTACGGGACGCTGAAGGACTTTCAAGCTAAGCAATGTTGATGATGAATTGACATAGGCCAGAGGTAGAGGAAACGGGAAAACACCAAAGTAAAGCAATATATTGAGGCACATATTGACCGAGCAAGCTGGTCTAACAGTGACGCTCTAGGCTTTTGAGGTGCCCGTCTCATATCTCCGATAGGTCGTTGGCTATTCTGAGGTTTGTCATGGTTTTTCTTAGTCCATTCGGGCAAAGGCCAGGATAGTGCCTTGATTAGGCTTGATTTTCTGTTCCATCAATCAACCTATCATTCTACACTGTAAAACACAGCTATTGAGAGCGTCGTTAAATGAACAAAACAAGATATACATCAACATTTCTTTACTTGACACGTTAACCCTTTAGATCAAGGTGGCTAGTATATATATACCACCGTATTTATCATTAGAAACAACTCTGCATTCTGCCTGAATACTGCAGTTATGTGCTCTGTATGATTCTCCAGTCACAGAGACTGTTTCCTTAAACAGCATTTTCAAAAAGGAAGAACAATTTTGTCTCACTTGCAAATGAAAAGCTGCAAAATTTACCCATTAGCATCTCTACGCATGTAATGACTCGAAAACCATAGACTGGATTTTGACTAAATTTGAATTCGCCTGTCTTGAGCATGAATTTTTCTTTAGGTGTTAATTTAAAGCCGCTGTCCGTATGTATAGTCGGATGATAGGATGAATGATGAACGATAGGCTAGGAGAGATTTGGAAGGAAGCGGTCGTGGTATAATCGAGATACTATTCCGACATATGCATGGAGGGACTGAAGAAAGCCATGAAACACCTCAAATAGGATATCCGATGACATGGCCGAGATCAGAATTGAGCACCTCTCAATTGCAAGCCCAGGGTTTTACTACTAGACCGACCTGTTCAGTTTGAAGCACAGCTATCTCATAACTTGCTAAGACACATGTTTCGAACAGAAGTTGCAGGGAAACCTGAAATACAAATTTATATGTTCAATGTATTTTTGCCATAGGTCCTGCGTTTATAAAGATAGTAAAACAGAACGTAATCATATACGCAAAATTTTTTGTTTTGTGTACGTTTCCTAACTTGGATTTCAGGTTCTCACATCTGTGACGACGAAGAATAATATCTTCTCTAAGATATGACGCCGTGTAGTCCGGTGGAAGTTCACTGACGTTTCAGAGTAACGTAGTAAAAATATCTTGCTGCTACCACTTGCTGTTCAGCTTGGTTGGCTCCATTATCTCAATATGGAGGCAATATATTCCTACGCAACCTCGATAAACGTCGACCAGATTACACGGCGTTACATTCATATAACAGTAGCATTAATTTCCTAACTCGTTAAGAACGAGGGAGACTCAGTAAATAGGTCACAAATGGACATAAAACATAAAACAAGTGATATTCGAACCTGGATAAAACATTTATTTCTCGAAATATTCTCCACCAACACTGATACACTTGTCCCATCGCTTAACAGTGTGTCAAAATCCACAGCGTACAAGTTTAGGACTGTTGTCTCAGCCAATTCCGCACCTCCGTTTCACCACCTGCTACTTTAGAACGCTCTTGGGAGCATTTCTCGACCCAGCTGTGAACCGCTTTAGGCAACAAACACTTCCCTCTGAATATCCTTTGCATTGAGTTCTTCTGCCCACAAAAAAAAAAAAAAAAAAACACAACAGAATGTTACTCTTCGGTATTATACACCTCAAGTACAGCTGCCATTTTGACTATTGAAACCAGCCTCTGAATATGGGCATGCGCATCTGCTACCTAGGCTGTCTTGAAACTCTATTGTGCTGCTACCTAGTGATACATATAGGAAAACTATTACATCCATTACAGCTGTTGTACTTCCATTTTTGCTCTATTTACTGACTCTCCTTCGTATTACGTAGAAGAATTTCACGATTAATAGGTTTATTATTTATTAATTAAAATTGTATTTAATAATTCATAATAATATTTGTATAGTATGAACAGAAACCAGTTACGTGTATCTTCTAAAGGTTCTGACAATGGAGTATAATACTCAGAATTACTGGGTTCTTGGTCTTTGTCCACCAATTTCCTAAAGAAATGGTATATACCGGGTCCATACCGGTTGTATAAGTAGATTCTAACGGGTTCTGACAATGATGGATAATACTCAGAATTACCGGGTTTTGGGGCTTTGTCTGTCGTCCAGTATTCTAGAAACTAGAAAACACAACGTTCCGGAAACTGGATCTGTTTCCGTGCTCAGGTGAGTGGGGGAGACACCTACTCTGTTGGGTCTCATGTGATTAAATAGTCGTAATGAATCTGACAGGGGTTGTCCAGTGATTGCAGTTAGCTCATTCTAAGGACCCAACAAAATAGGCGTCTTCCTCCTCACCTGAGGACGAAAACAGGTTTTGTTTGCGAAACGTTGTGTTTCCTAGTCTCTATAATACAGAACGATTGACAAAGTCCAAAACCCCAGTAACTGTCAGTTAGACATAGCTTGTTGCAGTGCTTGTGTGTACCCACTTGTCGTCGATAGAAGCGCTGCATTGTTTCTTGTTACTATCAAGTTGTAGTGCAAAATGTTACGTAACATAGCTCTGCAGATTACACAAGCGCCATTACAGAACATGGCTTCAGACACAAAACAGAAATGAGTAACATGTCAATATGATAAGTGGACATATATCATGAGAAAGTGCAGTATTTTCATGTTTCTGTCAGCCCCATCTGTTTATGTTCATAGTTTAACAGCCAGCAAATCTAATCTGTAGTTTCAATGGTGCTACAGGCAGATTATTTACGATCCGAGCCTAAGCACAGCTTTCCCACTCTGCGCAAACTCTGTGTCAATTGCCGCGTTTCCTGCTGGATCTAGCTCAGACACTCAAGTTGTTCTGTGGATATACGGAACACTTTATGCTGTATGTTTTCTTTGAGTGCTTCTTCTGTGAGTGGTTTGGTTTGATAGATTTCTTCCTTCAAAACCACGCGGACATGAGGAAGTCACGCTGTGTAAGACCGGAGAAGCCATAAGACCGACTGACAACTTAACATGTCGGCACAGCCCATGATGAAATAATTTTCAGTTTTCAGCATCGAATCCGCGTGTTCCTTCAGTCTAATTGAATATGATCGAGCAGGTTCGTGTAGCGGTAACATTGTAGACTTGTATTCGGGAGATATTCGGTTCGAATCTCAGTCGGAACACATGCTGTCATGCATGAGGTTTTCCATGATTTTTCAGTCATTCAAAGAGAATGACGGAATGGTATCTGTGAATTTGTCGTTTATACAAATAATTTTTCCAGATCCGGGGCCCTTTGTGACATTTCGTAACAAGCTTATTTTTAACGTCGAGGAATTGTTAGCACCATGCCCAATCCCCAGCTTGAGGACCACCCCTTGTCGGCTATTCACGACTGATTATTCAGTATATTCTCAGCTACCTTCCACATCTGGATGCCATCTCCTTCACCCGAAACATGAGGACGCGCCATGAAATGGTTAAAGGGGGACCACCTAACGTGGAATGACACAAAATTCGAGTTCGAAATATCTGTAATCGACATTTTGTAGACAGACTCCCAACACGCCATTTTGGTATGGCGCACTTCTCGCATCAATAAGAAAACATCTGAAGGGAGCTTCAGAACGATAAGCCTAAAAATTCTTTGTTTTTTTTCTCCAGATCTTTCAGGTTAATAGAAGAATCCAATAGAAATAATTTATAATGACTATATGTTGTAATGTAAACGAGTTAGGAAATATATGCATAACGTAATAATTCTGTTGCATTCACTGTTATTACCAATAAATTCTTCAGTTCGGTTATGCCACTTTCTTTTATCTTAACTGACGTGAAAACGGGATGGACAAGATCGGACAAGATAGTGCTCCCCAGTATAAAGTCAGTTCAACGCTTCCCAGCAAAGAAATCTCTTTTGTTTAATTCCCCCGAAACCCGGAAGATATACGGAAACCGTGAATTCTGTTCAAAAAATTTCAGTCCTGTCTAAACGATAAATATTTAACGAGTCATGCTCGAGATGAGGCACAAACTCATGCAGGTCTTCACGTGAAAAGTCCATCATTGTTGACCGATACGGCTTTTGTTGCTGTTACATTTGTCTATAATCAGAAACAACGACAAAGTTGTCAGGCGAAAATATTTATCTTTATTTTGACGGAGAAAATGAATGAATCACTGGAAGTAGTTATTTTAAAGGATTTTTATGGAGACGTTCATATGTAAACATTATGGGAAACCTAACCATGCGTTAACAATTGTACATATGGCGACTGTACGTAACTTTGAGTTTACCTCTGGTATATTTAACGTAGTTGAAATTTTGCATAAACACCGAATTTTACAACTATTAGTAGGTTGTTCCTTCTATTATCACCACAGAGACAGAAACAACAAAAGAAAAAGTAGGTCCCATAAATTCTGACATGTTAAGCAAAAGTGGGTTAAGTCACTTAACTTCGCGTCTCAGGATAATATGGAAAAACTTGGTATGTTTTTGCAGTGACCCATTTAACTCGGCATTTCGTTGTGTCACTGAACGTAATGGAATGTGTTTAGAGGCGTGATGCTCCCAATTAGGAAAATACTGTGATCTTATTTATGCCAGTTTGAATAGTTTCTGACTTCGCTTTTTTTTCCGGCCGGTTACGGTAGCCGAGCGGTCTAAGGCATATACTGTCTTTGCTCTCTCGGAAGCCGGGATGGTGGGTTCAAATCCCACACAAGGCATGGATGTTTAGTGTGTGTATGTGTTTATGCTCTCTGTTGTGTTATTCTGTGTTTAGGCAGAGACCTTGCGACGAGCTGATCACTCTTCCAAGGAGTCCTACCGTCTGTAGAGTGACCAAAAAAAAAACAACCTCGACACCGTGAAGGTATACTAGGAACGATTTTTAAGTAAGTTTTTTCTCCGTCAGAGCAGAGAATTCCTTCCAGAACACTCATTTTTATTCCCTTGTCATTGACCTGTGGACAGAGTTTTACAACGGGATCAGATGTTACGTCAACTGCCTTGGTCTTTAAGAACAACAGAAAACACTTTCCTAACGTCCTCAGGAAGAACTCGTTAATATCGTAATCATTTATTTTAGCCTTTCAGTTACGCCCCTACTGTAAGGTAACGCAAAGGCTGCCACCCACGTTGCAACCAGAGACACAATATCACATGATCTCTTTACGCACTTCATCACAGCAGGAAATCTGTCCCTAATTAAGCTGGAGGTAAGTTGTCAGTTTTGAGCCCCAGCTGCTTTAACCCCCGGGAAAGAGCCCCTTGTTCCCATGGACAAGAAGCTGGTTGGGCCCAAGAGCCAGTCTTGACTACGTGGGGAAGTGGAAAACTTGCCTGTACCAGTGCTCGAACTCGGCAGTCCAGCCCATAGCCAGTTGCTATAGCGACCGCTAGAAATAGAAGATGGAAGAAAGCTGATTTGTAATGTCTGACATGTTACCTTTCTCTTAACGGCGTGTCAGTGGCTGCGCTGTAGGTCTGTGGTGTTCTATTTCACGATGACAGAAGAACTGGAAAGACTTCCGAAGGAAATGGTTGTGGCCCAGTCGAAAGAGCATTCCGGCTTTTGCCTTGGATGACTCAAAGCCACTTACATTCTCAGTCAGGACAGCCAATGTCCCAGCAAGATACGAACGAGTACCTCAATAAATAGAGTGTAGACATTAACGCTATGCTAACCTGCTAGGTAACTAAAAATTCTAAAGTGTCAGTCGAGTAAGGTAGCAATCATGCTTTATATTTAGAATACCCTGGGTTCAAATCTCTCCGAACACAGTGGCCGCACGGTCTAAAGGGGCCCATACACGTATGAGTCTGGCTCGCGAGTCCGGCTCGGCGAGCTTGACTCGGGAGCCGGGCTCGAATTAATTTCACCACAAACGCATGAGTTGACTCCCAACTTTGCGACCCACACACGGACTAGTTTGGCTAATCGGAACCCGAGCTGAGTCGGACTCGCTAGCCAGACTCATACGTGTATGGGCCCCTTTAGGTATGAAGTGTCTTCGATTCCTCGAACGCTGGGATTGTGGGTTCGAATCCCACTCAAGGCATGGATGTCTATGTACGTTTATGCCGAGTTTGTGTTGTTCTGTGTGTAGGCAGCGGACTTGCGACGGGCTGATCCCCCGTCCAAGGAGTCATACCGACTGTCTTAGGATTAAGAAACTGAAGTGAAACAAAGTGTTTCACGGATTCCCTATGCTCCGAAGTGAGAGCAACAGGAGAGAGAGAGAGAGGTTACTATGAGCACCGTCTGCTTTAATACGTAAGCTAAAATTCAGCATTCTGCTCTCAGAGTGTGCTTGTGTGTTCCGTATGGCCCTCACGATAAACAAAGATTTTTTAATTACGGAGACAAAGTGTGTTTCCTGTGAGGTACGAACTGAATTCATATATATTTATTCCGACAAATTTCAGTCCATAAAGATTTATCTATGATTTAACAAACGGCAAAGCAGTCCCTCACTCGCTTCTATCTTTATGTATTCCACGATAGACGGACAGACAGACGGACTGTCCAAAGTATCCTGTATTTCCAGGCTTTGTGATGTTTACAGAAACTTCCTGGAACTCTATGCATAGAGATCTGCTTTGCAAGATCTCTGCCTATACAAGAGGGCATAAAAAGTAAAAGAACGCACGCTTATATTCGTACCCAGTGTGGGAGTCGAAACCCAGATCCCAGTGTCCTGGCGGTTGAATAATGTAAGCGCCTTAGTCGGCGCGACCACTATGGTGGTCCATGCGTGTTTTGTATTTTTCAGTTTGATATTGGCATTTTGTATTTTAAGTTAGGGCATATTGGCAAATTTTGTGTTAGGTCTGCTTTCATAACGTTCAGTATTTTCATATCTGGGGTTCTCACAGCGGTGGTTATAAAGAGTACTATCTTCTGGAATATAACGTGTGTAGTCCTTTGAAATTCAAAAGACGTTTCGGAGCAATATGTCACCTCCATCTTCCTCATAAACGCCAGCTTAGTTTTAACGGAAAACACGGCGTTATATCCAAGAAAATAATATTATTATTATTATTATTTCAGTTCTGGTCAGTATGAAAAATAAAGATGTCAGAACAGCTCAGCCATGGGGTTTGAGGTTTTAACGAAAGTGAAAATCCTTTTGTGATCTGTTGCCATTTTCCCTCAGCACTTGTTGGTCTGGCAATAACGCTTTGGATTCGTATTCGAGAGTTACTCGGTTCTAATCTGGACGGTCACTGGCTATTCTAAAATTTTTCGTGGTTTCCCTCAGTCCCTGCAGGAAAATTCTGCCACGGTCGCTTCCTTCCAAGCCCTTACCAATTCATCGCTACACATATTGACATTGTGTTCAACTACCCCTAACGCCACTCAGCACCCACCAGACTGCGTGATGTCCTAATCCAGATACACACAACATGAATCAATATCGCTTCGTCGTATTCGTATTTTCCGTGTACACAACTTCAAGTTCCAGTCGTCTTACCTCGACGAAAGAGGCCCTTGTCACCCATTTGACCGCCCAAAATTGACACAGTGCAGAACAGAGACATTTCTGAAGAGTAGGTGGGCTGTGTTGGGATGAGACTATATGAATATCGGTAAAACATTGCAGACGTTTCGGAGGTAAGTATTGGTTACATTTTCAGGATCCAGCTGCATGCTGGTTCTTTCCTCGGCTTTGTACTCGTTTCTGAGGATGGGAGAAATAATTTCCTCTGAAACTTCGGCTAACTACTGGAATAAACGCCTTGTAGACCTCAAACCCATAAACATTTCTGCCAATGGGAACTAATTATCATTGATAATTAATTTTGTTAAAATTTATGTTAACCGTCCTAATATGAGAACATGCATGCAGCAGCTTAAAAACTCTCAGACCGGTAAAAAATTCCTCGAGAACTTTTATATGGCAATGAATATCTGTTTGCAATGCGCAGAAGAAAGAAAACAAATCTTTTACTGTATCAAGAGTTACTCAGTGATTTCAGCTAGAATAATCATATTCTCCACCTAAAAGTGGCTTAGGAATTCCATCTTTCTTTTATTCATTTGCATTAGAATAACAGTGTTTTTTTTTCCCATACGAAAAGTTGAGTTCTTGTAGAAAAGAATTTTAATTCCTTTGTTGAATTTGTTTACGTTTCTGTCTACGTCTTTACAGAAGTTTTGTCCTGAAGGAACAAGACACTGCAGGAAACGTGCAAGAATATTTACCCACAATTCACTGACTAATTCTCTTAAATTCAAGAGATTGTATTCAGCAACAATAAACAACATGAACTTAAAAATGCTTCATTATAAATTTTGAGATATAACGCTGAGCATTCCGGCGGAATTTAAAGGAGGTTTCGGAGGTATAAACTCTTTAATTCTTGCTGATTATATAACATATTCTCAAACCTGAAGATGGAAGTAGTATGTTCCTCTTTATATCTGTTAATTTCTACCAGACCACACGGTGTCACATCCCAGGAGACAGTGCTCTTCATAGTCGCCACTACGAGAAGTTAAATCCACCGGGAATATCATATGTTATGCAGGGCTTAAGAGTGAGGGCTGGAACACACACAGTGACATCGGTCGTACGGAAAAATGTCTTACGATTTTTTGCCGTACGACCTCCTTTACACACTAGAGCGACCAAATACATTTCTTTGCTCTCCGACTGCCGTACGGTAGACGTCGCATGACGTCACGTATGAACGCTAAGACTGCACTTTATATTCTACTACTTGATGCGACATGAACCGTACGGACGTCGTACGACCAATGTCGCTGTGTGTGTCCCTACCCTAAGAGACAACAGCGCCTGTCCTACATTAAACACCGAGCAAGTTACCTCAAGGGTGATCTTATTTTTGTGGATTATTGAACGAAGTGCCTTAGGCCATAGTGTGCTCGCTCTATGGCTCTACAGCCCTTTAGAATTTGGCTGCTTTTTTTTTCAGTTTCAAATCCTGTACACAGTCTGTAGGGCTCCTTTTACGGGTGATCAGCCCATCGCAAAGCCGCTACCTACGTACAGAATAAACGCACACACAGACATGCGTGCCTCGAGTTGGATTCGAACCCACGATCCCGGTGTTCGAACGGGCGAAGACCGTTCATGCTTCAGACTGCGCGGCTACTGTTAGAGGCTTAGACCATGTAAGATGACAAATAATGAATTGGAAAGAATGAGGGACAGAGCTGTCGTAGCCATATTTGATTTACTACCCTGATAGTTGCCTGCAGGGACTGAAGAGAGCCACATAAAATATCACCCAGAATAGTAGATATCCCGACCGGCTCAACTGGTAAATTTACCGACCTGTGTTCAAGATGAACTCTAGTCGATTCTTGGCCAGGACACTAAATGTCCTGAGTGATATCTCTCGTGGTGTTAGATGGTCCCTCCAGGCAAATACCAGTGTGGTAGTTCCTTATATTAGGCCACGACCTTTTCCATTCACATCCTTTCCAATTCATTTTTCACTCTTGTAAAATAATTCGTTCCTGTGGAGCCTGAGTTACTGTCAGCGTCAAGTAAGAAAATTAACAAATTTCGGGTCAAACACAAATATTTTCTAAGTTTTCGAGATACTCAATAATTCGACCATTAACGTATCCGCATGTTTACAGACTTTACAAACATATATATGGGAGTCGGGATACCTCAGTCGCTATAGCGACTGAGGTATCCCGGCTCCTCACGCTCAGCCCGTAGCGTCGCTATACTGACTGCGCTCTACTGGCTCCTCACGTCCAGCCCGTAGCCAGTCGCTATACTGACTGCGCTCTACTGGCTCCTCACGTCCAGCCCGTAGCCAGTCGCTATACTGACTGCGCTCTACTGGCTCCTCACGTCCAGCCCGTAGCCAGTCGCTATACTGACTGCGCTCTACTGGCTCCTCACGTCCAGCCCGTAGCCAGTCGCTATACTGACTGCGCTCTACTGGCTCCTCACGTCCAGCCCGTAGCCAGTCGCTATACTGACTGCGCTCTACTGGCTCCTCACGTCCAGCCCGTAGCCAGTCGCTATACTGACTGCGCTCTACTGGCTCCTCACGTCCAGCCCGTAGCCAGTCGCTATACTGACTGCGCTCTACTGGCTCCTCACGTCCAGCCCGTAGCCAGTCGCTATACTGACTGCGCTCTACTGGCTCCTCACGTCCAGCCCGTAGCCAGTCGCTATACTGACTGCGCTCTACTGGCTCCTCACGTCCAGCCCGTAGCCAGTCGCTATACTGACTGCGCTCTACTGGCTCCTCACGTCCAGCCCGTAGCCAGTCGCTATACTGACTGCGCTCTACTGGCTCCTCACGTCCAGCCCGTAGCCAGTCGCTATAGCGACTGGCTACGGGCTGGACGACCGGAGGTCGGAGTTCGAGTAGCGGTAGGAGTAATAATTTTCACTTCTTCATAAAATCCAAACCTGCTCTGCGGTCCACCCAAACTCCTATACAATGGGTACCGAGAGTTCTTTCCCGGGGGTAAAGCGGCCGAGGCATGAAACTAACCACTCACCTCCAACTAATACCGAGGTCAAGGAAATGTCGGTCTACACATCCACTCTCCCATTCGCCTTCATGACGTAGTGCTTAATTAGTTAAACACAGGGAGACTTTTTTTCTTGGCACTACAGCCCCAGTGGGCCTAGGCCTACCTCGACGGACTTCTCCGTTCACTTTGGTTTTTCTATATCTTACACATTCGGTAGGACTCCTTGGGCGGGTGATCAGCTCGTCGCAACGCCTCTACCTATACACAAACACAGAAAAACGCACACACACAAACTAAACATCCATTCTCTGAGTGGGATTCGAACCCACGATCCTGGTTTCCAAGCGAACGAAGACAGTACATGCCTTAGACCGCTCGGCTACCGTGACCGGTGGGAAAACTTTACCTTACAAAAATACGTATATTTACATCTGTATGGACGAGATAACCTTCAAAATGACACAAATTTTTAGCGTCCCCATAATATGTAGAGATGAGCTCGATCTGATGTGTAGAACAAAGTAGATTTAATATTGACTTTGTTCATCCTGGTCCATCACACAAGTAATAGTATAAAAGATTATTAACGCCGTCCAGTGTGATTAATAAGTGTTATGTTTTTTAGCATTTCATCTATCGCATGTTTCGGTTGGAGCGACCATCTTCAGAAGGACATTATCAATACATAGGAAAGTACTATTATAATATCATTAGTCATTATCAATGCATACAGGACTACTATTACAATGTCATAAATGTAAAAATTATTTTTAACAATTACTGGGATGTACAAGAATTTGTTAAAACATTTACAAATTATTATAATTAGTCTATTTACAACTATGGTTTAAAACACTTTGTTAAAATCTAGAACCAATTTGGTTCGTGTCCTTTGTACCAAACTATTTATAGATTTTAACAAAAAAGTTTTTAAACCATACTTGTAAATGGACTAATTATAATAATTTATAAATATTTTAACAAATTCATCCACATCGCAGTAATTGTTAAAAGATAATATTTTATATTAATGACATTGTAATAGTGGTGTTTGTATTTATTGATAATGACCTGAAGATGGTCGCTCCGACCGAAACATGTAAAGGATTGAAAGATTAAAAAAACACACACAACATTTATCATTCACAATGGAAGGTGTTAATATTCTTTTACAGAGTTGATATTTTTCCTTATAACGGTGCGTCGTGTTTCCTTGATCAAAACAAGAGGATATAAACTATCCTAAATAAACATCTCTTTTACAAAATTTAGACCTATTAGTAACCTTCATTTTAACTTCTACTCTGTAGTCTCTTTCCTTCTACTGTCTTTGCTTACAGTTTTGCTTACGCGACTGTTTCTATTGATAACGGCCATGCATCAGACGTCATACAATAAATGGTTAATAATACGCTACACCTTTCATTTCTCTAAATGACAGCCGCGTTGTATACACAAGTTATATCTGCATACACAAGCCTATAAATGGAAATACATGCAATCTCCATTCATACAGACTCAAAACATCCCAATTACATTGATAATTACACTACAGTATTCTTGGCACCGTTTGAAATTCGTAACTTCATGTAACCATGGTAACCGACATCTGTGCTATACATCGTAACAGCCAGTAAGTTGCCTGCTATTTGAACCTGAAAGTAATTAATTTTATATAGTGTCACATCAGTTCATGAACAGTAAACTGTCTTCTTCGATGTAGAAGTTCACCGACGTTTCTGAGGAACATACTGCTGCCTCCATCTTCAGGGTCGAAGTGAAACCAAAGCAACAGTGAACACATCCGCTCTGTTTGCTTCTTTTTGGTTCTTTCTTAGCTTAATTTTCCGTCCAGAAAATGGGGGCAGTGTGTTCCTACGAAACGTCAGAGAGCTTCTACCGGCCTATACGGCCTTACATACCATGAATAGTCTACAATACGTCATTTGACCGGGAAAGTTGGTGTAGAGGTAATACTGTAGACTCGTAATCGGGAGTTGCTTGGTTCGAATCTTGACAAGGGCATCGCTTATCCTGGCTGAGATTTTTTATTCTTTTCCTCAAAGTCTTCAAGCGAATATCGAGGTAATGCTTTGAAATAGGCCACGACCGCTTTTTTCAACATCCGTTTCTATCCGTCATTCATTAATCATCCCACAATTGAACGCTATACAGTGTGAGCCACTAAAAGCGTCGTTATATAAACAATAAATCACAAAAATTTATCATTTGAATAAACAATGAAGACGTATTACTCCACAGTTGGCAGTACTTGATATGAGAGCAAGTATGATAAAGTAAGAAGCACCAGTAGAGAGGCAGACATGGGACGTGCAGCAGTGGGTTTGTAGAAGTCAGGAGTCTAAATGGACACAGTGAAACACGTAAAAGGTAAATTCTTCATGGAGAAAATTATATAACTTTAAAGAATGGTTTTACGGTGTTTTATGGACAGAAAATTGAGTCGGCAAAACACGCTGTGATTCGAATTTTTATAATTCTGACTAAGCTAGATGAATGTGGCACTTATTTTAGAAATGTTAACAACAAAAACATAAATTTAGTGATTATATGAATGATTGAATAATTTAATGACTCTGATTATGATTAAAATATGACTGGGTAATAAGAAAATTAATTCAAATTAAGGTAGGAGAGAAAGTCAGTAAACACTCCACAAATGGAAGTGAAACAGCGTAACGGGCGTAATAGATTTTCTATGTGTATCACTAGGTAGCAGCACAGTACATCTTCATGACAGTCTAGGTATTAGACGCGCATGAGAATGTTCAGGGGCTGGTTTCAGTAGTGAAAATGGCGACCATGCTTGAGGGTGTAATACAGAAGAGCAGCGTTGTGTTGTACGTTTTATGTGGGGAAATTAACTCAATGCAAATGATATTCATAGAGAGACGTTTCCTATTTACGGTGGGAAGTGTTTGTCGCGTAAAGCGGTTCACAACTGGCTCCTGAAATTCTCTCAGGGACGTTCGAAAGTCGCAGATGATGAAATGGAGGTGCGGAAGTGACTGAGACAATAGCCAAGATACTTCTATGCTGCGGGTTTCGACGCACTGGTAGAGAGATGGGACAAGTGTATCAATGTCGGTGGGGGATATATCGAGAAATAAATGGTTTTTCCAGGTTTGAATATCACGTGTTTTACTTTTCATATCCGTTTGTCATCTATTTACTGGCTCTCTCTCTTAGAAATAACATATGCCATTAAAGAATCTTGTGAATTTAAACAATATAATTTTCAACAACACCTGAAAGAGCCGGGATAGCTCAGGTGATTTAGCTGCTGAGCTATGGATTTGACGGCCAAGGACCCAGAGTTTTATTCCTAACAGGGGCAAGAGGTTTTTATCTTCTCTGCAACGGGCAGAATTATATGCGACCCACATAGTCTGCTGTCAAATGGGTCTCGCGGTTTTTTTCTCCAAGTGTAAAGAGGCTGGGTCCTCTTCCTTCTGGGGTAAAGCTGACCACTCATTTCCATCCAGTACCGACGTTAAGAATGCCTGGAGCTTACCTCCACATCCAACACGTCTTCAGGGCGTGTTGTTTAATTAGATAGAGAAATAGCTTTATTTCACTCAATAGCTGATCAGGTTGCTCTAGAGGCAGCGCGTCAGGCCTGTATTCCGGATGTGCTTATTTGGAATCTCTGCTTAGAAACCGGATATCCTGCCTGAGGATTCTCGTTGTTTTCCTCAGTTCATGCAGGCTATTGCCGGGATAATATATCAATTAAGCCACGACAGCTTCCTTCCAATTCTTCATTCAACATACCATCCGATATTATATTGTCTGGGTACTGAAACCCGCAGAAGAAATCCGATTTACAGCCAAAGAACATGGAACTGAAATCAATGTGAAACTATTCCCAGTTCCTTAGGAAACCTCAGTACTTACGGGATGTTAGATATAAGCTTCGACCCAAGGGCTCCGCGCATTTATTGCATCCATGGTTCTCCTGTCATCCGTCTTATATTTTCGTGTTAAAAACTTTTTAGTGTAACTTTAACTTTTTCCTTGCCTTTTGTCATAGTCCGCTGCTTCGAAGTACGGACATACATTTTTTCTAAATTGGAGAATTACAAGAAGATTTATGAAAAATAAAATCCTTCGGTGTTCGGTGCCGTATACTGGTAACTTATAAAGATAAAATTGAAAATTTGTCTCTCGCGTCGACAGAAGAACTTATTTAGAGTGCCTGAGAACAGGGTGCTGAGGGGAATATCTGGAACTAAGGAGGGGGAAGTAACGGAAATTGGAGGAAATTACGTAATTAGGAGTTTCGTACTTTGTACTCGCCAAATAATATTGGGATGAAAGAATTAAGAAGGTTGAAAAGAATGAGCTACATAAATAATATGTACGGATCACTTTAAGATCCTGTTGAGATAGCCAGGATTAAATGAAACAATATTAAAATGGGTCTTGAAGGAACTGGGTTTGAGGTTATGAACAAGATTGCGCTGCCATATGAGAGGATCCAGCGAGTGACCCTTAGGGAAATGTTAACGGACCTTCGGATTATGCCAATTATCATCAACATTCTAAAACCATTATGGCCAGAGAGAAATATACGTTAAAGATCTGCGAAGAAGTCTGCATGTGAAGAGAAAACTGACAAAGCTTACTGATTATGCTCCTGATTCTTTACATGGTGAAGATGAATTAACCTCAATCTAGTACCGAAGATTAAGAAAGCGTGGAGATCTGCTCCCATCCCCTCCACAGTTTGAGGCGTTGCGCTCAATTAAGCACAAGAAACACTTTATCTTCACTACTATGAAATTTAATAACCAAATCGAATTGACGCTTTAAAAGTAAGAAAAGTGGGAGGGGCCATGCAGTTGGAGTAAACATGTTTTCCTAATGCTAATGTGATTTTACATATCTCATTGGCCTTGGTGTTTATTTGTTGACGATGCAAATGTTGTAGTCGGACAGTTAACGTTTTCTTCATATATTTGTTATTTTTTGTCATTTAATGTTAAATCTCATTCATTTTAACATGAATTGATTAGGAGAAAATTGTCATAACGCTAGCCCTCTAAATTCTTATTCGAAAGATGTTAGTTTGAATCTCGGCAGAGACGCCGTGTATTATGACTGAGGTTTTTCTCAGGCCTTCCAGGTAAATATCAGGATAGCACTTAAATTGAACCAGAGTCCCTTCCTTCAGAATCCTTTCTAATTCATCATTCAGCAACCATTCACTCAGTCGACTCTATGTAGCGTCATATAATTTGTTTCATAGGTTGCATCCTGTTGTGTGTCACAGACAATATATATCATTAACTCTACGTATTCCTGCCTGCTTATTGTCGTGTATGACCGAAACATGTCGCAGTAAATAAGGATCTAATGTAATAACTGAAATATTTGTTGTCTTGACGGTAGCATAGTTCCTACATATTACAGCGTCATATAAGGTCACACAAAGAGAAAACTGTAGAGTTCTCACTAATCAGCTCGCCTTTGTTATAGACAGACCTCGACTTCGGGTCGAAGTATACCCGTGATTACTACCTGCTGCTTGCTGGTTTCTTGTGTGTCATGTACATCTACACTGAAAAGGAAGGCGACATGATCTTCCGAAACGTCGATTGACTCCTAAAATCTACACGTAGTTATATCCCAGAAGACAGAACTCTTCATAGCGACCGATATGAGAACGTACATACGAGTTTTATCGACTGTGAAAGGGAAATTCACGGTCGATTGGTTATCATTCTCGTTTAGTATTTGGAGGGGTCTCAGGTTCAAACCCCGGCCCAGAGGCCGATTATCCTGATTGAGTTTGTTTGTTCGTTTCTCCTTAGTTACTCCACGCAATTGGATTGTATAATATCACAAAATCTGCCACCGGCACTTCTATCAACAACCTATGCAATTCACTTTTCACTTCTCATTCAAAGTTGTCCTAGTGTGTGATTAAGCCACACGCCATATAGACGTATGGGGGTTTGGACGTATATCTCCACACATTCTTAACTTGTGAACTGGATGAAAATGAGTGGTCAGCTTCACGTCCCGGCGGCTTTAGCAACGGTGAAATCTCTCCCGGTGTACTTTGGGTAGGAGGCTGAGTGGGGTGCCAGAACCGGTCTGGAAGCTTGTCATTCCCGATAATCAAACCCCGATTCTTCGGTCCTCCAGACTCTTGCGTAGTAACTTTACCGACTGAAATATTCCATCCTGCATTACTGACTGCACAGTTAAACGAATTATAAATAAATAATTAAATAAGTTATTATGAAGATATTTGGTTTAGTATTCTGGGTTATGATATCCTGTAGTCTCTTACATGACACCGATGTTTCGGAGGAACATATTGCGCGCTGTTTCAGGATAGAGACCTGCAAAAGTAAGGGATATTGAAGCGATAATCACAAAATTTAATGTACAAATAAGTAAGTAAAGGTATCCCTGTAACGGGCCGTGGAGACCCATAGAGCTGTGAGATGTTGAGGCTCACAGATGGCGGTAAGATTGTCAGCCCTACGCACCGGCCGCCCTTTACACCCAAGAACATTCCAAGAATATTCCTGTGTACTCATTTCTGTTAGAGGCTGAGTCGACCCCAGGGCCATAGTGCGGCTGGAAGGATTAGGCAAATTGAATAAAAACCAATGACCTCATCGGAATTCGATCCCGCGACCTTCTGGCTTGTAGCATAGTGCCTCAACCAACTACTCTACCGCGTGCACCCTTTAATGTACAATATGACATGTAAAGCCGACGACAAACGAATTACGTAGTTTTCCATTAAAATAATAAAGGACTACAGCAGTTTCGTGCAATGGCTCTCTTACTTATAACGGCAGGGAGATCCTTATATGCTTGTGCCCCATCTCGAACTCTGCTTGGAAACTATTTTCACTGAATGGAATTCATGGCTATTAATTAGTCTGCGTCAAGCGGACGTCTCTAATTTGCAATCAACCCTTCAATGGACTCCACTTTTATAATTAAAATTGGCTATTATAGGCTGTGGATTGCGTCTTTCCATATTTTATTTAAGACTTCCTTTTCTTGGCAGGCGCGCAGTTGCGTAGTTGGTTGAGACACTATACTATAAGCCGGAAGTAGACGGGTTCATTTCCCGATGAAATCATTGGAATTTTCAGTTGACCTAACACTTCCAGCCGTACTATGGCCCTGGGGTCGACTCGGCCTCTGCCAGAACTGAGTACCAGCAGTCTTCCTGGGGTATAAAGGGAGACCGGCGCGTAAGGCTGACAATCTCACAGCCATCTGTGAGCCGATTGTCTAGAAAATGTGGGAGCCTCGACGGCCTGTTACAAGGATGGCTTCATCTTTTTTTACTTTTCTTGGCTTAGTTACACTGGATTGGCATTTCTCTTTACTGACTCCATGGATTAGATTCCTTCCTAAGAATGTGACATTTTATAAACCAGAAAAGAAATTTCCCGTCCTGTATGGAACCCAAAGTTTCTTTGTCGTGACCACAAGAGCCCGCCACTGAGCCTTATTCCGAACCTGATTAGCCCATTCCATAGACTTCCATCCTCCTCCTTTCAGATCTATTGTTTTGTTATGACTCATTTACACCTAGTTCTGGTATTCTTCCTACCAAGCAGCCTGTAAGCATGTAGATATTCATAAATATTAAAATGACTTTGTTAAACTAAAACATCATTTAAGAACGGTCACTTTACGGAAGAAAATTCATGTTTGAAGAAAACAGTCTTCTGGGATTTGGCACCGTGTATAAGTGGTGTTAACCGACGTTTCGGAGGAACGTATCGCCTCCATCTTCAGGGTAGAAGAAAAAGTATAAGAAATCTGCAAGNGTTTATTCGATGTGATTCTCGGTATGGTGATACTGGGTTCCATAGAATGTTATAAATAGAGTTTAGTGATATTTTAAAGACGACGTAAAGACCTACGTATCTGTCTTATTATCATCTTCTTTCAAAGACGCTTTAGACGGAGACTATCAATAGAAACGACTAAAAATCAGGAGTGGATTATTACTTATGAGACGTTGCAGGTGTTGTCTACAGTCTAACTGCAATTGTCAGTACGATTGTCATTAGGCTTCAGTACTGGGTCCAACACGAATATTTTCTCCCGGCTCTTCGCCAGTCAGAGCATGCCAATAATATTATTTACTTATTTGTCTTATTACGATCGTTAGACGCAGAAGTTCTTCATTTCGTGCTAGAGCATGGACGTCACAGAAAACATAAACATTTTTTGAAGCGAAAATGTTTTCTTACTGAATTTTCAAATATTATTTTGTTTACTTTCAGGCTTCAGAAAGTTAAGATAACAGACGTTTATAATCGTTTAACACTGCACTGACAATCGATCTCCTTCTCTACACTGCATGAATTTATCGAGATATCGAGTATACATCCAGATCAGATTATTACAAAGTTCTTGTGTTTCAACGGGTGCATATTGTTTCTTGGACCAGTACTGCGATACTGTGCTTCGCGCAGTCTTAAACATGAATGTGTTGGACCAGTACTGTGATACTGTACTTCCCGCAGTCTTAAACATGAATGTGTTGGACCAGTACTGTGATACTATACTTCCTGCAGTCTTAAACATGAATTTGTTGGACTAGTACTGTGATACTGTACTTCCTGCAGTCTTAAACATGAATTTATCGGACTAGTACTGTGATACTGTGCTTCCTGCAGTCTAAAACATGAATTTGTTGGACCAGTACTGTGATACTATACTTCCTACAGTCTTAAACATGAATTTGTTGGACCAGTACTGTGATACTGTACTTCCTGCAGTCTTAAACATGAATTTATCGGACTAGTACTGTGATACTGTGCTTCCTGCAGTCTAAAACATGAATTTGTTGGACCAGTACTGTGATACTATACTTCCTGCAGTCTTAAACATGAATCAGTTGGACTAGTACTGTGATACTGTGCTTCCTGCAGTCTTAAACATGAATGTGTTGGACCAGTACTGTGATATTGTACTTCCTGCAGTCTTAAACATGAATTTGTTGACTAGTACTGTGATACTGTGCTTCCTGCAGTCTTAAACATGAATTTGTTGACGAAGAAGTCGTAGTAAATTAGCAGTATCAGATTTGATAACTTGCATAATTTTGTACCAAAGTTGTTCGGTTTTCTCAGTGCTGCCAACTTGATATTCAACATGAATTGTATAATGGGCGAAGTAACCAAATCTGTTCCTTTCAATTTTAGATTTACTATATTTCTCTTATATATTTTATTTATTTGATTCCCTTGTTTTCTCATTTGTTAAAGGGTAATTTTATTTAAAGATAAATACAAGCAAACCAAACAAAAATTATAAATCCAAAAGTGTAACAAATAAATTGTGTTACTTTTCGTATAAAACGATTCCTTTTAGTGTATCAAAAGACCATAGCAATTCCCAGACTCTATTATCATTATGTATATTGTTATTACTGTTTGTATTGTATTATGAGTGAGGGGCGTCATTAATTGTTACTCCTCATTAAATATTATTATAATGATCAAATTAAACGCGATGAGTTTGGCGGGTATGCATGCGAAATAGAGAACTGCATACGATTTTTTGTGGAGAAATCTGACGGATATGCCATTACGAAGACCTATACGCAGATTAAATGATAATAGTAAAATGGATCGGAAAAAAATAAGATGGAAAGTTTTGTATTTGATTTATCTGTCACAGGACAGGGACTAGTGGAAGGTTTTTTTCTCTTTAGTACAGTAAATAACCTTTGGGTTAATTACCTAACGAGACAAAAGGCATACACACTTTTAGTGGTAAGGGCTCCTAGAAAAACGTCAGTTTGGAAGACGGAGGAGGCTGGAGAAGGATATTGTTAAGTTGTAAGGAAATAGGTCCTGCGAATGGGAATTGAACTGAAGTGACCAGGGATCGTGTCTAGTGGCGGACATTGATACTAGCGATGCCGAATATTCCGTTTCTGCTACCACAGAGTTAGTTCTGGAATGCAGCGTAACCAGATAAACCACAGTTGTTACTATACAATCAACCTGCTTGACAATGGAAAACTGTGCGTGTTGCACATACAGTATATTTACGGATTGCCTTGTGATTCCCAGAATATACACAGCAATTATAGCATGATTACTCTTAAATGGAGGCGTTAATGTTTTCTGTAGGGAAGAAATCAATTCTTATTTATTTTTACGTGTTTTAGTGACTTGTAGAAGGGGTTTGGATTGGCGAATCGATTTATGGATACTCACAAGTCGTAACTACAAACAATTATAACACTCGAGAGATTACTGTAACAATAGCACATAAAGTCTTCAGTGTCTGTTAACACTACGCAGCTGAATCCTCGTAACGCCTTTCCGTGACGGCTTCATGTCCTCGACTCACGGCTTCTGAGCTGCGAATGACTGTTTCACACATAACTCAACCCGCCTGAGCCTTATGTTACGACCGACGACCCGTCGGCCAATTTGTCTTGGAATAAAGCACCCACCTGGGGCTTACAACCAGATTTCTATTACTGTCAGACAATTGCGAGTTTGCTGATATGGGGCGCTCTCTCTGACGAGAGGACGGTTCTATCGTTTATAATTGCTGCTGGTCCTCGCCAGCGCAATCATTCTCGTGTCGGAGTCCCTTGTGACTCGCGACCATATTTTACTGTCTCAGATTCGAGACTTCCCTTTCGTCGTCTTGTACGACTTTGAGGGTTACGGTGGAGGTATTCTACCCCGCCTCCACACGGGAATCTGAGCCTGAGCCTGAGTCTTAGTCTTATATGACGACCGACGGTCAGTCGGCCAGTCTGTCTTGAAAAAAAAAACAGCCATTTGAGGCTTACGACATTTTTATTACTGTCAGACATTTGTGGGTTTGTTGATTTGGGACTCTCTCTCTCTGACAAGAGGACGGGTCTGTCGTTTATAATTGCTGCTGGTCCTCGCCAGCGCAGTCATTTTAGGGTCCGAGTCCACTGGAACTCGTAATCATAATTTACTCTCTCAGAATCGAGACATCCCTTTTCGTCGCCTCCTACGACTCGCAGGGCTACGGTGGAGGTATTCGACCCTACCTCCATACGGGAAGTTCACAAGGGGGAAACTGTTCTACGTTTAATTACTTCGAGAGAACCGAATAGACATCACCGCCTTCAAGGATTCCAGTACTGTGTCTGTCTTCGTTTTTCTAACGCTACACCTGCAATACCGTGGCAACCAAATCCGCAGCCCAGCAACGGACGTGTATTCGTTGACAGCGTAACGTTCGGAACGTGTGTAGCCAACCATTACCTAGCAATGGCCTTCTCTGATTTCACTATTCCTGCTTTCAGGCGTTATATCACAGTATCATTAAATTAATTTATGACTTTAAGTTGTGTTAACACTGTTATGATTTCCAGAAACGCATGTTGATATGAAATTCATTTAACTTTACCTATTTTTTATTTTGATGCAGTTTATGCGATTGAATGAATAAGAATATGCATGAGCCAAATAACAGTATAGACTGCAGCTTGTGAGGTTCTCACAGAGGTTATTATGAAGTGCTATCTTCTGGGTGTGACGCCGTGTAGTCCAGCAGAAATCTGCATTTGTTTCACAGGAGTGTATCGCATCCATCTTCAGGGTCGAAAACCAATCCAAGCCCAGAAACGACCAAGTAACAATCAGAGCGAGGAGCTAGAGTTCTCCGAAACGTCGGTGAACTACAGTTCTCCATGGCACCACATCCCATGAAATAGTACTGACATTATATCCAACTGACAGTAGCGGCAACTTACGGAAAATAACCTAGAAATAACTTCAGCTGAAAAACATTCCTTGTGACGTGTACAAATAAAGTACATCCCGTTGGTCCGTTTCTTATTGAGCCCTTCAAATAATAATAAACTTATTATTTGAACAAAACAATTATTACGAGCTTCTGAACCAATTCGCGTAAACAGGACATGGCTAATGAGCCTCGCTGATTTATTTATTCGCTTTAATTTGCGGGTTTGAAGTCTTCAGAGCGGTAACTATAAAGAATACCATGTTATGAAATGACGTCGTATAGTCTAGTATAATTTCGACCGTTTCGGAGGAATGTATCGTCTCCATTTTTAAGGTGGAATAATAAAGCAACCAAGTAACCGGCCAGATACAGCACTCGCTCAACATTTATACAAAATTTTCCCATCTCCAAACTCGCAAATGCGCCCCATTTCAGGACCAGCACTACTTTGTTTTTCTTGATTTTGTTGGTTCTCTCCGGACTCTTTTGAAAACCTATAACTGAAAAAGGTTTTCTATGCGCCGCTACACTTGATATGCACACACTCAAAATTGTAAATATTGTACATAGAGTGTGCCCTCGTTTTAACACGGATTCAGACATAACGCGGCTTTGATCATGTCACCAATAAGATCACATATGTCTCGCGAATTTCAATGAAATATTTAATTATAATACAGGATTGAATTACAACATACTTTGCTGTACTTTGTAGTTACAGAAGATAGGTCCGTAATCAGTTATGTGTAGGCTATATGTTTCTAGTTTACCTCATTTCTTTCCAGGCAACGAAATTTAATGATCGCCCTTTCCACCTGCTGAGCCAGAAAGGTCGGAAATCCGGCTAAGCCGTTAGAGAGGGCAAGTAATATAGTCATTGACTGAGTACTATATATACAGTAGCAGGGATGCCATAGTTAAATAAATGTGAATTTCTCTAATAACTTTGACACTGAAGCTATTTCCTGACACCCGCATTACGTCGCGGTAAAGGTACATTTGTCCCTGTGCTTAATTATGCGAAACTCCATGAGCTCAAGGGGCAACTGGAGGTACAGCTCAAACGTTCTTGACCTAAGCATTAGATGAAGCTGAGTTCTCAGTATCCCCGGTACTCATTGGATAGGAGGCTGGGTGGCCCTCAGAGCCGGTCTGGAGGACGTGGAGAAGAGAAAAAGCTCTTGTCCCTACCGGGAATCGAATCCCGGCCACCTACCCAGTAGCCCGTCGCTATACCGACTGAGGTAACCCGCTCTATATCGAGGGGCATCTGTAAATGTATTTGACAATGGCTGACAACAGATGGGCTGTGTAAATATATACATGTAAAATTATAAATATTTTGAATATGTATAATTGACAATAACTTTTGTCAGTGGGCACACCCCTCATTTCATGAGAGAAGACCCGAACAAGGGCAAAACAATGACTGTTGTAACAAAGGTTAAAATCTGGTCATGAGCCCCAGGTGGAGTTCGACACCAGAACCAACTGACAGACCGTCGATTTGACTTTGATATCCGCGTCTCGTTCTGCTAAGCTGACAATTGGCTTCGAAGCTAAAGGTAGACGCTATACGTTACTCCGAAACGTCGATTAACTTCTGTCGGACTTCAAGGCGTCAGATTTCAGAGTAATCATCAAGTTTGTGATTTGTTTGTCGATCGCTGTTGTAGGACGACGAGACGCTTCGTGGTGGGATATGAAACCTTTAAGCCAACTTTCCGGCACCCACAAAGTCGTAAAGTGCGCCAGGATTAATAACGGATGGCAACAGAAATCTTCATGTTACAGCGGTCACACGCGATGTAACTACACAATGGCATCACACACGTGCATGTACCAATGATGTTCTGCAGATTAATTTTATATCACTCTATCAACTCGAAACGGTCGATAAGACTCCAACAAAATAGAAAATCAGTCGTAAATTATGAACGTGACCCGTAGTTCTGTTGTGTGGCTGTGTGTATGTGGACGGGGCTTATTTTACGATGCTCTCTGTACCTGGACTCCATTGCGTCAAATGTTGGACAATTAGTGAAAAACTGAGAAGGATCTTGAAAGTAAAGGTGTTCGTGTCTTAATTCATATATTTCCTTAGTACCTACATCATACTGGTTTCTTGACTGGTTTGATCTTCCACTCTGAAGATGGAGACGAAATTTTCCTACGAAGCGTCTGTTGACTTTCTACGGGCTGTAAGTTGTTATATCCAAGAAGATAGAATTCTTCATATTCAAAACTTTCCGAGTCTCTGACTTAACTAACCGAGAGACTGCGCTACTGTTTGTCTGGAGGGACTTAGTAACCTCACTCAGACTAGCTGGTATCGAGACCGACAATCGAACTGAGCACCTGGAGAATAAAAATCTTTGAAAGTTACCGCTACACCAACCTGCTCAGTTTTCCTGCTTCACATTCATAGATTTCAAATTGGTAATCTCTCTAATAACACAACAGAGACGAGTGTGAGTTTGTGCATCTGTTGATCTTTACAATGTTGGGCAAATAAAATTCGTTTGAGCCTCATTTTTAATTTCGCGCCGGGCGATCTGGCAACGCTGTTACTTGGAATGTTAGGTGACTCAACAAAACAGAGCTCACGAGGAAAGTCTGGATAAGGTGCGTTCAATATTAGGTAAACAAATCACTGTGTCTCATCTGTGTCCAGACATGCAAATGGAGCGTAAGATGAAACACAGTGTAAATGCGAATTTCTGTATTAAACTGCATAAATTGTCAAGTGAATTGTTAGAGACGTTAAAAACAGTTTATGGTTAATCCCCACGCCAAAGAAGCCACGGATAACAAAGTGCAAGATCAAAACAATATTTACCTGCTTTTTTTCGACATCACGGATATCATCAACTTTGAATCTGTACCCGAAGTGATCACGTGGAAGTGTTGAAAAGGCTTATTGACGCCGCGAGGCACAACGGAGGTGAGTTGTGGAGAGATAATTCACTGATTCTTCACCAAAACAACCCGCCGGCATAGCCTTCGTTTCGAGTGTCGCAGATTTTAGCAGGAAAAGGCATCTCTGCCACGGATCATCCGCCATACTCTTCTGCCTTGGCTCCAGCTCACTTCTGGCTGTTTTCAGAACTCGAAAGCTTGTGCCTAAAGGAAAGCGTTTCTCGGACGTTGAAGACGTTAAATCAACTGTGAAAACGATTTTGACAGACATTCCTCTTCAAGATTTTAAAAACTGTTTTGAACAATGGCCGTAGCGCTGGAAATATTGTAAGGATTGGAGGGATATTACTTTGAAAAATTCTAGGTTGTTAATATCAGCATATATTAAAATAAATTTTAAAATATTAGTCTCAAAACTTATTTTTACGACGTAGTATATATTTTGACGCCGCTGAACCTGTTTCGACGAAATTTTTCTTGATGGTAGACGACTACTCAGGGGCAGTTTTAGATACCTGACAGGTCTCCAAAATTTATAAAACCCCCGAAAATAATACCTTGATTATTGCTCTAGAACTGTTCGTCCCAGCGTAGAGAGTTCTTCCCTCGTTTAGGAAATGCTAACTATATATATATATCAGTTGCAGCGTTTGAGATACTTAATTTTCAGTTTTCAAAAGGTAAGCAGTAATTTTGGCCCGCACCATAGCTCAAGCGGTTAGTCGCTGGATTCCCACCGCGGCGGTCCGAGTTCGATCCCGAGTCTGGTCAAGTGGGATTTGTGGTGGACAAAGTGGCGCTGGTGCGGGTTTTCTCCGAGTACTTCGGTTTCCCCTGCCAATCTTCATTCCACCAAATTCTCCATCATCATAATCACATGGGGCAGATACAATAGGCCATTCAGTGGCCGCCGTGCCGAGTGGACCCAGTTGGACACCACCACCCCACTAAAGCGAATTAAAAAATGTAAAAAGCATAAATGTGAGGATTTACGTTGTAATGGATTGATTCCCTCGCTGTTATTTCTTTATATTAATATTATGAACATCAACACTATAAAGTTCCAATGTATTACACGGCTGCATTACGAACTGGAAACCCCGGGCAGATCACCTAATTGGTTAATAAATAAAGGATACACTCACTTTATTATTATTACTTCTTACAGTAAGTTTGAAGAAGAGCCGGGATAGTCCAATCGGTATAGCGATGGGCTACGGGCCGGACGCCCGGAATTCAGTTCCCGGAAGAAGCAAGCCCACTCAGCCTCCTGTACAGTGTTTACCGGGGGCTCTTTCCCCAGGGGTTAAGCGACCGGAGCCTGAAGCTGATCGCTCACCTCCATCTAATACCGAGGTCAAGACTGCTGGAATTGTACCTCCACTCCCCCATACGTTTTTATGACATGGTGCTGAATTAAACACAGGGACAACTTTTCATTTTTATTTTCAAATTTATGGTATGTTAATATGCCAACATGAAATCGGAAGTTATTAGCGAACTATGATTTGGGAACAGCACTGTGTTCTAGGTCACATCGCCTTGTGGTGTGGTTCGGAGACAGTGACGTTTCGGAGGAATTTATCGTCTCCATCTTCACGGTCAAAGAGTAACGCAAGCTTAGACTGCCTCATACTTTTTTCTGTCTCCTGCTTCGCCTAATCTTTGTACCTGAAAGTGGAGTCAGCATGTTGCTCCGAAACGTCAGGCTGTTAACTGCCGTGAGAACTTGATATGCCACAACACTTGTGTCAAGTGACTTCTGTATATTGTCTTTGGTTCGCACTTGGACATGTAAGTTGAACCACACAGGTCGTGCTGAAGGTTTTCAGTGATACTTTGTTTCCCGAAAATGGCCACTTCTTGCTTCCAGAAGAAAGGCAATAGACCTAAATGATCGTTTTATATATTAGAAATTGAAGGACTCAGTACAGGAACGGGTTGGCCTAACTTTACTTTATTTTTACGCCCTTTCACATATGTAGAAATCGCCCAAAGGAGCAGCGGTGCCGCCTAAGTGACTAGTTACACTGTTGCACTGAAAACGGTGACACGCCGTGGTATGACGTTAAACGAGTTCTTCAAATCATTATAGATGTATATATTTTTTTTCGGAAGTGTGTTAAAGTGAGTGTCCATTTTACACTGAATAATTCAATTTTCATTTCAAACAGATGCAGACTTTTAACTGAACCTGAACTCCACAATGCATTAAATCTCTGAAGTGGGATTTTAATTTAAATGACATTTATAAGTTAAGTTTGTACCCATCTGCAGACATACTCCGTCTGAATTATAAGTACCAGCCAGTTAATTCTGTTTAGGGAAATATTTGCTGTTTGTTGAAAGTATCATGGGACAGAAAATAGTACATTGTATAGGCAGAATGCATAGTCTTCTTAATGTTGAAGCAGGTGGAAAATATAATTACCAACGCGCTTAAATAGCTGAAGATAAATTAAGTCATCTAATTTGTTAATCAATGAGTGACTTTTACCACTAAAACCCTTCTGAAAACAGGTAAAATTGTTAAAGTAAATGATATCTTAATGTAACTTTCGGAAATTCGGGCAGATTTGAAGAGTCTTCAGATGGTAAACTAAATAACAATTTTATATCTGACGATTGAGGCAGGATACTCGCCCGAAAACTTAGTACTCGCCTACGTGAGTACACCTTGTTATAATATAAAAGACTACAATATTAATTTTCACTGCCATGAAATCCTGAAATCTCAAAAGAAAAAATAGTTTATTGCAGTCTGTAGCAGATGTGCCCCATATCGAGTCTCGCTGAATGTTAACTTCCAAGGTCATGCAGAAGGCACGTCTCAGCACAACTGGGGGGTCGCATTGCACGTAATAAAATACCAAATAGTTGTGCATCCTGGAATTGAAATCAGACCTTCACAACGATATACTCGCGACTAACCAACTTTCCACCGCGGCGGTCCGGGTTCGATCACTGGTCTGGTCAAGTGGGATTTGTGGTGGATAAAGTGGCAGGTTTTCTCCGAGTACTTCCGTTTCCCCTGCCAATTCCCATTCCACCAATTGCTCCACAATCGCCATCATCTATCATCTGGGGCTGGAACAATAGGCCAGTAGTGGCCGCAGTACCAAGTGGACTCAGTCTCGCCCCATGATTATGATGATGATGATGATTATGATAACTGACGTATTGCGCCTAACCAACTAAGCCCATGAAACTTGAGTTCATCCTGAGAAGCTAGTACTTAACTCAGTCACTAACAAAATTCCCAGCGGTTTGTGGAACCCGAAGTTTCAATACTTTGTTTTCAAGAATCTGCCACTGTGCCCTTTTCTGAGTCACACAAATCCAGTTCACACACCCCAATCCTATTTCTTTAAATTTCAGTTTTAATATTATCCTCCCGTCTGCAACTGGATCTTTCTAGAGGACTCTTTCCTTCAGGTATCCCTACCAAACGTTTTGTTCATCTTCCTCCCATGCGTTCTACGTGCCCTCCACCTGTCACCCTCCTTCATTTAGACATTTTAATAATTTTTGTGAGGAATACAAATTGTTAAAATTCTTAGTATGTAATTTTGTTCAGTCTCCTATTACTTCCTCTAACGTCCAAATATTAAGAGCCGGGATAGCGCAGTCGGTACAGCGACTGGCTACGGGCCGGACGACCATGCGGTCGCAGTTCGAGTTCCGGTGGGGGCAAGAATTTTCTCTTCTCCACATCGTCCAGACCGGCTTTGGGGACCACCCAGCCTCCTATCCAATGGGTACCGGTGGCTCTTTCCCTGGGGGTAAAGCGGACGGGGCGTGAAGCTGACCACTCACCTTCAACTAGTGCCGAGATCAAGAATGTGTGGGTCTATACATTCACTCCCCCATACGTCTTCATGGCGTAGTGCTTAAGTAGTTAAGCATCGGGACAACTTTCCCACTTTCTGTACCTTAACTTTCAAATATTGCCCCCAGAACCCTGTTTTCAAACATCCTCAGTCAGTGGTCCCCCCTCAGAGCAACTAGACGTTCTCACAGCGGTGACTATCTGCGATATAACGCGCCTGTAGTCCGTTTAAAGTCAACCGAACTTTCGGAGGAACATATCGCGTCCATCTTCAGGGTAGAATAAGCCAAGAAAGAAACCAGTTCCATTTGCCACCTGCTTTCACACTGGCTTCTCGCTTACGTTATCCTTCGAACCTGAAAACTGGGGGGGATATGTTTCTCCTAAACGTCTGTTGAGTTTCAGCGGACTTCAAGGTATTATATCCCATTCTTGAAGAGAGACTAAGTTTCACATCCATACAGAAGTACAAGTGAAATGAAGAAGTTAAGACTCACCGTGATATCTGTAGTTAGCGGCTGTTGATGTACGGGGCTCTGGATCGGGGAGGCGCCATGGGGCGCTCCGTCATGTTTGGCCCCAGCGCCTTCTTAGAGTATTGTGCTGGATGGAACAGAGGCGAGAAGTCTGCCGAGCCGTGTTCCCGCCACAGCAACCTGTAGCACTGAGCGCGCAGTGTCCTCTGCCTCTGGAACCTGTTTAACACTGCCGCCTGCAGACGGGTCGAGGGAGGGGGGCGCAAACACAAGAAGAAAACTTTAGTTTCCAAACTGAACTACTCCCGCGCGCGCCACGCTTTTCTTTTTCCACCCGCGACGCCCAATGTTACTTTTTGTTTTGTTAAGTCATACTTCGGTCATCTTCGGTCGTGTTCGTTAAAGTTTGGTGGCTATCTACCGTCCTTTTCTCTCTTTTTTTTTTGTCACCGTTCATTACTCATGTTCCAGTAAACACTATGCCACTCTTACAAACGCATTACTCTGCGCTGATATCAGTTCTGATTAACGACGCTCTGTTTTGTTACGTCACTTAAACGTCATTACAGTGTTGTAGCGGTGGTGCGACTGGGGTAATCCTTCATTTGTTTGCAGGAAGTCCCGCTTTTTAACAATTCTTTACAAAGTAAAACAGGAACGCCTTCGTATGGAAATCATGTCTGTTCGTTACAGTATTCATTCATTCGTTCATTCAATGGCTGTACAGCCCTTTCTTGGGCCCTGGCCTCTTCTTCATTTTCATAATCTTTTCTACACAGACGGTAGGGCTCCTTGGACGGGTGTTCAGCCCGTCGCAAGGACGCTACCTACAGACAGGGCAACACAAACTCAGAATGAACGCAGACATTCATGCCTCGAGTGGGATTCGAACCTACAATCCTACTGTTCGAGCAAAAAGACATTGTCTGTTTGAGCATGAAAGAGTATAGTTGCCTCAGACGCTGGACAGACAAAAAAAATCTGTAAATGAGATTTCTGCTAGGGCATTTTGAATATTTTGGCGTAGGTGAGAGGATAAAAAGGTAAAGGTACAGTTGTCCCTGTACTTAGCTAAGTAACCACTACGCCCTGAAGGCGTATAGGGGAGTGCATGTGTAGACCCACGTTTTCTTGACCTCGGCACTAGTTGGAGGAGAGTGGTCACCTTCACGGACCGGCCGCTTTGCCCCCGGGGAAATAACACCCGATACCCATTGGATAGGAGGTTTCGTGGGCCACAGAGCCGGTCTGGACGACATGGAGAAGTGAAAATTCTTGACCGCACCGGGACTCGAACTCCGACCCCATGGTCGTCCAGCCAGTAGCTAGTCTCTATACCGACTACGGTATCCCGACTAGATTAGAGGGTAATATTAAAATATTATATTCGTAGCATCCTGTTGCTTTTATCACTTAGTGTCGATTAGTTTTACAGTCTCACGCGCAACACTATGTTTTATATAATTTATTAAAAGTTATTCACTTCAAAAGTTTACCAATGTATTCAAACACATGACATGCAGCACAGCACAAAACAGGAGGGAATACAATGCACCAACTCATACACACATGTGCATTGAGAGGACTTATACATATTAAAAACATAATCAACTAAAGAGAAGACAGCTGTTTCCTCGTCCAATAATTTTAACACCCGATGATGACCACACTGATAGGAACATGTAGTGAACAAAACAAATTCCGTGGTTTTAGTCCGCAAGGGAACTATACCGACAGGGCGACCGTCGCTTTTCGGCGAAGTTAGTACCAACTTCAGCGGATAGAGGATGTCGCGTTATCAGCGCAACGGATCCCCACGGCCGTTAATTTCGGTTTTCTAGACCGGAGCCGCTATTTCCTTGAAATAGCTCCCCAGTTATCATCACGAAGCTGAATGGACCAAGTTCCAGACCCACTACTTCTCAGAAAATCTGCTAGCCCCGGGAATCGAACCCGGACTTCTGGATCTGTAGTCAGGACCTCTGACCACTAGATCACAGAGGCGGTCTGTAGTGATAAACTTTTAAAGTGAATATCTTTTAATGCATTTTATAGAACATAGTGTTGCGCGTGAGACTGCAAAACTAATCGACACTAAATATTAAAATGGATCTTAAAGAAATGGTATGGGAAAATGTGGACTGTATACATCTGGCCTAGAAGAGAGACCAGTGGTGGGTTCTTGTTAACACATTAATGAAACTATTTTTTTCCTTGGCACTACAGCCCCACTGGGTCTAGGCCTACCTCCATGAACTTCTCCGTTTACTTCGGTTTTACTAGATCTTAGACATACGGTAGGACTCCTTGGGCGGGTGATCAGCTCGTCGCAAGGCCTCTACCTCTACACAAACACAGAAAAACGCACACACACAAACTATACATCCATTCCCAGAGTGGGATTCGAACCCACGATCTCAGTTTCTAAGCGAGCGAAGACAGTACATGCCTTAATGAAACTTTGGGTTCCATAAAATCTTGGTAAATTCTTGAGTAACTGCGCAACTGGCAGCGTCTCAAGGAGGACTTGGCTCCATGCAGTTATTTAAGCGCTAATAGATCATATACATTACAGCCGTATCTCACTGTAAAGGTCCTGCTTCAATAGCAGGACGGTGAGTTTGGGGTTTGTGGTGTACAAAGTGGCATTAATCAAGATTTTTGCTACGAGCACTTCTGTTTTACCCTGCCACTTATCATTCCACTAATGCTCCATATTTGTCTACCAATAGGGGCTGGTGCAATGAGCCCATTTGTGATCTCAGGATCACCATCCTGCCGCTCTTCAGCTAAACAGGATCACCATCCTGCCGCTCTTCAGCTAAACAGGACCACCATCCTGCCGATACATGGACATGCATCAACATGCAGGTTCTCACTCTCATGAATGTTGAGGCTGAGGATTTCTGAGATTTGACGTTGTGCATTTTGGGAAATTGTTACAAATTTCTCGGAAAAAGATGGACACAATAGGTTTCTCCAAAATTCCGGTAACCGTCTATCAGAAGACAGGGCGTCATATCCCAGAAGACCATAGTCATAGCAGTGGCCAGTTCCGGGGCTATTTAAATTGTTAACAAGTTGTTCTGAGATGAACTAATCGCCTATTTTCCTTTAATACGACACAAATTGTCCAACAATTCTTCAACTGGTGAGTGCGTATTCATTACCGCGATAACCGTTTTACCAAGCCGTTGCCTAGCAACACACATATAGAGAAACACAGATTGGTAGGATGGATTTATGAAGTACGCCGTTGAGATGGGCTCAGGTGCCGTGATATAAATGCGAAGTTTCATAAAAATGTATTCAGGCCTTCAAAAGTTACACACACAGACACGCGGACAGGAAGGAATCTCATAAGGAAAGCAGGCTAAGAATGGGTGAACAGGCTGTGTCAGATGAACGACTGTGGAGTGAACTTTGGTGTACAGCGTTGCTGAGTAAACCCTTTTGCGTGTTCCTTGAGTTATCTTACAACAGCCTCAGTAGCTACAATTGTATGGCGTCGGCTGGTATGATGATTCATATGTGATGAATTGGAAAGGAATAGGAAGGAAGCGATCGTGACCTAATCAAGGTATTACCCTGGTTATTACCTGAAGAAACTGAGGAAATCCACGAAACGCTACACCAAGACGGGTGCTTCGACTGAGTTTAATGAAAAGAATCCATCAGGAGATGATGGAGTTACATGTTTCTAGCTCTTCTGATTAAGGAAAATTGTTCCTTGGCCTGACATCTGTCTGTTTGTATGTGCGTCTCCATGACGTCTGGCCTGCTGGATGGAAGTTGCCCATATTCGCCCTAAGCTTTATTCATTATGGGCCGGTCGGAGGGTAATCTGAATGCTGCGTCTTTAAAAACTGGGGCCCTTAAAATTCTCCCGGAAAAAAAAAGATTTATCGAAAAAATATTCTACCGATTTTCATTAAATTATAGTAATGTATGGAGGACATAAGGTAAATCTATCTCTGTAAAAGCCCGTGGAGGCCCATGGTGTTGTGAGACGTCGAGGCTAACATATTTTCTAGACAATCTGCTCGAAGACGGCGGTAATGTTGTTAGCCTTATGCGCCGGCCGCCCTTTACCCCCAGGAAGATTCCTGGTACTTTTTTTCTGTTAGAGGTTTAGTCGATCCCAGGGCTATACCGAGGCTGGAAGGATTAGGTAAATTGAAAAGAAATCCACCTCATCGGGAATCGAAATCGCCACCTTCCGGCTTGTAGCCAGTAGTAGTGTCTCAACCAACTGCCCTACCGCGTGCCCTCTTATGAGGACATATCCCTAAATAAAACTCCATAGGTGACAACTTCAGGAAAACAACGGTACGTCCTCTGTGTGAGAAAGTACATGTTTTGCACCTGATATTTTTTGTTGTTGGCGTTTTCATTGTGTGTCAATACCGGATTGCGTGTCGCAGCTGAAACCTTTGTATATGCCAATCGTATAAAATATCTTCCAGGTGAACAGAAAAAGTTCATTAATATAGGCTTTCCTATTAAGCAACAGGCCCGTCTACATGGGCTGCCATTACTAAACTAGAATGTAATGACGCCTCTCTGTAGATAATTATACTAGAGCGGGTTGGCGCAGCGGTAACAAATCAGAATAGCATTCTGGAGGTGTTCGGTTCGAATCTCGGTTCTTACATCTTTTATCCTAACTGAGGTTTCTTGTGACTTTCCTCAGTCCCTCCAGGCAGATGTTGGGACAAACACAATTCAGTAACAAACACATCCTCCCAAATTCTTTCCAATTCATCACTCAACAATTATTATTCTAAATGTACGGCGTCCTTAAATAACCCGCAGCAAAGAAGACTGCATGTAACATGGACTCCCTAAGTAACTCCATGAAACCGAACCAAGAGCTAATACTCGCTCAGGTACTCAAGAAATTCCTTGCTTTTTATGCAACTCGAAATTTCATTACTATGTTCACCCGCACAGTAAGTTACTTTTACTCATTACTCGTTCATGGAACTGAGCCCTTCTTGAGAAGCTGTAAATTGTGCAGTTACTCAAAAACTTCCAATCGTTTTATGGAAGCCAAAGGTTTATTACCGTGTTCACAAGGGCCCCCCCTGGTCCCTGTCCTGAGCCAGATCAATCCAATCCATACTATCCCATCCTATCTCTCTACGATCCATTTAATATTGTCCACCCACCTACGTCTTGGTCGTCCCAGTGGCCTCTTTCCATCTGGCTTTCCCACCAATATCCTATATGCATTCCTCTTCTCCCCAATTCGTGCTAGATGCCCTTCCCATCTCATCCTCCCTGACTTGATCCTTCTAATTATACTTTACGTAGGGCACAAGTTATAAAGTGCATCATTATGTAGTTTTCTCCAAACCTAAGTCTATGTTCTTCCCTTAAAGTCATAGGCTAGTTTTTCACACACATTCAGAACCACACGCAAAATTATAATTTGTATATTCTGATTTTTTATGTTTTTAGACACCAGACGAGAAGAGAAAAGGTTCTGAACTGAATGGTAGCAAGCATTACCCGAGTTCAGTCTCCTCTTAATTTCCTATTGAATCAGCTTTTGATTTGTTATAGTCGTTGCCAAATATCTGAACTGTACCACATTTTCAAAACATCTGTTACCTATCTTTTTGTTCTGAATTTTCCCTGCATTTTGGTGACGAGAGAGCAACATATACTTAGTTTTCTCTGTGTTTACTTCTAGACCAACCTCATTACTAGCGTCAGTTAAAATTTGTATGTTTCTCTTTATAGTAGATTCACGTAATCAGCATAGATCAACAGCTGACATGTCCCATTTAATTTCAGCCCTACCTGGATTTCTTGGACTTTCCTAATTGAATATTCTAAATCAAAGTTGAAAAGTAGTGACGATAAAGCATCTGCATAAGTTACTTTAAAATTCCTTTTTCTTATTATGCCCCCATCTATGTCTATGCTTCTCAAATTTTCTCTTCCGTTGTGTTCCTGCAGCTGCACTTTTGTTGCACTTCTCATCTTCGGTGCATGCTACGTTTCCTGCCCATCTTGTCGTCCTTGTTGTAGTCAGCCTAATGATACTGGGTGAAGAGTAATTATTTTAGAAATCCCTTGTGGACATTGTAACTGTTTCGGTGCGAGAATTCACATTTCTCTTAAGCAGGAAAACGTATAGAGGAAGAAAGAACTATGATATGAGGAGCACTATATTCGTCCTAACAGTTAACATCTCTGTATCACACTGTACGATGTCATATCCCAGAAGACTGCAATATACAGGCTGTAAATATCTTGCAACGCCCTGCGGTAGATAGATGGGTTCAATGTGATCATATTTTGCTAATACCTACACACTCATGTCTGGAAACGATTTGTTTACGCACTGGGGCGTCTCAAATGTGAAGGAGGACGCCTTACCTCTTACCTCTGTGGCTTACTGGGGACATTTACCTAACAATTCTCCAAGAGACCTTACCTGAGCTGCTGGAAGTGGTGCCTTTTGAAGTCCGTCGTGAAATGTGGTTCCAGCATGATGGCACCCCGTCACACTGCACTAATATTGTCCGTAAGTATTTGGGTGAAACACTTGGCAACAGATGGATTAGACGTGAGGCCCAATAACCTGGCCCCCTCGCTCCCCAGAGTTGACTCCAATGGGTTTCTTTCTCTGGGGGTACATGCAAAGCCTGGTGTACGGGACTCCAGTGGAGAGACAACTTGATCTTGTGGCAGGAATTGCAGTGGCACCTGGAACAAACCGGGAAATGCCGGGACTCTTTCAAAGAGTTCAGCATAACATGGTCAGGCGGTGCAGAATATGCAATGAAGTCGGCGGCTGCCATTTTGAGCACCTTTCATAATGTAAAACAACGATAGCATCCCTTAAAACTTATGCAACCTCTCGGAAAAATTTGTGGCCCTTAGTACCAAAAAGAGCGTTTCCAGACATGGGTGTATTAACAGATATGATCAGATTGAACCTATCTACCACAGAGTGTTGTAACATATATTTATTTACACTCTCTCTCTCTCTCTCTCTCTCTCTATATATATATATATATATATATATATATATAGTATGGTGAATTTGAGGGTTTCAAGACTGTGAATATGAAGGATATTATATTGTGGGATGTGACACCGTGTAATCTAGTAGGAGTTCTCTGTTTCGAAGTAACGTACTACCTCCATTTGCATGGGCAAAAAGGAAGCTAATCGACCAGCAATATGCAAGACGCAGCTGTTTGTTTCTTCCTGGCTGCTTGGCATATTCTTCGACCTTGAGGATGGAGGCAATACGTTCCTCCGAAACGACGGTAAACTCATACAAAACTAAATGACGTCACATCACAGATGATGCTACTCTTTATACAGAGCGTTCAGTTGTCGAGGAGACCTGGCTACAGCTCTAACCGGGAACAACATTCCTCACAGATAGCTGCGATATCTGCCGGTAGCGGCATGAGTCATTAGCGCTGACAAACGCGCTCGCGCTCGCACTCGCACTCGCTAGTGTAGTTCGGATGGATCGTTTCTTGCGCGACTACTGTGTCCTTCCCCGCTAGCGAGAGTGCAGTCGTGTCGCTGATTCCCTCGCATCAGTTTCTGCATATGCACACATTTATAGGAATACTGTAAGAAGGTAACACAACCTTACTGTGCTTTATAACAGGTGTTGGAAGTGACCCCTTCTGCTTGCAAACATGCCTCGCATCTCATAAACAAATTATGCGACACTTTCTGACGTGGGTTCACAGTAATTGAACTAATTACGCGTGTTATTTCATTCTGCAGAGCTTCAGTGCTGCGAGGATTATTCTTGTAGACTTTTCCCTTCAGGTTTCCCCAAATATAAAAATCGCAAAAACTGATATCTGAGGATCTGGAAGGCCACAGTCCTCTGCTGATTATTCTGTCTTCAAACACTTCCCGTATTGCGACTATCGTTGCATTAGCCGCATGTGCTCTAGCGTTGTCTTGCTGAAAATGCCCACATTGTCTTTCTTCAGCAGCCGGCTGATTGAAGAACGGATTCAGTATATCATTAACGTAGAGGTCAGAGTTCACGGTTTCGTGGGAAAATAAGGGGCCAGTGATTCGCCGCGGACTTACAGCACACCACACCCCACCTTTTCACTATGCAATGGCACTTGCTGTATAGCGTGAGGATTTCCATCCCTCCATATTCTTACATTTTGTGCACTGACATGGCCACTAACGTGAAACCACGCCTCATCAGCCATGAACAGAAGCTGTGGATCCATAATTCCACTGTGCGCATTTTACAGCAGTCCGTTGCGAAAACGAATTCTTGCTGCATTCTCTGTTTGTTTCAGCTCATGCACAACTGTTATTTTATACGAACTAAATTTGATTAATTTTGTGGCTGTTTTATTCCTAGCGAAACACTGGTTTCCTCTGCTAAGCGTCTTAACGATTTTCAAGGACTGATCTGTAGTCGTGCCTCAATATCCCGAACTGTTACTTCAGTCAGCACAATCCTCTTCGGTTGATTCGTTATGACGCACACTGAACCTGTGGCCCGCCACCTTTTCACAAGCTTGGATACACACGACTTTGTGGGAACTGGCGCGTCAGGATATTTACGACGACATTTACGGAAACATTTTCTGTAAGTTTTTTCCTGGAAAAAGTTTCGACACCTCTAACACAGACTGAATAATAATGCGACTTCCTGCAGTGACAAGATCACGCCACGTAACTGCGTGCGTTTATCAACACTAATGACTCATTCTGCTATTGGCTGTTGCAGCAGCAATCTGTGAGGAATGCTGGGCCATGTCAGCGCTGCAGCCAAGTCTCCTTCTTGATTTAACGCAGTGCATATGTGTCTAGTTGCCTGTTTGATCCAGAGATTCATAAATGTTTCCATTCATTCCCAGATGAGTATATCGTATTAATCCCACTACAAAATCTGTGCGACACTTGCATTTGGTGGCCGATCCACGAACTACATAATGATAGAGCATAACACTACATTGAGCAATTAAATTTGAATCTTGGCGTACATCATTTTTAATAATTTTTAATATATTTTAATAATTTCAATATATATTTCAGTACTTTAACACATTAATACGAAGTCAATATACTTATATAATAAGTCTTAATATACTCTAGGTATATTTTAAATGTTTATGTGATTGATTTTAATATTATGTTTAACTCGAGGCACAATTCTGTTATACAGCATGACACGTTGCACCAATATGGATCCATATTAGCAGTCCAGTGACCCTAGATATATTCTTATATCGCTGCCTATTGATGGTCCTATGAGATCGAAACATGTGGCAGGAAATAAATATTCAATTGTAAAATATTAATTGATTGTAGATCACTTTGTTGTGGCGACGGCTAACCATATTATAAATATATGCGCAATAGGATGGAAGACAGAAATATTTATCTTGAGAATTATTAAGAATGTAGGATTTGAGGCTCTCACATAAGTGTTTACAAAGGATTCTATCTTCTGGAATATAACGCTGTGAAGTCCGTTGAAAGTCAACAGGCGTTTCGAAGGAATACATCACCTATATTTTCATGGTCGAAGAATAACTCAAGCAAGAAACCAGCGTGAAGCAGGTGGCACACAGGCAAGTAAACAGAGGCGACGTGTTACTCCGAAACGTCGGTTGACTTCCAACTGACTACAAGGCGTTATATCCGAGAAGACAGAACTCTTGAATTGTTAAGAATTTTGATAGATTCCTCAGTATTTCGGGTAAATGCATTCCTACTTAAGTAACGATGGAGACGCCTTGTTTCTCGGCAACTTCTCTGACACTTCTTAGCTTCAGGTAGTCTAAACATAACACTGCAGGCCAAATTTCCTCATGCCGAGCGTGGATTCGTAAAGTTCAGAATCGTATTAGTACCCCTCCCACTGTAGGCCTATTCTGTGGTCACAGTATATGTTACTTCACCCACTCCTACTCAGAACTGTACGGAGGAAATTAATATATCACAATTCTGTCGAATATGTCCCTTTTTCTTCCGGGGTTCTCTTGAATGTAAATGGTATTAAAATAATGCGATTGCTTATTTAATAGGCAAGAAATGCAGCTAGGCCTTATACACTGTATATATGAGCATATCAATTTTGGAAGTGCAAGGTTTAGTACTGTCATTACCTGATTCTGAGCTACTATAGCAACGGCCTGTCGGGCATTAACACGTTTCATGAAGGGAAATTACGCAGTAGGTCGCGAAGAACGGAGAAGTATTTTGTTTCAGCGTATCGTGTCTGTTCTGTGAATATCGATATATTGATGTGAACATATAAAACGTAGTGTACTACTGAAGGAAACTGTTTACCATTGACTATTTTTGTGTGTCATTCGTGGGAGACGGTGTTACTCGTCGCCCTCGCGTTATCATTCGTTAATATGTAGGACTGGAAATGAATGCGAAAAAGAGCAAGTGGAGTGAACAGTAAAAGTAAAGTTGCCCCTATGCTTAATTAATTAAGCACCAGTCCATGAAATCATATGGGGGGAGCGGAGGTATAGATCCTCCATTCTTGACCTCGGCCCTAGATGAATGTGAGTGGTGAGCTTCACGCCCCGGCTGCTTTAACCCCAGCACCCATTGGATATGAAGTTGGATGGGGCCCAGAGTCGGTCAGGACGCTGTTGGGTAGAGAAGGGAATATAACCACGGCCATCGAGACCGTAGCCCGTCGCTGTACCGACTGAGCTATCATGATTCCCGGGAAATTAAGAGTACGAAAGTTTATATAAGAAAAGATAAGACTTCCGTTGAAATCTCAACAGGTGTGACGGTAGTGGTATGAGAGACCGTCAAATCCGTTATGTTTCAAGGCATGCCTGTGCGAGGGGCCTCTGCTAACATGAACAGACATTGCCAGAGGCAGAACAGACATTGTCATCTTGACCGGCAGAGACGAGCGAGGAAGAGAGAAAGATACGACATTCAGCTAATATGGGGAAAGCGGCCTCCGTAGTCTAGGGGTAACGTTCAAGGTACGCGGGTTCAAACCCGGCGGAGGTAGTGGAATTTTTAAGGGCGGAAAATGCAGGGAACAAGTCCTCCGGGAGGGACTTTAAGCCGTGGGTCCCGTGTCATAGCTTTACGGCACGTAAAAGAACCTCATGTCCCAAGGGGACCACTGAGCCAAATTCAGGACATTTCGCGCCCAACAATAGTCTCTAACGCCTCTGGTAGATGGGGGAAGCATCGAGATACCGCTAAGCCAGTAGAGGCCGAACTCGCTGGCTGAGTCGGGACTGATGGCACGCACCGGTACCGGTAGGGAATAGAGACTGGTAGAATATCATAGGGGGACGCACAATGCACCAACAGTTGGTCTAAGTGCATGATGAAACTCACCCACTCCAATACAATAATATGGGGAAGTGTCTCAGAATATGACAGGACACCTTCAGGCGGGAACCATGAAGTCATCTTAAACGAACAAGTTTCTTCTGAAAGACGGCCAGTTTTTTTTGTCTGAAACATAGTTTACCTAATACATAGATCCTGCTGAACCTCCAAATTATCGTAGTGACTTATTTGACATTCACTCTTTCGTTGTCTTTCACCACTAGTGATTTCAATATGGCCGCTCCGCTTATCACGTGGATTAAAGATGAACAGCTTTCAGAGATTCAGTTCTTATGTGTTTAAATGGAAGATTTTAAGCAAAGCCCCTCCCCCCACATCTTGGGAAAAATGTCTTCATGGTGCTCATGAGTTAAAGTCTTGACCGTCTTGACGATTTCACGTATGCGGTCTTCTGGCTTCATTGCCACGTCTGTTTACAAAGCTCTGTTGCGTGCAAACGGACGTATTTCATTTGGCGGCCCGTGTTGCTCTTAATAATGATTTCGGTGCAATGGAACAGCAAAGAAAGTTTATTACGACATTTGATAACGAAGTGCCGTGTTCTGTGTCACGATAATATAATTCTAAACAGCAGCAGCAAAAGTTTCGATTTAGTCTACACAAGGTGCTGAGGTTAGCAAATAACATCCCACTCAAACGATAACTAACCCTGGGATTTCATATTACGTAATGTTGCACACCAGACAGCTTACCACTTGGCAGGAGGAATCCCAGTTTTAAAGCTATTTCAGTTCGGTGACGATTAACACTACGGTGTCGTGGTTTATGACACCGTATATTTTTGTATGTTGTTATCATTATTTCGGAGGAACCTCCTGCTTCCATTTTCAGAGTACAATGGAAACTGGCTTAAACAATGATCTACTCTAATTTGGCTCTGTGTAACGTGGTAGGTGGGTACAGGTTGGGTTTCTAGACTTGGCCTTTGGTTTATACATGAGAAATATGGCAAGCAATAGCGAGCCAGTGATTGCAACTGCGTTTCAGAAGGGAGGGAGGGTGACGCACTGTAACGAAAGTCCCTGATGAACCCACACTCCCTCCATAATCCTTATTTAAGTTAGTGTTCTTGACCATATCCACTGCTGACATTACTAATATGTCGGATGAACCTATTGCCTCTATCTTCAGAGTGTACAGAATTACGAATTAAGATTGTGGTCTTCTGGGTTATGACGCCGTATAGCCTGGTGGGTGGGTACCAACATATGATAGGGAAATATTGAGGGGAAAGCAGAGTACTTCTTTCTACTTCTTGCACGTTGACTAGTTGCTTGATCTACTCTTCAATTATGAAGATGGAGGTACTTCTTTCCTCCGAAACGTCTGTAAAATTATAGTAGACCATATGGCGGCACAACCCAGAAGGCGGTATTTTTCAGTCACCTCCTTGAGAGTATGAAGTTCCATATAGTTTATTGCCATGTTTAGGAGAACTCATTATAAAGAGCATGTCCTAGAGGTAGACAAAATATGGTGTGAGGAAACATTGTGATGAAAACTTGCCTTTGATATAATTGTTATTATTTATATCAATATTTCTTAATATTAGAAATAAAAAGCTTTGAGCAGCTGCAAACAACACCATCTGTCAGACTAATGTTGTGATTAACGTCATCCATTGTGCATATTACCGCGTCCCTGCGTATTACAAAAATACTTCAGACATAATGTGCTGACTTCTTTCCGGCCCGGTACTACACTTCCAACCCATAATCGGCCCTCGACCGTAAAATGCACCGCCCATATGCCATAAGATGAATCTAACCTGCATACTCAACACCCAATTGCTCTTCGATTACTTTTAATATTATCCTACCTTATGTACTTGAGTCTTACTAGTGGTTTCTTTCTTCAGATATCCCGACTAAACCTCTGTATGCATTCCTCATCTCTCTAGTGCATGCTGCATGCTTTGCTCATCTTATCCTCACATTTACTTCCACTGAAGGGAGTACTACCTATACTGTGACATGTAGACCCATTGCCAGATAACAGCTGTGAAAACAGACGACAATTCAACAGCCGTTGCTAGGGAACAGCTTTTGGGTATATTGTTTTCCCGGCAACGAGAGAAAACAATAACAGGAGAGATGTCTTCTGCGCGGCCTGTTCCTGGGCTGTATAACGAGACGTGGCGGAGACTTACTGACCAGTTTCAACCCGTGTGGAGGCGGGATCGAATACCTCCACCGTGACCCTGCGAGTCGTAGGAGGGGACTAAAAGGGAAGTCTCAAGACTGAGACAGTAAAATATGGTCGAGAGTCCAAAGGAACTCAGACCCGAGAAAGACTGCGCTGGCAAGGGCCAGCAGCATATATAAAAGTCAGATCCGTCCTCTCGTCAGAGAGGGCGCCCCAAAAAACAACACCGTAACGGTCAAGCAGTAATAAATATCCGGTCATTAGCCCCAAATGGGGCTCGACACCAAGACTTACTGACTGACTGACCGTCAGTCGCAATATGACTTTGACTTTGGTTGTTGAATCAATTGAGAGTTACGGTTGTGAGAAGTGAGAAGCTGGTGGCTGAGGCAGGGGACAGTTCGGGAACCCAGAGGAAGTGGAATGTCCGCCATTTAAAGCCGCTACTGAGCAACGGCTAAGGAAGACTGAGAAAACTTTATATGTGCGGTAGCTGCAGTGATCTTTGGAGTGTATCACTCAATGAGACTGTGGTAGTTATTTGTAGTTACATTCTGTAAGTGTTCAGTAAATCCGATTACCAATCCAAACACCGTCTACAGTCACTCAATCACGTGACAATATTAATATTTCTTAGACATTTCGTTCGTACTTAAATGTTATTTTCAACTAATTATTTTCATTAATTGCAACCGATCTTGAACTCTCGGGTGAGTCATGTAGAGTGGCAAGTACGTGGCCAGCTGCGTAGTTGTCTTTCAGAAGCGCTGATTCGCTGCTGAATAAGCTCCTCTGCGACCTCGCTTTTCCATTTAGACGTCTCGAATATCGTGTCGAGGGGCCTCTGAATCCTCCGGAACCGATGGAAGGCACGGCAAGTTTCTCTGGCGTCGATCCGGGCTCCTGCTACCCACACCCGAGCGGCCCTTAACCTGATTACGGCGCCCGCAACAACTTGTTCTTGGATGCGGTTATCGTTACACACAGCTCCTGCAGCACCCAAGATATTATGCCCTACCTGCTTCAGCTCTGCTAAGCTCGTAGGATTTGAGGTCTCAAGTTCTGGGATATAGCGCCCTGTAGTCCGCTGAGAGTCTAGGATGTTTCGGAGAAACATGTCGACTCCATCTTCAGTGTCAAAGAATTGACCAAGAAAGAAGCCACATTGAAGGTGTCAGGAAGAACAGTCGAAACCGTCGGTTGAACTTCAACTCGCAGCAAGCCACCCAGCCCTTAGCCAGTTGCTATACCGACTGAGGTATAGCGCTCTTTAATAATAACAAAAGATAAATTTGTCCCAGTGCTTAGCTAAATAAGCACTGCGCCATGAAGACGTATGGGAGAGTGGATGTATATAAGATTTGAGGCTTTCACGGCGGTGACTATGAAGAAAGCAGTCTTCTGGGATTTGGCACCGTGTATATGTGGTGTTAACCGACGTTTCGGAGGAACGTATNTCCGGTACCTATTGGATAAGGGGCTGGGTGGGCCTTAGAGCCGGCCTGGACGACTTGGAGAAAATCCTTGAACGTACCGGGATTCGACCTCCGGCCCCTCTGTCATGCAACCCTTAGCCAGTCGCTTTCCCGACTCCCTTTAATAACGATAATAATAATAGTAATAATGCAACTATAGGACTAGAAGTCTGTCCAATAGGAAGCACACAGTGAGTTTGCTTGGAACTCACTTTTATATGCTTTGTGTCCCTTGCTGATAACACTAGAAACGCTGTAAGTAAGAGTCACGCCTCCTTTCGAGTGCTTGCTTGTTAGATTCTGGGTTTAAAAGGTTTTTGCCACCAAACAATTCCGTGGAACTCTTTTGTTTTCTCCCTAAACAAGAGAAATCGTTAGGAATGCCCATGACAGATAACTGTGTCCCTTGAACAGACTGAATGAAGTGCATGTTTGACGATGGATTCACGATTTCCCTTGGGCAAAGTTACACTGCTTCTGTTGAAGTAACTCGCCCTCTTCATTTGTTCGTACCTGATTACTGGAGATGGGCTACTGCGGTGGTGCCAAAGTGTGATTCGCGACTTGTTGGTCAGGACGGGGAAGGATATTTTGGGAAATTTATGTAATGTGAGGTGTATACCCAGTGCTAAGTAACGACTCGGTAAACACATTTCCCCCGAACCCAACGCGCTCAACAAAAGGACGTCTACTGCTATAAAACGGAGCTGTATACACGCCTCCTTAACAACTGAAGACGGTGTGTTCCGTGGCGTCCATGTCAAGGGGTTATAAAGGGACAAAGAAGGTCACTTGAAGAGCAGTCGAGTCGAGTTCCGAGACGCCAACCTGCCAGGACATGACTTTCTTAGGAGAGGAATAGAATTGGGTCGAGTTCTAGAGATGGCAGTTGAAGGTGATTGAGACGAAATGGCAAGAAAGGAATTTTGCTGTGCAAATAAGACTTCATATGTGATTTGAATTTACAATGCGCCTGTTATAAATCCGTTGCCAGCATACGACTAGTCATGACTGAGGACCCTAGTGCGTGAGCAACTGTGAAGTGTGTAGATCAGCGATTGCGCTGTATTACCTGTAGTCCCGAACTGTAAGAATGTATAAGGTGTAATGAATCCAATCATCCAATTCAAAACTCATCCTATAAGTCACCCCTACACGTGACAATAACGAAATTGAATGGATTATAATTTTCAAAGTGTCGTAAAAGGAGGTAAAGCTATCCCCGTAAGAGGCCGTGAAGGCCCATCGGGTTGTGAGACGTCGAGGCTGCCACATTTTCTCTAGACAGTCGTCACAAAGATGGCGGTAAAGTTGTCAGCCTTAAGCGCTGGCTGCCTTTTATCCCCAAGAAAAAATTCTGGTAATCATTTCTGTTACAAGTTGAGTCGACCCCAGGGCCACAGTGCGGCTGGAAGGATTAGGTAAATTAAAAAACCCAATGGCCTCATTGGGAATTGATTCTGCTACCTTCCAGATTGTAGCGTAGTACCTCAACCAACTACGCTATCGCGTGCCCATTGAAAGTGTCGTAGCATTTGTAACATTTTTTATATATTAGTTGATTTTAACCAGGTTTTAGAAAAATGAAATAGAAAAAGGAATACAGTGCAGCACTCACATAGAAGCATCCACCTGATGACTTTATAAGGCCGGAACATGCCGCGGAAGTAACGTTTATATGAAAGAAAATGACAACATAGCACACGAACAGTCTAAGAGCACGAGAAGAATTTGCCCCTTCAGAACTCTCCCTAAGGCTTAAATCGTTGGTGTCTTACCATACATCTAGCAGTCTTTACAGATCTTCATATATTAGCGAGATTGGTACGGCTTTGACATTTTTAGAGCGATACCACAAAAATAGCGATGAATTTCTCAGTCATATAAAATGAGCAACAGGTGACGAAACCTGGGTTTCATTTGTGAATGCTGAAACCAAAGAACAGTCAAAACAACTGATATACACACATTCACCAAACAATGGTCAAGTGGGATTTGTGGTGGACAAAGTGGCGCTGGGGCAGGTTTTCTCAGAGTACTTCGGTTTCCCCTGCCAATCTTCATTCGACCAATTGCTCCACAATCACCCTCACCTATCATATGGGGCTGGTGCAATAGGCCAGAAGTGGCCGCAGTGCAAGGGACTTAGTCCCACCCCAGTAACAATAATTCACCAAAAAAGCCGAAAACGTTTAAACAAACGCTGCCTGTCAAAAAGCTGATGGCAACTGTTTTCTGAGACAGGAAAGGAGTGCTGATTTTCGGATTCATGCAAAATTGGGCCGCAATAATGTCAGTAGTGTATTGTGAAACACTAAAAATTTATGTAGGCCCATTTAAAACAAAAGGCGTGGAATGCTGAGATACGGTGTAGTGCTCCTCCACGACAATGCGCATAGATATACAGCACTGTTGGAGCATTTCAACTGGGAGTTGTTTGACCATCATCCCTATAGCCGTGATCTCGCTCTGAGCAACTACCGCTTGTTTAGCTACCTGAAGAACTGGTTGGGATTACAGCGTTTCAACAGTAATGATGAGCTGATGGAAGGTGACAAAACGTGGCTGAGCTCATAGGCGGCAGACTTCTTAGGCACAGGCATACAATAAGCTATACCCCGGTACAAGTGCCTCAATTCCTGGGTGACTACGTTGAGAAGTAACTCAAGTATGTACCTATTCTTTTGTAGTATATTGTTACGTGTTTTGTGTGTCACGCAACAAATAAAATCCACGTAGGTCTCGAATCCAGCAGAGCCTTTAATGTTCTTCACACTCACACAATCACACGCTTTACAATTATTAGCACTTGGAGTATTACAATGAGTGCTTACAATATCTCGGCCGGCACATCTGTATCTCTAGGCATCTGTCGCGAGACCCTTATCGAATGTATTGACTTCTTATATGTCTGCGGCCGTTGCTATGCATTGGACCTTCTGTTGTAACCGTGAAGACTCCTGTTAGAACCACAATATCACTATTGTTGTTTCCAATGCAACGGTCTATTCCGGCGTTTCCATAGAAGTAGCTCTTCTGGATTCCAAACACGTTACAATATAATATTTCTTTCTCGTTGCTTGTTTTGTTAATAGCTCATCGGAGGTTACTTTCCGACTATCCCTCGTGTTTTCGACGAAGTTTGCTTTTATTAGCACAAAATGATCAATATGCACAGGACCTGTTTCTTCAATTGATTTTTATGCCTCGAATATGTGATGTTAATAAAATTTAACTTTATTCCCGATGCAATATCAACGAGAATTGTGTTATCTCAGTATTTATCACATGTTTGTCATTTATGTGGCAATTTATTGACATGAAAGTCATGCTGCGTATAGCCGCCTTTTGTAGTCAGAGGTGACAGACCACTTGGCGTGGCAAATGTATTGACGTACAGTTCCGGCCTCAGTAGATCACAGATAAAACTCAAATCCTAGCTGTTCTCCTCACTTTATGAGTCAGAAATGTACCGATATGGTATTTCTCTTTTCTTGTTGCAAGTAAGAAAAAAAACTGACGCATTAGCAGACCTACGGATTGCTTATTAAATTGGCTGCATCTCCATCTATACGTATGAAACTAGAGAAACGATGAATATACAAGATGATTCTAAATTATTGTCAGGATTTCCGTTTATAGGTCACGGAAACGACAATAATTTAGAAACACTCTGTATTTGTATACAATTTTATATCGCAGAGTTTTAATAAAATTTGTAAACACATTGTCAGTTACAGTTAATATTTGACTTAAATAACGGGTACTTTACATGAAGACCTACAGGAGTTTATATGGTTTTCTCGTGCATAACACCTTTAGTATTTATCAGAGCTAAACATATTTTCAACAATAATTGTAGAGGAAGATGAAACGCGTTATACACAGTTCAGTACACTTTTCTGTAATTCTTCAAGTGTTCGAGATAATAAAACAAGTAATGTTACGCTGTGTGTACTTACCCCTACTCCCAAACTTTGTGTTCACTAATGAAAAATAGTCTTCTGAACGCATGCGCAGGCTGGCCTGACAGCACTTTCGGTACAACGTGTTAAGATTGTAACACATTACAGCTATGTGTTTCTCTGTACGCGTATTCTATAGATGTAGTTTAATTAATCGTTAGGTTAAAACAGAGATAATTGCAAAAATGCTTAGGGTCTATATTTTGTTGTGTTTAAGTCCTATATCAGCTCATATTAATTATGCGCCCCAAATTTCTGTAGCGGCACGCGGTAGTGTAGTTTCTTGAGGCACTGTGTTACAAGCCGGACGGTCGCGGGTTCGATTCCCCATGAGCTCATTGGATTTTCCAATTTACACAATCCTTCCAGCTGGACTATGGACCTGGGCTCGACTCAGCCTCTAACAGAAATGAGTACCAGAAATCCTCCTGGGGGGTACAGGGCGGCCGCGCGTAAAGCTGACAACCTCACCTCCATCTTGAGCCGATTTTCTAGAAAATGTGGGACCCTCGACGTCTCACAACCTTATGGGCCTCCATGGTCTGTTACAGGGACCGTTTTATTTTTTTATACCCCCAAATTCCTGTATATAATGGAAGACAACCGAACATTCACAGTTGTACACCTGTAAGCCAAATGGGTTGGCGTAGTGATAACTTTCTAAAACTCGTACTCCGGAGGTGCGCCATTCGGTTCTTGGTCGGGACACCGGTTAGTCTGAAAATTTTCATGGTTTTCTTCAGTCTCAGTAACTTGGATTAAGCCAAGACGCCTTCTATCCATGTCCCTTAAAAATTCGCCATTCGTTTATCATCCTACGATTCGTCGCTGAGTTTGCTTAGTCTAGGCACTGTCACGCCTTATGTGGAGATGCCGGGAACTAATTCGTCGAAGCAAAGAAGCCATATCTGCTCCTCTGTCTGTAACTATGAGGGACATGGCCAGACAAGATGGCCTCTTGTTCTCCATAGGTCAGGAAAACAAATTTCAAGCGTTTTGTCGTGGGATTATAAAAATCGAAATATACAAATATAGTATTTTTAGATACGAGATGATATAACAGAACTTCACGTTCGAGTGGTTAGTGTTTCTGATTCGTATTCAGAGGACTCAGGGTTCAATTCCTGCCTCGAAGACATGTTGTATTTACTGAGGTTTTTCGTGGTTTGTCCCTTGAGGTAAATGTCGAGTTCTTAAAACAATTTGGACCACGACCGCTTTCCTTTTCAATTCGTTATGCACTGATCACATCTTTCGGCGTTATATAGTCTTGAGCTATTAACAGCGTCGTTAAATAAACCATAAGTGAATTCGATATCAGAGGCATTGCTTTCATGTTGACTAAGTAACTGAATACCATTACAGGTTTCCCAATACCTGTTTTTAAAGTTCCTTGTTAAACAACTAAACTCTGTGGCCTGTAGTCCGCAAGTGAACTATACCGACCGAGTTACCACCGCTTGTCGGCGAAGTTAGTGCCAACTTTATCTGATAGAGGGAGTCGCGTGGTCAGCGCAACAGATCCCCACGGCCGTTAATATCGGTTTCCTGGATAGAAATAAAGTTCCTTATTAGAAAAACAAATTATTTATTCATTATTTTATACGTAAACTATCTAATAATACCATCTAACGTGTGGAGGCGGGTGAGAACAGCCATGCGAGGCGTAGAAGGAGACGAAAGAGATTATAAATGGGCCACTTTGTCAGTGGGGGAACATAAAGACAGAGACTTGATGCTCCAGGTTGGGGTTGAACACAAGCCTGACTACTTTGCTCTGTACAAAAATTAATGTTGGGGAATTCAAAGAATTGAAAATTGTACGGTCTATAGACAAGCCTGGAAGAATCCTCTACGGAAGGCTATGGCTTAAAAAGGGTTGTTTGCCAATGATGATGATGATGATGAATGATGGCATCAAGGCACATTTCGTGCTGTATAGGCCTTTATTTTCTAAGTATGACAATAAAGTCTCATTTTCGGGAAGTTCTCGTTTCGAACATCTGCTTTCATAATTGTGGTTCTGTCGGCAGATTCAGAAGTTTAAAATTTCCCCCTCTTTAGAAAGGGAAGCTGGTTAAAATGAATGAACCAACAAACGAGATATGGTTCATCATCTCATGGTTTGAAGTATGTAAAAAAAAATATAAAGTTATCCCTGTAACAGGATTTGGAGGCCCATAGGCTTGTGAGACGTCGAGGCACCCCCATTTTCTAAACAATCTGCTCACAGATTGCGGTGAGGTTGTCAGCCGTACGTGCCGGCCGCCCATTACTCCCAGGAAGATTCCTGGTACACATTTCTGTTAGAGGTTTAGTCGACCCCAGGGCCATAGTGCAGCTGGAAGGATTTGGTAAATTAAAAGACCAATGATCGCATCGGGAATCGAGCCAGTGACCTTCTGACTTGTAGCTCACTGCCTCAACCAACTACGCTACCGTGTTCCGTATCTTATAGAAAAATAAATGGTTTTCTATGCAGGGCCAGCGAAAATCTGTGCCGCCACAAGTGAATAACATTTCTGTTGCCCTTCTTAAATCGCACACGGACATTGGATGTAATGTCAAGGCTTCATCCTGAAATGTGCAGCCCCAAGCGTGCGCATTGACTGCCTGTGCTTGCGCGCCGGCCCTCATTCTGTCTTGAATATTTCTTATCCACAGTCTCGCATGCAAACTTGTGTTAAAATCTTAAAATTCACGTATTTTGAATTAAATTTTTTTTCTTCTTCACATCACTGGGGTACTACATGTTTCGATCGATATGGTCATTATCGGGTACTTCGAAAAATTGCTGCGGAAGTGCAAGTAACTGCAGTACATGGGCCGCGCCATAGCTCAAGCGGTTAGTCGCTGGCTTCCCACCGTGGTGGCCCGGGTTCGATCCCGGGTCTGGTCAAGTGGAATATGTGGACAAAGTGGCACTGGGGCAGGTTTTCTCCGAGTACATAGGTTTCCCCTGCCAATCCTCATTCCACCTATTGTTCCATAATCACCCTCACATATCTGGGGCTGGTACAATAGGCCAGAAATGACCGCAGTACAAGGGACTTAGTCCCACCCCACTAGCATAAAAAAAACTGCAGTACATCTTGAATACCAAATTTATCACAAAGGAAACCTGGTATACTTCACCCTCATCTCTAGATGGATGAGTGTGTAGGTTATTTTACGATGTAGTCGGTAGCTAGACCATTCCGCGAAATGGTAGGATGACAGTTGAACTGGAAGAATCTGGAAGGAAGGGGGGTAGTTGTACACACAGGTTGCGACCACAGCATTTGCTTGGAGGGACTTAGGAACCAGGAAAATACTGAGTCATGATGACTACTGTCCTGACCAAGATTCGAACTGATCAGCTCCCGCATATGGGTATAGATTCTTACCATTATGCTGGTCCACTGAGTATTTATCTCTCGAGAAAGTTATCTGTCTCAAATTAAGTTCGCACCGTATTGTTCGCTTTCAATTTCATATCTTGGATTTGAGATTCAATTGGTAGTAACTATGAAGAGCACCGCGGCGGCCCTGGTTCGATCCTGGGTCTAATCAAGTGGGATTTGTGGTGGACAAAGTGGAGCTGGGACAGGTTTTCTCAGAGTACTTCGGTTTTCCCTGCCAATCTTCATTCCACCAATTGCTCCACAATCACGCTCACCTATCATCTGGGGCTGGTACAATGGGCCAGAAGTGGCCGCAGTACAAGGGACTTAGTCCCACCCCACTAGCAATAAAAAAAAGGCCAGTAATGATCAGATTCCTCCTTGCTGGTTGGTTGTATGACTCATTCTCTGACCCTGAAAATGGGGGCAGTACATTCCTTCTAAACGTCAGTAAACTTGTTCCCAACTACACATCATGTACCAGAATACTTTCAGGTGCATAGGGGTGTGGCTATAGACGAAGTATAGATTGGATTTATTAACACCACTCGGATCTACAAATAATTACAATGCTAGCGCTAATCTAACACTTCAAAAATTACCACAGCAGCCACTAAGCCAGTTTCCATTCTGCTATGTCTTCAATTGCTGCCCCTTCTAACAGTGGAGAGTCCTCAGTTTCCCGCGTGCATGTCATTACTGTTCGGCAAATATCCCGCAACCGAACTCACTCAGATGGCCTGGGGTCCCCTCTATATAGCATCAGGGTGTATCCAACAGAAAACACCGACTCCTACAGTTTTTCTATTGTTGTGGGAGGTTGCCTAGCGTTAGCAACGCATGATCCTTCGTGCGATCGTTGCATAGCAGCGGTATTACATGCTACAATATTGCACTCTTCAGCATCATAGATCCTTGATACAATGTTATTATTAAGTTCTCCCGTTCACCCACTGTACGTTTCCGAAAACCAGTTAGTCTGTATGATTTACTGGGTGGGCACAAGATGATACAATCATGGAAAGTTGCAAATGTTTTAACTTTGGCAAAATTCATCTTTCGTGCAGTATAAACAAGAAATACCAACCTTGCAGATGTCTTTTCATTGAATGCTGACAACCATTTACATGTCTGTATGCTCATTTGCACTTTATACTTACTGTTTTATTCATCAACTCTACACCCCTCTAAGAACTTTAGCCTCCTTTATGATATACACCAATTCTTCTTAATATTTGCCTCTGCCTCCATCTCTTCATCTTCAGCTATGTAAATCATTCCCATCCCTCTTCTCATAGGCTCAGCCACTAATAATCTACACTTAATATGCATTCAATGGAAATGGGCCTTCCTTCCCATGTGGCACAAGGGACCGTATCTGACAAACAATTTACTTCCAGAAAAATACTTCCTTCAGACACTATGGATGAGATAAATCCATGGCACCTTAAATGCAGCATACTTTTGACACTGCTTAAATCTTTGAAACAAAGATTATGCCTATAAATTATGTTTTGTTCATTGTCTATATATTAAGGCACTATATCAGAACATAATTAAAACAACATATACATTAAAATGTATCTGTAGTCGGTTGAAATCATTTATGTTCAAAATACATTTCAACATAAATTATAACAAACAATTGATTGTGCACTGTACAATAAACTAACATAAACAAGTACATATAAATACACTCAACTCTTGATTATTCGGGATAATGGTGAGGATGGAAATCACAATTAAATGAAAACCCGGTTAAGACAAATTTTATTAAAAGTAGTACTGTAATACTGTACCTTCATATACTATAGGCCTACCTGTATTTAAATTTATTCAACCTCATTTTTATGTCATCTCATGGCCTATTTAATACTTTTTTTACATTACACTGAAGTATGAATTAGTTACTTCAATCACAGTGTTCAACAACATCTAACAATTTTTACAAATATTCACACTTAACATTTAAAAAATTTAATACTGTCATTTACTTTTTTGCGGCATTTTACTTTTTCTTTTGCATACTTAACACAACATGCTTCCTTTTACACTTGACATTTTGCTAACGCACTTGAAGATTGATACAAAGAGACTAACTTGGGCGGTGTATCTGTCCTTGAAACTTTCCACAAATCCTTGCATTCTTTCACCCCTACCCCAGAACACTGTGTTAGCATAACGGGACCAAAAAATGCAGAGCTCGGTTCACACTAGTGCAAAAGTGGTGTTACAACTCACAATGTGAAACAAAATTGAATGACACTGATATGTTGGGTTTTTGGATTTTATCCATCGTCCTGGTTTTTAAGATAACAAATAAAAACAGGACGTTTCGGAAACTGGATCTGTTTCTGAAACGTCGTGTTTTTATTTGTTATCTTAAAAACCAGGATGATGGATAAAGTCCAAAAACCCAACATATTAGTGTGTTATACACCATCGTCAGAATCCTATAGTAACTAAAAGTGAATGAATATTAAACAACATATAAACCTCAAAAAAGTCCTGCTAGCCCCGGTTAAGCCGCAAACCAATTTATTCACCCCCGGACAATCGAGAGTTGAGTGTACATCAAACATTCTTAAAAAGTAAAAATAGTAACAATTACTGAAGTATGTAAATAGTCTAAACTTTAACATCAGTAAGATGTGACTGTAAATTAATTTAGTATTATCCATTAAACAAAATTTTAATTACACCAAATTAAGGAAAGACAAAGCTGACATTTTCTCAAGTTTTGAAAAGTTCATTTAAGGTAAAGTGTTCTAAGTTGCATATATAATATAATTAAATCTGAAGAAACAAATCAAGATGGGAACCCAAATGTTAAGTTGGTTTAAGAATATTTTAATCTTTGCTGGTGATTAATTTATCAGCCAGAGATAGGAAGAAGGTCTAAAAACCTCTCTCTTAAATCCTTTCTGGTCCACTTAACATAATACTGTCACCACAGGTAAAAATAAAGCCACTTTGCAAAATAAAGATCCTAAAAGTAGTTGTAGTGCAGGTAACATATTGTCACATGTTGGGTATATAACGCGACAAATAACTTCACACCTTATTTGATATAGCGAATTTATTCCACTCGCTCTTACAATCACACAATTTACAATCTGACAATTACTGCCACTGGCAGTATCGGAAATACTCCGACGAAATAGACACCTATTGACTGGTTAACTGACTCCCTGGCTAACTCGTAACTAACTGACTCACTGCTGGCTAACTCATAACTAACTCACTCACTGCTGGCTAACTTGTAACTGGCTGTGAATAGTCTTCACTTCTCCTTATTTAGCCCCGTTACCGACAACACAGAAAACAGTTACCTAATAGGCACCACTGTTGTCCGACACCATGTTTGCTGATAGCCTAGCAACGCTGTCGGGAGTTGTTTACTGCTACATAGCAACAGCGGCATCCCTTGGTGTTGATTGGCAGGGTGTTGACTGGCCTATTACCGTAGCAACAGCAACACTCCAAAAGTGTTACGTCACTGCTGTCGGGGTAGGGGAAGGAGTGTTGACTTGTCTGTTACTGTAGTAACGACAGCGCTCCAATGCCGCCACGTCACCGCTGGGGAAGGAGGGGCCATCCTCCTTAGCACAACACATCACAATATTTTAACTGTGATTTAGAATGTGATATTTCTTATCAAGTTGACTGTGATGTAACTATAGTATACCAGAATCACAGACTGTGTAGAACAACAAATGAAATATTAAAACTGAGAGTATGGGAAAAGACAAAGGAAAAATGTTTTAAACAGTTCCCACATTCCTACATGGAACTGAAATTTTGGGCAATAACAAAACAATTTTTTGTTCATCCACAGACTGAAGACCAGACCTATTCTATCTTCTCGGTTGGTACATAGTTCTGGAATCTCAGAATTAGCAGTCATGTTTAGCTTTTGGTTATATGCCACAATGCCTCAGTAACACACTTCTGTAATACCAGTATGCACGGTGCATTTTGTGAAAAATGAAATACTAATTTCTTTCGTTACTGTATGCCAAACAATGTACACATTACACAGAATTAAATATTAAGAAACAGTATATGGAAGTACTGAAACATTTATTCCGTGAACAGAAGAATAGGTTATTACAGATGCGAACATTTATGTACATGAACAGAATGAACAATGATAGGTTCCCACAACTTGCAGTTCACTACAAAACCTAGGATTATAGGCAGACCATATATAAGAAAGTGACAATGTACAAATACATTTGAGTCTACATTAAAAAGGACAGAATAACAAGAAGAAAACTAAAATGTATTAACAGGACAGTTTATCAGTTCATTCCAGTATGCACATATATGCTAATAATATTCTCTTCTCATTTTCCACAGTCTTTCAGATAAAATTCTAACGTGTGTGATAACATAATTGTCATAGTTTGTCCTTGAATTTTCGCAGATATACAGTGCGTTCAGTTAAAGAGGAAACTTCGCAACACCACTGACCTGGCTTAACATTCCTCACAGATTGCTGCTGTAACTGCTGATAGCAGAATGAGTCATAGTGTTGATAAATGTGCGCCGTTACAGTTACAGCAGCAATCTGTGAGGAATATTGAGCCTGGTCAATGCTGTTGTGAAGTTTCCTACTTGACTGAACACCCTGTATCATCATGTAACTCTTTACATTATCAAAGATAAACAGTAAGATAATAAACCTTATGCACTAGATGAACTTAAAGCAACTTCTGTCACAATCATTTCCAGTTCTACAAGCTGATATATATCTTCTGGCTTTGTCTTTAATTCTACAGTAGTGTGTGAACTATGTAAAGATGGACAACTCATACAGAACAAGCAGAGGAAACACAAGGCCTCAAGAGTAAATATTTGGGAAAAAGAACACTTACTGCAGCCTTACTGTAAAATTTCTGCAGAGGAAAAACAGTAGATTCTACGAACTGTGGACTTATAGAACTTGCAGAAATTTCAGTTTGATTATAACTTCTGGAACTTCTAAAATCTGACAAATTTCTTCTTCCACCTTATATGCATATATATTGTGATGTGCTATATGACGTTAATCACTGTGCAATGGCTGCAATGGGAACACACAATTCCATGACAACAAATACATGGTAATTGTTGAGTTCCCACAGCGACGAATTGAATACCAACAGACTGTTGTGTAGCAATATCCATAAGAATGTATGAAACCAAACACTTCTACAAGGTGTTCTGTATTGAGTAAGGGTAGCATTTCCTAAGCAACAGATTGTTCACTGCATAACAATGGATGAAATTAACCCTTCGATAAGGGTCTGAACGCTGGATATATGAGTGTAGCTCCAGCGAGAGTTTAGTATTACAAGTATCACAAGAGATGCTGAGTGAAATCACAGTAGAGATTCTGAGTGTGGTACTCACAGTTTTGGATTCGACTCTAGCGAGATAGAAGCAGGTTCTGCTCAGACTTTGTTGCAGAAGAGTTCCAGAGTGTACTAATGGTATAATAGTGCTCTAAGTGAATCACTGTACGAGTGTGTGTACAAATAAGCATCAAAATAAAAAATTCATTCCGATCCGAAGGCCCACACAATTTATTCGTGTCGCGTCACACAGCTGACACATTAAACATTATGAATGTCTACCAATCAAGGTTCAACCCATAATACTGTATTTAAGCATCTTGCTTGTGAAGGTTCAACCTCTTAAATGGCCCTGGAAATTTTGCTAATAAAGGAATGGGAAGAAGTATGTTAAACTTGTAATTTCGCCACAAGATATTTTCTATTTTGTTTTCATTAATGACCATTGTAGGCTGCAATGCATGTAGGCCTATACTTATTGAAATTTGTCCAAAAGATATAAAACTGATATGACACAATGAAGATCACATACATTTTTCCACCTACCATAGTAACGGCACAGAGACTATGGAAAACAGTTTAAATTAATAACTGGTGAACATAAATATACGTCTCTGTTCTATTTCAAATACCTTTGCTGTCACTCTGAAGAGGAGAAGTAACAACAAAATCAAGCCACCAACTTCAAGATGTTATAACTGAAATCAGGCTTTGAGGAGAAAGGTATCTGATCCATAACATAAAGGGGGAAAAAACTGTTTTATGGGACATCATAAAAAGAAATCCATTAACTAAATAAGTTAAATCTACATCATGTGGATATACAAATGTACAGAGACGGCATAAACTTAAGCAGAAGCCATTCTATTTTCAGGAGGGTTCTACTGAGTTCCCTCTTAGCTGTAATGATATTGTGGCATGTAGACCATGCTAGGCAATGACCACAAATTAAGCAACTATACAACAGCCACTGCTAAGTAATGGCTCATCAAACAAGCATGAATTCATGGCAACAAGAAAATACAGCAAATATGGAAGAGATGTTTTCTACCCAGTTCATGAGAAGATGTTATAAGCAGGACTGGTTAGCAACTGCTGGGGCTCAGTCATTGTGAGCTGTTGCTGTTAGAAGCTGGTACCTTAGCCTGGGGACAGTTCAGACCCAGAGGAAGCTTTTGTAAGCCACTACCAAGCAATTGCAGTGAAGACGTGACTGTGGATGCTAGTGTGTAACAATGAACTGTTAAGTGTAGTCACGCACTGTATGAAAGAGTCCACTAAATCCGGTCATCAATCCAAAACCCATCTATAGTCACACTCATACAACAATATTGTTTAACCTTAGTAATCAACTGTTTTAACATACAATTAGAAATACGGATGGCAAGTCATGCCAGTAACTATCACAAAACCTATGTCACAGTATAATTAGTTCTTTTATGAATAGTTTAACAGTTAATTCATACCAAAGCATGCAGTGAATTATAGTAAAGTATAACCTGATCAGACTGCAGTCTTCTGAGTTATAACTCTATGTAGTCTTGTCCAAGGGATATCAATGTTTTGAAGGAACTGTCTTCAGCTCCAGGGTCAAAGTGAAAGTATAAGCATGGTGTTAGATTATACAGGCAGAATGACAATTCACACTGACATGGGGGGGGGATTGTTCACCCAAAGCACTAACTGGACCCACTGTGTGCCCCTCATGGGGCCTGTTAAGGCTTTTCAGAGAGTCCTGACTATAATGTTAGAACCAGAACTTTTAGATGGAGGCCCTCCTACCTATCAGATCTAATCATGCAGATTCAAACACCTAGTCTATATCTAGACAAAGCTAGGCACTGTAAATGAACATGGTGGAAGGGGTTCTCCTCCTGTCAATGCTTCCTGCACATGGCACTTTCTGACAGGCCCGAAAACATGTAGGTGCCATCTTAATCTTCAACTGCTGTCAACAACCCTGTCACCAGGTTACACAGTTTCCTGTCCAAGCCAAACCTCAGAAGGTTAAGGGGCAGCATATTCTTTGGAAACACTGGCATCCTCATACAAGACTGCATGACATCACAACCCAAACAACCACAATCTGAACTGGCATCCTCATACAAGACTGCATGACGTCACAACCCAAACAACCACAATCTGAACTGGCATCCTCATACAAGACTGCATGACGTCACAACCCAAACAACCACAATCTGAACTGGCATCCTCATACAAGACTGCATGACGTCACAACCCAAACAACCACAATCTGAACTGGCATCCTCATACAAGACTGCATGACGTCACAACCCAAACAACCACAATCTGAACTGGCATCCTCATACAAGACTGCATGACATCACAACCCAAACAACCACAATCTGAACTGGCATCCTCATACAAGACTGCATGATGTCACAACCCAAACAACCACAATCTGAACTATCACCCCTGTGAACACCTTGAAACTTAAAAAGTAGGATGTATTTTCCCTTCCTATTTCCCTATATGGCTGCATGCATTATTTTGTAATCTCAAATTTTAAAAAATAATACACATACAATCTCTCTCCGAAGTGTCAGTCCTTCAGTTATAATATATGTAACAGTTCATGCACAAATAATTGTAGTGTTAAATAAAACTGAATAGTTCATCAAAAAATTCTGTCACAGACTTAATTGCATACTTTTTCATAGAAAACTGCTGCTCCCTGTGGCTAAAGCTGGCAGACTGGAGTCTACACAGTTGACCCAAAGATTTGCACACACCGAATGATAAATATGGCCACCATACTCCAACTGACTAGTATTTCTACTGCTGTCTGTCCTTGCACCACTATTGACATCCGTCAAACAAACACCACAGCACACAGTTGGGTCACAAACTGAACTGCTTCCATTTCCTGACCCCACAGGCAAATCCATTTCCAGGTGAACCTGTAAAGATTCAACAGAGTACAGTAACTACTGACCAGTGAGCTGATACATTCAGTAACACAACACAAAGCTGTCTTTGATTGTTCATGAGCAGCTTATTCAGTTGGCAGATAGTAACTTCATGCTCGGTATATTTAGTACTTTCAGTGACTTAGATTACAGTGTCAAATGACAGAATGCATCAGTGCTGGATTCAGATTTGCAAGGCCCTAAGTTATGATAATGGCCAGGCCAATGCATGTAGCAGGCAGAAAGAATGATTAATGGACATTAACTCTTCAGTGCCGGGCTCGGTGCACTGCATGCCAGCAGTTTCTGTCACATGCCGCTGGGCTCCGTACCCTGTATGCCAGTGGTTCTCAAACTATGGGGCGCGACCCCCGGGGGGGGGGGCGAAGGGCTTGAAAGGGGGGCGCAGCATACTTTCCTACAGATAAAAATTAAAACTGTCCTAAATCAATTAGAAAAGTAACAACAAATAAAAATACATATAGAAAAACTTTTGATGAGTACAGGCTTTAATTATCATGAATTTCAAAATAACTAATAATTATTCACTTAACCGGCAATTATAAAACGCGTATGCCAGAGACAGCGTTGATAGTTCAGCAGCAGCCGCATCCTCTGAAATCCTCTGAAGTCTAGACTTTTTAAAATTCTGTGTAGGGAAATGGGTGCCAAACACACTGCTCTGTTGTTTTTTAGTCATGCTCGATGGCTTTCAAGAGGAAAAGGAATTAAAGAGAATGTTTAAGCTGAGGCATGAGGTGTTCTGTTTTTTAAATGGGGAAAATAACTCACTGGCAGACAGTTTCAGCAACAAGGATTTCTTTTTATTGAAAATGGCTTACCTCACAGATATATTTGAGAAACTAAATATCCTCAACACTTCACTTCAAGGGAATGAGGCAACTGTACTTTCTTGGAATGACAAGGTGAAGGCATTCATGAGAAAATTAGAGCTCTGGAGAAACAGTATGGAAAGTGACACACTAGACATGTTCCCTACTCTGGTGTCAATGGTACAACACGCTGATAATCTCATAATATTGAAAGTTAGTTTCGAGAAATACTTTTGCAATAATTCTGAAGAATTTAATTGGATTAAAAATCCATTCGAAAATGCTCCAGGGCCATCATCTCTGAAGGTAAATGAGCAAGAACAACTCATCGATCTCACTAGCGATACTTCATTAAAAAGTAAATTTAAGGAATTGTCTTTGTTGGAGTTCTGGATACATATTGGCACGGAATTCCTAACTTTGTACCAAAAGGCACTGAAGATACCGATTCCTTTTGCAACAACTTACTTATGCGAGACAGGCTTTTCTGCTTTGGCAGCTATAAAGTCAAAGAATCGTCAAGGCTAAATACTGCTAAAGAAGTCAGAGTGGCCATTTCTGATATTACACCACGTTTTGACAGACTTTGTTCTCAAAAGCAGGCCCATCCATCACACTGAACTTTGACATTTAAATGTTTGATTTTCTTTGCAGAAAAAATTAAATACTTGTTAGTTAAATATTGTTTCATTTAAATACAGATTTTGATTAATTGCAAGTGTTAAAACTAATTTTTATTGTAGGCCTAATATTGTGATACTTTAATTTTGAGTAAAAAACTGCTAAATAGTATGTAGAAAGCACAAAATAAACTGAATAAAACGTCAAACATACCATGACTTCTATTCTGATAAAAAAAAAACAGGCTGGGGGCCTGAGAGTATTTTCTCTTGTCAGGGTGGGGGGTGGGGCTCAGAGGTAAAAAGTTTGAGAACCACTGCTGCGTGCTTAGTGCAGTGCTATGTTTCAGCTCATTTTGAACCGTTGCTGTTTTTCATGTAAAGCAATTCTTTTGGTATGAAATTAAAGAGGAAATTTCTGGCTATCATTTTTTATATTTGTTGTCCCACTTTGAACTTCCCACGGTATTTGTATTTCATTTGACTTCTTTGAAGAAGTTACCGTACAAACCTATATCCACCTTGTGGAATAGTTATGAACTAAATATGCTAGATCGATATTGTGTGTTCTCTGTGCATGTTGATTCTCTTCAAGCAGAATCTGACAAGTGCTGCTTCTTGAGTGGAATTTGTAACCACGAGAAACTGAGAAACCACGTGCAGAACTTACGACCAGTAGGATACGTGATGTTGACTTTAAAAGAAGTTTGCTATGTTGGATATGAAAAAGTGAATGCTTTTGTACATTCCCCTTTGTTTCATAAATAGCATCATGCAGTTTGCGTGTAGCAGTGATAGCTAACACAAGCAAGAAACGTTCAGCTGTGCTGAGTGAGGACGAGTCTGAATGTCTGCTTCAGAGCGATTCTGAACAAAGTTTGTCACATTCAGATTTTGACACTGAAAATGAGTTAGATGATTGTGCCTTGCTTGATGCTGTGAGAAATGAGGGCAGTGATGATGATGACAGTGCCAATCAAGACTTCGTTTGGGAGAATTTCATGGGCAGTGTTGTACCTCAAGGTCCTGCGAAACATGTCACGGAAATTGTGGAAGTTAATGAGTTGTTTTTCAACAAAGAACTTATTGACACCACAGTCAGAGAAACGAAACAGATATGCGGAGCAGTTCCTATGTGGACGTGAACTATCAGTCAGGTCACATGCTAGGGCATGGAAACCTGTGACAGAGGGAGAGATTTATGTTGTGTTGGGTTTGTTCATGCTCATGGGCATTATACAGAAACCTACTCTTTGGTCATATTTTACCACAAAAAGAGTAATTTCCACACTGGGATTTAGAGACATTATAACATGAGACAGATTAAAGTTAATATGTAAATATTTGCATTTCGCTGACAATGAAAATAGCAGCACTTTTAAAGGACCAGAAAAACTCCGATTCCAGATACTCTTCTGAACATTGTCTGAAAATCTGAAAAACAAAACTTCAGTTTTTCCCAAATTATTACACTTTAAGTGAAATGTTGCACTCTCCAATTTAAATATTTAAATATCCTCCAGCATAGGAGTTGAATAGGAATATAAATGCCTGCCAGCAGTGAAGGGTTAAAGGTATTTGTTTGAATAATTATATGGGCAGCTTTTTCAACATAGAACCAAAGAAAAAGAAAAAAAAATATTTCCCTAACAAAATGTTGTGTCAAACAAAGAATATCAACTAAATTACTAAAAATTTTTAGTTTACATGTTAATATATGTGGACAAGAATGAAATGTTCATGTATGCGGAACTGCAGATATGCAAAATTAAAACAAGAAATAATATTCAATATCTTCTTGGCTCTTGCAAATCTTCTGTGTCTGATGCATTCACTGTTCCACTCGACATGCCACACAGCCATTGCGCTTGTTAGTTTTACAAGAGAACACTGTTTCTGTCTCAAGGAGGAGTTTTCCCTCAGTACCTGGAGGCTCTCCACAGTAGGGAGCTCTAAGGTGTAGCTTACATCCAGCACTAGGGTGTGTGAATAACGAATTTGACAGGATGTGTAAGGATGCAGTTATGATCTAATCTAAGGAAGTAGTCTGGCGTTTGCCTCATGCAAGTCAGGAAAACCCCAAAAAACTTGTTAGGGTACCTAGGTCCACATTTAAATGCAGAAACTCTAGAATATTAAGCAGCAACATGCTTGCCAACAATCACAGTGTGTTTACACATGTCAGTCCTCCCTCAATGCTTAATTAAGTACATCATGAAGATGTATTGTGGATCTTGGCTCTAGATGGAGGTGAGTTGCTGGCTTCACACCCCGCATGTCAGTAGTTCAGATATAAAACAAATAATTACTTGCACAGTTCTCATCTCACTTGAAAAGGTGTTCCAATATTTCAAATGCCATCTTTTATGACATTTAACAATGTATCATCCACTGCCCACAGAAATTCTCCCTACATTGCTTACAGATATATCTGCCTTCACATAATATGACTCCAGAGAAGACCAAGTGCTGTGAATATCTGCCAAGAGCGAGTCCAGCTGCTTGTACTCGCCACTGTTCCCTAACTGTTTGTATGAGCATTCTACTCTGTGGCTTACACCAGCCACTTCCAGCAAGTCTGAAAGAAAAAGAAATGTAGCATTATTGGGTTTCTGGACTTCCTCTATCTGCTAGTATTCCAAACAGAGAAGAATGTGACAGAAACAGGATCTGTTTCATTTTTCAGTAGAACTTCTGTCTGAAACATTTCTTTCAGTCTGATATTTTGTAAGTTACGCTCAAGATGAGCTCAGAAGAACATGCAGGTCTTTGTGTAAAGTGTTTGTTACTGTTGTCCAATTTTAACCAAAATCAGAATGCCCTAACAAATTTCTGTATAATTTCAAAATACTGAATTTCATAAAAATCTATTTAGTAGTTCTTGTTCTTATATGCAGATGGATCTAGAGGCATATATAGCAAAATTAATAAGCACATTTTTGCAACTTTTTATTGGGAATGTACCAAAAATACATGCATAACTGAAAATCAAATTCAGAGCCACATATTTCAATATAGCAATTTGTTTTACTCTGTAGGTATGCTTTTCCCTCCGTTGAGCCAATCACTTCATCCAACACATCTCCACAAGATGTGCCATTGAATATTTCGACAGCTGATTGAAGCAGAGTTAGGCAGCTTTGTAGGCATCGTTGCCACTCACTCAATTGATGATCAATCCCCTGAAATGTGATACAGACACTAAGTCATCATCACATAAAGCAACTAACCCCACAAATTCCTTCATACATATTGTGGTGTATTGGCTCTATGCAGAAACTGTAGAACCACAGAGGCATCGGGACATACGTGCAACGGGAGAGTTGTAGATTGTATCATCGCGTTGCTAGGTGACAACTCTGTGAACGCTTGACTTGCGCAACAGGAAGTGCAAATGACATCACATACCCCATTCATCCCTTAACTAAGCAACGCTCGGTAAACACCCCTCCTCACTAGGCTGTAATGTCACGCAACAGGGGAGTCTGTGCAGAGACTATTGCTAGACAATCTGTAAACACGATGTCATGCAACAGTGGTAGCTATCACGTAACTGCTTTCTGTGTTGTCGATGTGGAAGCTACATAATGATGAGTATCCGTTAGTGTAGAACCAGAGAGAGACTTACTAGTGTTAAGAGCAGTATTCAGTATGAGTTGAAGTCCAGCAGCTACGAGCTATTATTGAGTCATGTGAAGTGAATGGAAGTGACTACAGCAGGCATAGTAATTGTGAAATTGTGAACTGTGTAAGCATAAGAGCAAGTGTGCAATAAATTCGCTAGATCCAAACTGGCATGAAGTTATTTGTCGCATTATAAACACAAAACACGTGACAATATTTAATCATTCTTCGATTATTTAACAACATTTTTAACAGTTCATATTATATAGGACCAAACGATATGACGACTAGTGAACAATGAATTGGAAAGATGACAGGCAGCAGTTATGGTCTGATTTTCTACATTATTGCAGCATTTACCTGCACAGACGAAAACTGTGAAATACCTCAGACTGCAATGCCTTGTCTCTGGGTCAAGATGTGAACCCAAGACCTCATTATCATAGAATAGCACCTAATTAGATATCAATATGTCAGTGCTGGTCGTAACACTACTGGCCAAAATGTTCTGGCCTTTTGCAGCAATGAACCTGGTGAACAACAACCAGATTAAATTGTACTCATTTAAGACAAAAGAATTAATCCATCTGCACAGTTTAGAAAACCCAAGATTTTGATATTAGAGACTTTTCCCACTAAGAAATAAGTAGCAGTAGGCAAACCTCTTTAAACATATAACTATTCCAGATTCAGCTACTTAAACACTCTGACACTACTAATATAAATTAAGTAATATGAACTTTAGGTAGAGTTAGGGCAACATTACAGATGGTTTGAATTTAAGTATACTTATGTAAGCATATACTTCCATCATAAGTGCAACTTATTATCTAGTCATCCTTGTTCCTCACTACATGTTTCAGATGTATATAGCTATTGTAAGGTGTTATCTATCTTATTAAAATTGTTTCATTGTATGTCAAAATTATGTATCGCACGTGAACGTGATATTTCCTAATTAAAATAAATTAACCTTAATTAAAATCAATTAACATCTTATGTTTCCCATTGTGGCCATCGCCCATCTGTTTAAAATGTATCTGCTTGACTATTTCTCATTTGGGATTTATATGTGCACCATTCCCTTTGTGGCATGGGTATCATGGGAGTAATTTGTGCAGTTTGTAAGGATGTTGATGTAGTGTCACCAGTTTTGTCATGTATGCACCAGTGGCTGTAGGTTTTTTCACACTGCTAGAGTAGTTATGTTAAGTGGTCTGTGTATGTAGATATTATCTCTATAGCCTATCTTGAGATAATGATGGTAGTGTGATCAGATTTATTTCAGTTACAGATCCACTTCCCTTAATAAATATGCAGGGTTATTCAAAAAGAATGAACCGATTTCATGATGCATTGCTTCAGTTCTCAAGCATCGTCATGGAATGAGTCAGTGACCATTTGAAAGAGAAGTTATCTAAGTTGTGAATGGCTGCCACAGGGGTGCTGAAGTCGCATCATTCTTCTGGCAACGTTCAGTTGTTCATTTACCCTCGGAATGGCGAATCCTCAGAAAAAGGCATTCTATGTTCTCGAGTTCGCGAAAACAAATTCGGTTGTCATGGTGCAGCGTTTTTTTCAAAGGTGATTCGGCATTAATCCGCCCTGTCCTAAGAACATTCAACGGTGGTTTCGACAGTTTAAAGAGAGTGCGTGTCTATGTAAAGGAAAAGGTCCAGGACGACCACGAGTCTCAGACGAACAAGTGGCGAGAATCTGTGCTGTGTTTGAGAGGAGCCCGCAGAAGTCAACAAATCGAGCTAGCCATGAGCTTGTGATCCCTCAATCCACTGTCTGGCATGTGCTAACAGTACGTCTACATTTGAAACCATACAGACTGCAGCTCTTTGAGGCACTTCCCAATGACGACAAAAGGAAGCGGATGGAATTTTGCGATTCCATGCTGGAGATGATGGAAGACAAAACCTTTATTTCACGTTTAATTTTTAGTGATGAAGCGACTTTTCACTTGAGTGGTACAGTCAATCGTCACAATGTGCTTATTTGGGGAACAGAGCACCCACATGAAACAGTTGAGCACGAAAGAGATTCCCCTAAGGTGAACGTCTTCTGTGCTGTATCTCAGGACAAGATTTATGGTCCCTTTTTCTTTGAAGGAAACACCGTTACAGGACAAACCTATCTCAATATGCTCCAAAACTGGCTCTTCACTTCACTGCAAGCAGATTCGCATGACTTCATTTTTCAACAAGATGGAGCACCGCCCCATTGGCACCTGATGGTCCGAGCTTTTTTAAATGAAAAAGTGTCCCAGCGATGGATTGGTCGGAAGGGGGCCCAAGACCTTGCTCTTTGTGCTTGGCCTGTGAGATCCCCAGACCTCACCGTGTGTGATTTCTTCTTGTGGGGATATGTAAAAATCACGTTTATGTTCCACCGCTACCCACTAATCTCGATGACCTCAAACATTGAATAGCAACAGCGATTAACTCAGTGCATCGTTATATGCTGATACGCGCCTGGGAGGAATTCTCTTATCGCATTCATGTTGCCCGTGCTGCAGGTGGTGGGCACATTGAAAACTTGTAAGACAGGAAATAAAAGCTGATTGTGAGTAGAATACTTGTGACTTGGCTGGAGTTTTGTATTACTTTCCTTTAATAAAATATTGCATAATAAAGTCAGTTCATTCTTTTTGAATAACCCTGTACACAAAAAAAAGTAATTTAGCTGGAGTACTCAAGCTCTGAATATACACTGAAAACCAATTCTTTACTCAGAAAAAAGAGCAACCAATATGTTATTCCTCCTAAGAGAGGCTCAGAGTCTTTAGACATGATGGTCATCTCAAAGGTAAATCTTGGGAGAGAACATTTATTTCTTGATAGTCCTCAAACATGGATGTTGGATCTGGGGTTCTCACAGTGGAAACCACATAGGGCAATATCTTGTGTAGTTGAGCAGAAGTTCACCAATGTTTTGGTGGCTCACACTGCTCTTACAGTGTCAACACTTGCTACACTTCTCCTTGCCCTACTGGTTCCCTCTGGGATCCATTACAGGCCTATATCTGAACCAGGTTTTCCAGGTGTGGCCTGCTTTCCCTGCTGCTTCCTCGGTTTATTCTTAATCCTGAAGATGGAGACAGCATGTTCCTCTAAAACATGGGTGAAATTCTACCATACTGCATCCCACAAGACAGCACTCTTAATAAGCAAAGTTACTTGAAGGAGACCCCAAATTGATAATTATAAATCACACAATAATGTACAAATGAAAATAACAGTTGGCAACACTGTGCTTTGTAATACTGAGCTGGTGCCTGTCTGCCGAGTACACGCAATTTCTGTGATCCCCTTCTGCCATGCTAGCTACAACATTCATGAAGATGGAGTGTCATGTCAGCCCGTATCTCAGGCAGAGGGAAACCTATTTGATCACCTTCTTTGACCCAATTATCTCCATATACACCAAGATATGTACTTGCCAAGGTTTGTTTTCATTGGTTATCAGTGGTAAATTACTATGTGATTATTAATTTGGTACCTCCTCCAAGTGAATCACTCTATACAATGGAAGTCAATTACAGTCCCACAATATTAACAGCTCTTTTTGGCAAGTGACATATACACACCTGTGGGGACATGTCCCAATGATGGCTGCCACCACTCCCATCACTCTTGTCAGCTGTGCTGGGGAATATTTTCAGATCAAGGCTTGGTACAGAGCCATGACGACTAAGTGTTAATGGTGGTAACTCTAGACTGCTTACTGACTGGCTGTCGCTATACAGCCCTTGTCCTAAGTGACCATCGAACAGGCTATCCTTAGTCATAACACTGTACTTCTGCTCATCTGGCCATGTGTTTGGTCCAACAAATTCACCAAAATCATCATTACTACCATGAGTCTGAATATCAATATCAGAATTGTCACTTCTGCCACCATGTAACTGATCATCAGGACTGGGGCAAAGCGTATCTGCCTTTAAAGAATATTGCTCATTTTTAGCACTGTCATCATATATTTTACCTAGAAATCCCTGAAAATTACTGCTCTCTCCTGCCCTCTCAGAACCATTTAAAGCTGTATCATCATGACTATCACCATCATCCTTCAATTTAAAATCCCAAGAACTGTCAGTATTTAAATCCAGTGATGGCTCTGCTAAACTTAGGAAGTCTGAAGTCTTCTCCTTTTCATCCCCGGCCATGCCAATACTGTCCTTCAGATCCCAGACATCACTACTTTCATTACCCAGATATAAATCCATGAATGCAGCTGAAATGTCTGTCTCTGTTTTAATTTTGCTTGTTGTATCACCCAATTTATTTTTATTTTCACCAGTCATATCAAAGGTCTGGTCTAAGTATGAACTGGTATTACATGTCAGAGCATCTTTATATTCTCCCCAGTCATCAACTTGAAACTCTGCAGTTTGAGGTGTCTCTACTGCCTTCCATAAACCCACAGCACTGAGATCTGAAACATTCTTACTTAGAACCTTTTCCCTTGCAGCTATGTCAGCAAATGAATCCTCCACTAATTGTGCTGGCTCTGCAGACAGGAAGTCACCAAAATCATCACTTGCAGGTGACTGTTCTGGGCTTACACACAACTCTGTCTTATCATGACTGGTATCCTGACCAATTAATGACAGAACTCTAAGTGCACTGTATTTATCCTCTTCTATGGACATCAAATTTACGCCTTCCCTTTTTGATTCCTGTAGACCTGATACTGAAATATTACTTCTCGGCCCTGATTCCATATTATGTACCCCCAGTGCAACATTCTGGTCTTCTTTGTCTCCATCAGACTTTGATTTTTCTGAAGATAAACTTGTACTTTTCCTCTCAATGGTGGGCTCGAAATTAGACGTGATTCCTTCAAAAGATGTCAATCTACCATCCTCCACAGTTCCTGCAGTCTGCTGGCTGCTCTCTAACTTCATCTCTGCCCGAATAGCACTTTCTTTTAACAAGTATGTCTTCCCTTGCAGTGTTTTCGTCATACATTTAGAAAAAATACCATCTGCAGTTCCATCTCCAGAGCTACCTGGATTTTTGGCCTGCTGAAACTCTGAAAAATCTTCATCCAATGAAGCCGCCACTTGCGGGTGACTACGATGATGGTGATGGTGGTGATGTTTAGTTTTCTTCTGTTTTGGAGTGCCTAATGAGTGATTGGCAAGTCTACTTCCAATTCCACGCCCATGACCAATACTGCCTATAACCATCACACTGGGGCATTTCTGAGCTGTGCCCACCTCTGAACCTAAAATGGCAACAGTGTTACTTTGATTCTCAGGTGGTTTGCTTATTAAAACTTGTTCCTTTATACTTGCTGTTGTTGTTGTTGTTATTGTCGTCATCACTGCTGTTGCTGTCGTTGTTGTTACTGCTGCTGCTGTTGTTTGTGTCACTGGTAACACTGCACTCTGAAAATCTGTAAATTCATCAAATCCTGCATCATCACCTGCAGGAGACAGTGTAGGTATGGATAACGTACTGGAACGAGACAAATGGAGATTCAACTCCTCCCTCTTCATCTTCCCAGGATTCAAAGTAACAGCCACTTCTGTATTTTTGCTGGGTGTTGATGCTACAGACTGAAAATCTGCAACATTCAGGCTCGGAACTGGCGGTTGTGGAATGAGATTCAAAACGCCAAGATTGTTAAATGTGCACCCATTCTGTAACATATATAGATACAACATGTATTAGTACAGAATGGTTCATTCAGATGTCACCCTGAATTAACACTTGGCAGACCGACGGCATATTTTTATGCCCGCGCTTTTAAACGTGGCGGATCAGTGGCATATTATTATGATTTTAGGACATGTTAGATTGTAACACACTATACCTTTCTCTGGAGCCAGCCAAATGAAATGACTACTGCATAATATTATTCTGGAATGTTTGGTTAGTAGGCAGTAACTTGATCTCGCTGTTTGGGTTCCCCCTCCAAAGGAAAATGATCTTTGACCCTTCAAGCTCTTATGTACCAGGCAGGAAGTCAGTAGTGCAATGAGTCAAGGACAGAAGCGGTTGAAAACCAAGCGAAATATCTGACTTGTTCTCCGACGCTATCTGACGTTCCTTCTGAGACGTGTAGTGATAGTGATTTAGACAGTGGCAGTGACAGGGGACAACAAACAATTGTGGCCACAGACATTAAAAGTGAAAGTAGCTCGGAGGAAAGTGCAGGTAGTAAAATTGTGGGGACAGCCACATGGGGAAAAGTAGACAAAACGCCTACTTTGGGACAGTTTATTGGAAATCCAGTGGTGAAACAAATTCCATCGGACCCAACGCAAGTGTCTGAAGTAGCAGAACTGTTTTTTGGAGATAAGGATACTCATGTTGTGAATATGATTTCCACAATTTACAATTCGAGCATGGTTGATGTTCAAAGGAGACATGGACAAGTAAAGAAGCCTATTTGTATTTCTGAGTATAATATATTCATGAAGGGAGCTGACAGAGCCAATCAATACTTGGCCTATTATTCTCTTCCTAGGAAAATAATAAAGTGGACAAAGAAAATTGCCTTGTGGCTTATAAATTGTGACATTTTCAATTCATTTTTGGTTTACAAAAATCTAAACCCTGATTTGAAATTGAAATACAAAGCATTTCTGATGAATGTGGCAAAGGCCTGGGCTACAGACCAGATGGTGGTGGCAGAACCAGAGTCAGGCACAGACTTAGTGCGACCGGGCCCATCAACTCCCACCCCACGCAATCCTCACGTGGACACCCCTGGGCGACTCTCGGGTGATATGCGGAAACATACCCTCGTGAAAACTGTGAAAAGTGAACATTCCAAGGGGAAGCATTCTTCTAGGCAATGTTGTGTTTGCACTGTTCATAAAAAAAGGAGTATGATTGTCTACATTGCAAATTCTGTGTAATGCCACTTCACGAAGGGGAATGTTTCCAGAAATATCACACTCTCATGCACTTCTAGAAGCATTGGTAAGTGTTCTCCAAAAATTTTAGTTCATAAAATTAATTAGGAGATTTTATATTAATTTTTAAAGTGAACAGTGCACAAGTTAGGGTAGTAGGTTTAAAAATGCCAGTCCCCAGGCTGATTTAAATATTTAAATTGCCAGTCTGCAAAGTGTTAATAAATGGTACATCATGCAATAATTTACAGATGAAAATGAAACTTGGGAATAGTGTGTACCTGGCAATAGACAGCCAGTGACTGCCCACCTGGTTCACACCATTTCCTTCAGTCTGTGATATCTCCTGACATGCTAGCTGCAAAATTCACAAACATGGAGTGTTTTGTCCCAGTGCCTCCAGATGGAGGGAAACCAATTTCAGCATCTTCTTTAACCCAATTATATCTATACCTACAAAGACACATACCTGAAAACTTTCATCTTCATCAGCAAATTATTGTATGATTTATAATTATTAATTTTGGGCCTCCTCTGAGTGAATCACCCTGTATAATATATTAAATAAAGAAAAATAAAACAGATATTATGATATTTCACATCATGTTTTGTGACTTATGACATTCAGCATTCTCAGTCCAGTCCACTATACAGTGAAATACTCATTGAAGATCTTTTTGCAGAAGCGGTGAAATTGAATACATAATCGGGGAAAATCTTAAATGAGGCAATTTAACACAGAGGTTACTGACTTAGGATCACTGAATGTGAACACTAAATGAAGGAAAACCTTAAACCAAGGAATATTAAATAGGCATTCCACTGTACATGTATTATATATGGATTTATTATTAATTTTTACTTCAATCCATGTTAGGTGCGTCCCTTGTCACCATGTCATGGTGCATCCTCAGGTTGTGGATGGAAGAGATGCCCACCAGGTATGGAGGGTGCAAATATATTGAATAAGCAGTTGCAGACAGACGATAAGGGGTGGTTCTGCAGCTTGGGGGTGGGGCATGGGGCTAACAACTCCTCACCGTAAAAAATTACTTTGTTATGAAAATGAACACAAAGCCTTGGACCTGGACAGATCCTCTGGATAAAGGACCTAAGCTAAAGAAAATGGACATGAGACTTGGCACTGGGAATGTTAGGAGTATGTATAGGGCAGGTTCGCTCAGGGCAGTGGCAGAAGAAATCTTAAAATATAAGTTAGATTTAGCGGGAGTACAGGAGGCAAGATGGAATAGAGGTGGCATTGCACCAGCAGGCGAATATACATTTTTCTGTGGAAAGGGGAACGAAATCATGAATTAGATGCAGGTTTCTTCGTACATAAGTGAATCATATCAGCAGTTAAGAGGGTAGAGTTCATTAGTGATAGGAAGTCATACATAATACTAAGAGGTCACTGATGTGATACTGTTCTTATTGTTCATGCCCCAACAGGAGATAAAACTGATGATATAAAGGCCAAGCTCTGCAATGAACTAGAATGCGTATTTGATAAATTCCTGAAGTACCATAAGAAAATTTTGTTAGGAGATTTCAGTGCTAAAGTAGGGAGGGAAGACAGTTTAAAACCAACGATTGGGAATGAGTTTGCATGAAATTAGTAATGATAATGGAGTCGGAGTAGTAAACTTTGCCACATCAAAAAATCTTACTGTCAAAAGTACAATGTTCCCACATCGTAACATCCACAAATTTACTTGGACATCTCCTTATGGGAAGACACACAATCAAACTGGCCATATTATGATAGATAGGAGCTGGCATTCAAGTATACTTGATGTCCGATCATTTAGGGCATCAGATTGTGATACTGACCACTACCTGGTGGTGGCGAAGGTTAGGGAAAGACTGGCAGTGAGTAAGCAAACAACATACAGAGTTCATACGGAGAGGTTCGATCTCAAGAAATTGAATGAGATAGAGGGTAAGGAGCAGTATCGTGTTGAAATCTCAAATAGATCTGCAGCTTTGGAAAACTTAAGACACTGAGGTGGATGTTAATAAAGCTTGGGAAACTATCAGAGAGAATATCAAAATTTCCATCAAGAAGAGTCTAGGTTATTATGAACTGAAGAAGAATAAGCCATGGTTCGATGAAAGATGCTCAGAATTACTAGACTAAAGGAAACAGCCAAATTGCAGCGGTTACAGGATTCAAGCGAACTAAATGGGGATAATCTGAACAATATAAGATGTAAAACCAGTAGGCATTTCAGGAATAAAAAGAGGGAATATCTGAAAGACAAAATTGATGAGCTTGCAATGAACAGTAAGAACAAGAACATTAGAGATGTGTATAGAGGAATAAATGACTTTAAGATGGGTTATCAACCTAGTAGTAACTTTGTGAAGGATGAGAATGGTGATCTGCTTGCAGATTCCCACAACATTTTGAATAGGTGGAAGAACTATTTCTCTCGGTTATTGAATGTACATAGGGTCAGTGATGTTAGGTAGACAGAAATACATTAGTACCTGATCCTAGCCCTTTTGAGGTTGAAAGTGATACCGCAGAGTTAAAACGGTATAAATCACCAGGTAGTGATCAAATTCCAGCAGAACTTATTCAAGCAGGAGGTGAAATATTATGTTCTAAGATCTGTAAGCTAATTACATTTATTTGGCATATGGAAAAATTGCCTGATCAGTGGAAGGAGTCTATGTACCAGTTCACAAGAAGGGTGATAAAACTGACGGTAGTAACTATCAGGGGATATCACTGCTATCAACTTCATACAAAAGTTTATCCAATATTCTTCTCTCAAGGTTAAGTCCATACATAGATGAAATTACTGGGGATCATCAGTGTCGGTTTCGACATAACAGATCAACTCCTGATCAGATCTTTCGCATTCATCAGATACTGAAGAAAAGATGGGAGTATATTGAGACAGTACATCAGCTATTCATAGACTTCAAGAAAGCCTATGATTCAGTTAGGAGGGAAGTATTGTACAATATTCTGATAGAGTTTGGGATATCCATGAAACTAGTCAGGCTGATTAAAATGTGTTTAAATGAAATGTATGGAGAAGTCCATACAGGTAAACATTTGTCTGATAACTTCCCTATCCAGAGTGGTCTAAAACAAGGAGATGCTTTATTGCCACTGCTTTTCAACTTTGCTTTGGAATATGCCGTTAGGAAGGTCCAAGAAAACCAGGTGGGACTGAAATTAAATGGGACATGTCAGCTGTTGGTCTATGCCGATGATGTGAATCTACTGGGTGAAAATATAAATACCATAAGGAGAAACACACAAACTTTAACTGATGCTAGCAAGGAGGTTGGTCTAGAAGTGAACATAGAGAAAACTAAGTATACGTTGCTACCTCATCACCAAAGCAGAATAGATAACTGTGGGTCACAGTGCAAGGGCCGAGAAGGCCCACCCTTTACACATTCATACATTCATTCATTCATTCATTCATTCATACCTCGTCACCAATATGCAGGGCAAAATAATGACATAAAGATAGGTAACAGATGTTTTGAAAATGTGGCACAGTTCAGATATTTGGGAACGACAATAACAAATCAAAACCTGATTGAGGAGGAACTTAAGAGGCAATTGAACTCGGGTAATGCTTGCTACCAGTCAGTCCAGAACCTCTCAGCTTCTCGTCTGCTGTCTAAAAACATCAAAATTAGAATATACAAAACTATAATTTTGCCTGTCGTTCTGTATGGGTGTGAAACTTGGTCTCTGACTTTAAGGGAGAAACACAGGCTGAGGGTATTTGAGAACAGGGTGAAGAGGAGAATATCTGGACTGAAGAGAGATGAAGTGATGAAAGGTTGGAGATAACTGCATAATGAGGAGCTTCATAACTTGTACACTTCTCCAAGTATAGTTAGAATGATCAAGTCAAGGAGGAGGAGATGGGAGGGGCACATAACACGAATGGGGGAGAGAAGGAATGCATATAGAATATTGGTGGGAAACCTGGAAGGAAGGAGATCACTGGGAAGGCCAAGATGTGGGTGGGTGGACAACATTAAAGTTGATCTTAGAGAGATAGGATGGGATGGTATGGATTGGATTGATCTGGTTCAGGATATGGACTTGTGGAGGGCTCTTGTAAGCACGGTAATGAACCTTTGGGTTCCATAAAATGCTGGGAAATTCTTGAGTAGATGCACAATTGGCAGCTCCATGAGTGAGTGAGTGAGTGAGTATTATGGAAATGGTGCACTAACCTGTGCAAGTGCAACAAGGGCCAGCACAATGTATAATTCTTGCTCAGTTAGCTGCCCTGCTACCTTATGATTTGCCAGCCCCCATATGAAGCCAAGTACATCGGTTGGCAACCCGCTAGTGAGAAGAAGCGGAAAGATACGTGTTGTATCAACTAGTCCATTGTCTTGTTCCACCAGTTTCCACACTTGTCGATAAAGCTGGGGAAGAAGTTGTGAGGAAGGTGTCACCCATGTTGGTAAACTGAATGAAAACTGCGCCTGTGATGGTACATTAACATCGAGCTGGGTATTCATTTGAGACACAGCAGCATAGCCCTTATTGGTTGATGATAGTGGGACATGAGCAAACGATTCAGGTGACACAGACATGACATAGCCTCCCATCATACTCATGGCTGAAGATGGCCCGGGTGACACAGATGTTGTAGAGGGTCCAGGATAAATCACAGCAGGCTTTACAGATGAGTCAAGATATGAAGGGGCTAGACCCAGACCCTGTACTGGGACACCAACATTACCCAACACATGCTGTAAAAGAAGAAAAAGGTCATCATTTCATGTAATTATACAATTCTAAATATTTATTTAATGACCCTAAAGGATCTGCTTCAGTTATACAGCACTGAATACAGGAAATATTGACTCAGGATAAGGGAGGAAGAGGATGTGGCCTGTCTAAAGCTATTAATCCGACAATAACCCATAAGGACAGAAAAGATTAGAGCCCTTTCTTACGTTCTTTTTCAACCAATTTTCATAAAAAAAAACACGAATTAATGAGATTACCGTTTGAAGAAACTCCTGCACATAACATAATGGTTTTGAGGGGGGATTACTTGGCTTTTGACTGTTATATTGAAGTTGTTTAAGTTATTCTAACATAGTTAGAAGCCTTCTGAGAAGGGATACTATGTAGTGTAATACAGAGAGATTCACTCAGAGAATTATTAATTATAAATTATGATAATCTGCTGATAATAAGGAAACCTGGCATGTATGTATTTTGGCAGAAGTTAAGATAATTGGTTACAAGTGACAATGAAATTGGTTTCCCTTCACCTGGAGACATGGGCCAACATGACACCCCTGGTTTATGAATGTTCAGCCGGCATGGAGATACCACAGACCAAAACAAATGATGCAAACCAAGCAAGCAGGTACCAGATCAGTGTTGCCAAGTTTCATTTTCATTAATAAATTATTGCAAGACTTAAACAATTATTAATTTGAAGCCTCCTCCAAGTGAATCATCCTGTGAATAGGTATAAATGTTTCAGACAAGCATGCTATTTCCATCTTTAGGATTAACCTTGAAGATGGAAGCAGCATGGTCCTTCAAAACATCTATCTACCATACTAGATGTCACATTTCACAAGACTGCAATCATAATAGTGCCTTGGCCACGCCATAGCTCAAGCGGTTAGTCACTGGCTTCCCACCGCGGCAGCCCGAGTTTGATCCTGGGTCTGGTCAAGTGGGATTTGTGGCGGACAAAGTGGCGCTGGGGCAGGATTCCTCCGAGTACTTCGGTTTCCCCTGCCAATCTTCATTCCACCAAATGCTCCATCATCATAATCACCCGGGGCAGGTACAATAGGCCCATCAGTGGCTGCCGTGCCGAATACACCCAATTTGACTCCACCCACCACTAAGCGAATTGAATACTGCCTTGGGATAGGTTAAGTCATGAACTTAGACCTGTGCTTTGGCTTCCAAGCAAGGAAAAGTAAGAAGTATGGAAAGATGTAATGGGGTGGTTGTTGCAGCTGCACTGCGGGAAGATAAGAAACTGTAGCTACAGCCCTGTACTAGCCCATACATATCCTCGAATTCTTATATTAGATAACTGAGTAGGCCAAGCCCACTGTGCATTCTGTTGAGAACAGCCAGGTATAAAAGTATGGAGAGAACTAAAACTGATTTTGTCAAATGTCTGCGAAATCTTTGCATGAAGCAAACCCATTTAGGAAGGTTATATGTCAATATCATGACTGCTTCTAAAATTATCAGCTGCAAAATAACTGTGTAACGCTGTTATACTACTCTGTCCAAAAAGTATCCGATGGGAAAAAAAAAGTTCTGTATCTGGGTGGTTACAATACCTAATCACCTTCAAAGTAGGCCCCTTGTGACTCCACACACTTAGCCCAGCGGTCCTTCCATCACTGGAAGCAATTCCGGAAGGCTTCTTTTGGAATGGCGTACAGCTGCGCCATCGCGTTCTGTATGATGTCCTCGCGGCCGTCAAAACGGCAGCCTTTTAGCGGTGTCTTCAATCTCAGGAACAGCCAGAAATCACAAGGAGCCATGTCAGGGGAGTAGGGAGCCTGGCGAACCTGTGGAATGCCATGCTTGGCCAGGAAACCCTGGATCAGGTGCGATGAATGAGCTGGGGTGTTGTTATGATGCAGCTGCCAGTTGCGTGCGTCCCACAGCTCCGGTCTCTTGTGCCAAACTACATCACGAAGATGGCGGAGGACTTCTTGGTAGTACTCCTTATTAACAGTCTGGCCTATTGGTGCGTACTCATGATGCACAACACGCCGGTAATCGAAAAAAACAGTCAGTATCACCTTCACATTGCTCCGAACCTGTCGTGCTCTTTTGGGCCTCGGGGATGTTGAATGCTTCCATTGTGATGCCTGGACCTTGGTTTCCGGGTCATACCTGTATACCCACGACTCGTCACCAGCGATCACAGTCTTCAGGAACTCAGGATCCCTCTTGGTGCACTCCAGCATGTCCTGCACGACCTCAAGGCGGGGTTGTTGCTGCTCTGGCAAAAGCAGCTTGGGCACAAATTTTGCCACCACTCTTCGCATGCCCAAATCCTCAGTTAAAATTGTTTGCGGAACCTCTGCTGATCCCAACCTCATCAGCAACTTCACGGACGGCCAAATGACGGTCCTCCATGATCAGTGTCCGCATTTTTTCGATGACAGCATTTCGGCTCGTTGACAGTCTCCTGGCATGCTGCTCAGTGTCCACTGACATACGGCCATGTTTAAAGCGGTTGAACCACTCTTTAATTTGAGTGACCCCCATTGCATCATCGCCGAAAGCCTGATGAATTTTGCGAATTGTTTCCGCTTGGGTATCCCCAGGTTTCTGACAAAACTTAATGCAGTATCGCTGCTCCAAGCGTTCTGTCATCTTGAGCGAAACAAGAATGCGACGAACACGTGTTACACCACTTCGCTATCTGGCAGCCACAGACGCATCCGGCGGTGTTGCGAGTCAGCAAAAAATCACGCATGCACATGAAAGTCCCTTCTACCACTACACTCAGTTTCCCCACCCTTTGGCCATTACTTACAGTGGAAAAAAATAAAGTCGGATACTTTTTTGGACATACGGTATATGGAGCTATATTTGGCTAGACAAATGCCTAAGTTTATAAATGTAAATATAAAGAGGGAGCAGGTGATCAGTTTGTGTCAATATCTCATTTGCATTCAGGGCAGTTACCCAACTTATATCTAAACTGGAAAATTGGATTCCTAGATCTCTGAAATCCTTCCCGGACAGAATCATCATTAAACCACGACTGCCACCTTTTATGTTTTTATCATAATTGATCATAAAATTCCCATCTTCTTTATATAATCTCTTGCGACTGAAACACCTTCATTAAATATACTGAATAATAAATCATTTGAAAGATTCAAATTTCGGTTACACCTGTGTGTACTATGTTTAGACATCTCTAAGGGTGCATCATTACACTCACAGAGATCATCACATCATGATCAGAAAGTCAGAAAATTCTTTTTTCAACACACTGTCATGAGTTAGAGTGACTACGGATGGGGTTAGGATTGGTGAATAGATTTAACGACCACTTACAGGTTATAACTACAAATAACTATAACACTACCGCTGATTTTCACACTAAAAATCACTCAACGCTAAGTCTTCTCCATCTGTTTTCACCAGTCATTACTTGCATTACTTGGTAACAGCTCTCAATAATGGCTATTCCTCTGCAATGTTTTCACTACACGTTTCCTCGTAACAGATCTTAACAATGGAAATTCTTCAGCTACCATGGTTATGCCGTTGCCTGCTGGTAAACACTCCACAACTCAGCACCAGTTGTCTTCAAGATAACTCCTCGGCATTGACCGCGCAGAAAACATAACCCCCTTACTGTTGTAGACATGTGCAGACCACATACAAAACACTGTTCTTCTATTGTTGCGTCTGTGTATGTTGAGAGCGTTATTTAGCAACAACCGCTGTTTACAAAGTCAATGCTTAGCAATGGGTCTAGACGCCACAATACAATGGGAAACAAAACAATCGTATCAGAGATCCTGTGGAGCACACAGGCAAGGTTGCCTGCTCAAGGTATGATATTCCCTCAGAGATGTTTTACACAGACAATATCATCAGCTTACAGCATAATAATAATAAAAAAATCTATATATTCAATTTTGTTTCTAGGAATAAGTATCGGTAATATGGCGATGTTACCTGGCTCCCAGGTGCAGTACCCAGCACCAATCCATGTTGACTATTTTTGGGTTTGAAAGTTTCCTTTTTCCCCAGAAGATTCTCAATTAATGTATCAGCACTTACTGTTTGCTGTAACACACAATCAAATGACTTACACCCTTATGTCACTAAAGCTATGTTGTGAATCCAATGTAAGGCAAAGAAAGCTTACTGTCAACATGGTAATCTGTGGTCCACCAACATAATGTGTGCATATGTACCACCTGCTTTAACATTTAATTAACTCTGCATTCTTCCCACACATTGTATTAGTGTTTCACACAATTCTCAGAATACAAAGAGGTCATTTCCTTGTGCAGCATTATGTGACTGGTCTTTGTTGTGGAAGTACCATGTGTTTTCTGTGAAGTAGGAAGTAAACGTTCATGCACAGTCCCAAAAGAAATGACATAAGTAAATAACATTATTCACAACCTCTGACTTTCAAAAAAAAAAAGGGGGGGGGGAAGCTATTCATGTTGGACCCAGTACTGATGCAGTTGTACTGACAGTTGCAGCCAATCCGCATACAACTCATGCTGCTGCAATGAGTTAATAAAAACTGACCAAAAATTACATATCCAAAAAATAGAATTTAGAACTTCAGATATGAACCACAGAGCTAGTGACAGATAAAACTACTAGAAAAGTCAATCCTAATAACATATGTGTAGCATATTCTTGATGTTATGTTCTAATGACACATGTAACTTCATATTTCAAGGTTTAGCCATATTGTATACTGATGTTAAAGACTGCTGTCTTCTTGGATGTAATGCTGTGTATTCCACCTTCTGAAACACTGGTCTACCAGACATCACATCCTAGAATATGGTAATATTCATTATCATGAGAACCTCAAATCTCTCATTTACTGCAGGTGTTCCATTTTGACACACATTTCTTTCCATCTGCAGGATGAACTTCTCCCTCCTTTTGCCTCATTCAGTCTGAAGATGATTGCAATGTATGCCACTACAGAAATATTTCAACATAGGATATAGCTAATTCTGAAAGCAGAAGCAGAAGCAGTACACAACTCCTGCATTTGAAAATATAACAACCAAATTTCAATGAAAAGTTGGAAAATATTTCATAACTGGACATGGTGTAATGATAACTAATCACATACTTCAGTGTGTATTATAATTACAAAGACTGGTATATCTTGACATCCAATTTACAAAATTTAACATGTCTCAAAAAAATTACAATTTCAACCATACATTTAGTCATTCACAGAAATCATGGAGAATAAAGAAGAAGATACACACAGGAGTAGAAGTAGTAGTCATGAGTCTGAGTTTCTGCTGTTGCTTCAGGTATTCACGCTGTTTTTCACTCTGCTCATCTGCTAACTGTTGATGAGGTGGAAGCTGTGGCCAGATCCCAGCTTGCAGTCTTGGAAACCCTGGAGTTATACCATTTCCAAGATTCTGAGATTGCATCTGTGGCTGATGAAGTGGATACCTAGGTAAGTGAATACATAATTTCATAAAACATGCTATGTAAATTGAATTATTAGGATTATAAGATGTAATTGGCACTGTGTTACATGAACTTCAGCATCAGAAATTTATCTTTTCTTATTCAATGCTTTTCCAAAGACATTTTTGGTTCTATTCTAGCATCTGCCACCAGACAGAGGAAAAGAACGAAAACCTTAGCCAAGCGTGTCGGCCTCTGCGCCGAGAATCGAAATCGGACCATTCTGAACATGGCGCTAGTGTGCTAACCACAAGATTGCGACCTTTCATATCATTCAGGATTTGAACATTTATTATTTTCGATTTACGTAATTTAAGAAAGTTGCTAGGGCCACACATCTGCTATTTCGACCTTAATTGTATCATTTATTGGAATAAAAAAATGCAGCGAAACGTGCATTTTTTTAATTTCACAAGGTATTTACCTGTTTGCCATTTCTTGTACACTGAGCATTAATTGTTATTGTTATAGGTGATTTACACACAGTATAATTTCAGACATGCAAATTACATAGCGTTATACTATATACTTTGTCATTTTAAATATTATTCTACGTCGCTTAAATTGCCCGTACATAACTTCCTCATTTCCATGACGTTCAACAGCCTGATTTGACAGCTGTGTTACTGCTTTCACAGATCACCTGCCACCTCTAACAGCACTTCGAACAGGAAGTCCGCTGTGACGCTATCACCATTGAACTCTACTTATGGTTGGATCAACATATAGATTTACGTAGAGTTCTGTTTTCTGGGATATAACGCCGTGTAATTAACTGAGAGCTAACCATCGTTGCTCTCCACCTGGTTCACGCTGGTTTCTTGTTTGGCTTATTCTTCGACACTGAGGATGGTGACGTTCCTCCGAAACGTCCATTGCAAGTCAGCCAATACTTCAATTTCAATTTATTTAACGTTCCATAGATCCACAGTACATCTAAATTATAGAACATGTCAAAATAGAAGGAAGAAGTTGCAATCATCTTCTGAACTGAAGAGTAAGCCAAGCAAGACATCATGAAGCGGATCACAGCAGGATTTGGAGTTCACACAGCAAGGGTTATGAAGAGTTCAATCTCCTCTTACAGCGGTGTATTTCGTAGAAAGTCAACCGACAATGACCTCTCCATCTTCAAGGCCTGAAGAATAAGTCAAGCAAGAAACCAGCTCTACTTCTTTCCTGCTTCATGCTGAAAATGGAGTTCACATGTTCATCCGAAACGTAGGCTGACTTTCAACGGACCACATGGCGTTCTGTCCAGAAAATAAAACCCTTCAAACAACCGATGTCAGGATCTCAAATCCAACTTTAGATGGTTAAGAATTAACCTTGGATATTTGCAGAGGCCACACTAACTGAGTAGGCCATGAATTGTACATACTCAGTGGAAACTAACTTTACACTCTTCCATTGCTATGGGAAAGTTAATTGTGTTCCATGAGATAGCGCTAAATTAGTTGAATTGAACATGGCCGCCGAAGAAGACTTGAAGGGAGGAAGATACATCTGTTGTGAAATAGCTAGTGCAGCAACTCACAATGGATTGTAGAAACCCCTATATTCCTGATTCCTGCGAAAAACTGCACCAAACTGTATTTTGGAATGTCTAGCTAGCCTGTATTTTCTTACCTTCTGGGTGTTTGAAACCAAGATTTTTAGGCTAAGTGCAATGTTAGGTATCTGGCTTATATTCACATTTCATATACTCTGATGAATAGTAATATCCTTAATACATACTTAATCATTGACACTGTCTTATACTCGTAGTAACTACCTGCCTTCATAGCTGTTTTTTTTAAGTATGGTCTAATGATTCTTAATAATGAATTAATTTCTTCCTGGGAAAACCATGAACATTGCCAAAGTACTATGAATTCAGCCAAACAACCCACTGCAATATTTACAATGAAGTGATCCGGGAAATTTAAATTATATCACCTAGAGGAAGAAGAATCTCAGTGATGGCTACAGTACAACAGCAAACTACCCAGCTTGAATTTCATCAGGCTATGGCAGACTTCAAGACAATGTTTCCTGATATGGATGATGAAGTAATTGAGGTAAGGACATACTTGTTTTCCTTTTATTCAATTTTGAAAAAGATTACAACGTACTGGGAAACAGAATATTGTTTCATGTTCCAGTGGACTTCCTGACCAGGTGAGTGTAGTGACATACTGAACTAAACTCCGTGGCCTGTAGTCCGCAAGTGAACTATACCGACCGAGCTACCGCCGCTTGTCGACGAAGTTAGTGCCAACTTTAGCGGATAGAGGGTGTTGTGTGGTCAGCACAATGAATTCTCATGGCCGTTAATCTCGGTTTTCTAGACCGGAGCTGCTATTTCCTTGAAATAGCTAATCAATTATCCTCACGAGGCTGAGGACCCCGTTCCAGACCCACTATTTCTCAGAAAATCTGGTAGCGCCGGGAATCGAACTTGGGACTTCTGGATCTGTAGGCAGGAACTCTGACCACTAGACGACAGAGGTGCCTGGGATTATAATAATAATAATAATAATAATAATAATAAATTAATAATTTATTTAACATCCATGACTCTTACATAGGCACAGTTGGACAAGTCAGTTGAAAACAAATGCTACATGTTAACAACCCTTTAAAAATGCACAAAAAAATGTACAAGGGTGAGTCTAATGAAAACTGTAAACATTTTTTTTAATTTAATTTATTGAATGAAACCGGTACACAACTATATAATTTTTCTGCATAGACTCCATTTTGTTCAATACAGGCCCTACAGCATTTACAAAGTGTATGGATTCCACTAGAAAATAATTCTTGTGGTTGTCTGTGCAACCACTCATGCACCTCCTGCACCTCCTGCTGTACCTCTTCATCAGAACGGCATTTCTTTCCTCCCATTGCCTATGAGTGGCCCAAACATGTGGTAATCACTTGGGGCTAGGTCTGGTGAGTATGGCGGATGTGGAAGACACTCAAAGTGCAAGTCTTTGATTGTTGCAACTGTTGCATGGGCAGTATGGGGCTGAGCATTGTCGTGTTGCAAAAGGACACCTCTAGTCAAAAGTCCATGTTGCTTTGATCTGACTGCAGGTCAGAGATGATTCTTCAAGAGATCTGAATATGAGGCACTGGTGTTCCCCCAAGGTGTGTAGTGTTCCAAGAGTAAGCCTCGTTTGTCCCAAAAGAGCGTCAGCATAATCTTCCCTGCAGATGGCTGCTTCTGGAACTTCTTGGGTTTTGGTGATGAGGAATGATGCCATTCCTTGCTNTATGGGGCTGAGCATTGTCGTGTTGCAAAAGGACACCTCTAGTCAAAAGTCCATGTTGCTTTGATCTGACTGCAGGTCAGAGATGATTCTTCAAGAGATCTGAATATGAGGCACTGGTGTTCCCCCAAGGTGTGTAGTGTTCCAAGAGTAAGCCTCGTTTGTCCCAAAAGAGCGTCAGCATAATCTTCCCTGCAGATGGCTGCTTCTGGAACTTCTTGGGTTTTGGTGATGAGGAATGATGCCATTCCTTGCTCATGCGCTTTGTTTCCAGTTGCTGGTAGTGCACCCAATTTTCATTGCCAGTAACAATTCTCGAAAGGAAGCGATCACCTTCTGCTTCAAGGCGCCACAGAAGTTCTTCACAGGCATCAACATGTTGTTGTTTCAATTCTGGAGTCAGCTACCATGACACCCACCTTGCAGACACTTTGTGAAACTGGAGCACATCATATGACATGGTTTGCTAATCCGTGACTCATGTTAAGAATTTTGGCCATTTCATCCACCAACACTCTTCGATTCTCCATCACTAGGGCTTCAACTGCTGCAATAGATTCAGGGATCACAACTCTGTGCCCCTGACCTGGGCAAGTATCGTCTGCCACAGACATCACACCATTTCTGAATTTCCTACTCCACTTGTACAATTGCTTCTGTGACAAGCACGCATCACCATACTGAACCTTCTTCCATCAATGAACTTCAATCAGTTTCACACCTTCACTTATCAAGAAACGAATTACAGAACATTCTTCTTTCATGCATGTACGTAGTGGAGCAGCCATCTTCAAACCGTCACTGTAATGGCATTCTGTTTGTCTGCATTATACTGCCACCTATAGGATACTCTTTATAGCATTGGTAACATGTCTGCCAACTTATAGGACAATGGCACGATATTTCAAATTTTTATCTCAGTTTAATTGTTTTCATTTGACTCACCTACCTACAAGACCATGTAAAATAAATCCCTTTTTTTATTGATCAGTATCTACCTGCCATAGCTTACCAATCATGGATGACAACTCTCAGCAATTCAGTATAAAGCTATAAATATACTTAACCACCAAAAACACAAGTCAGCCATGTAAAACCAAACATCACATATTTAGTGAAGATAGCAGTCCAAACACCATCTATATATTTCTATATCATGTCGAAAGTAACTTGAATTACCCAACTACCATCTATCATTGTTACTAAAAACTCTTGTAGAGAACAGAAACAGTTTTGTAATAAATAACTTTTTAATATATTTTTAAAAAATTAACATTTTCTGTTCTTTTTAATTCAAAGGGTAAGTATGTGTTTTGATTCCCATGTTAATTTTACTTTTTTTACAGTGAGCAGTGTTGCATAATTGGACATACAAATTCTGTTTCTCTTTTGTGTTATACTTATGCATATTGCAGTATTGAGTCATATAAATCTTATTCTTTTTATAAAACACAAGATCTCAAATATGTATAATGAAGTTACAGTTAAAATCACCAAACAAACTTCTACAAGACACCCTGTTATGAACTCCTGTAATAAGTCTTAGATCTTTTTTCTGTATTTTAAATACTGCATTTCTGTCATTTACTCCCCCTCCAAAATAAAATACCACATTTTAGTATAGATTAAAATTTTTAAAATAAACATTTCTTAATACAGGTATACTTACTGAGTCACAAAAGGATTTAATCAAATAAAGAGCTTTGTGTAATTTTTAATAAAGGTATTGTATATGAGTGGTCCAGCTTAAGTTTTCTGTGATATAAATACCTAAAAATTGTAAATTTAATAAATAAGTTATTTCTTTGTTGGAGTGAAGAGAGATGAAGTGACAGGAGGTTGGGGAAAACTGTACAATGAGGAGCTTCATAACTTGTACTCTTCTCCAAATATAATTAGAATGATCAAGTAAAGGAGGATGTGGTGTTAAGGGCATGTAGCATGAATGGAGAGAAGAAGAATGCATATAGGATATTGGTGGGAAAGCCAGAAGGAAAGAGGCCACTGGGAAGATGGCGGCATAGGTGGGTGGAAAATATTAAAATGGATCTTAGAGAGATAGGATTGGATGGTATAGATTGGATTGATCTGGCTCAGTATAGGACCAGTGGAGGGCTCTTGTAAACACTGTAATGAAACTTTGGATTCCATAAAATGCTGGGAAATTCTTGAGTAACTGCAGAATTGGTGGCTCCTCCAGAAGGACTCAGCTCCATGAGTAAGTAAGTAATATAAATACAGAAGGGGTCTTTGAATTAATCTAGATCCTCTTCCCTGAAATAGTATTGCATTGACATTTTCTGCATTTATTATAAGATTATTTATCAAGAACCAATATTCTAATTGTTTCATAACTTTTATGATTTCCCATTTTAAAGATATAAAATATTTCTGAGTGGGTAATATATTTATGTCATCCACAAATAACACCACCTTTGTTTCTTGAACAGCTTGGGGCAAATCATTTATAAAAAACAGGATCGAAAGGGTCCCAAAACAGAACCATGATGTACACAATATTTTATTTCCTTACTTGATAAAGCATTCATCTTTATATTTGAGATCTTTTCATCTGATTGCTGTATTTCCACAAATTGAGTTCTGTCAGTGAGATATGAACTCATCCATGAGTGCATTTTTTCTCTAAGTCCATGCAGCTCAAATTTAGCAAGCAGTAGTTTATGGTTTATTACATCGAAGGCCTTATTTATATCTAAAAATATACCCATAACTAACAGCTTGTTATCTAATGCTTTCTGGATATTTTCTATAAAGGTTTGTGTTGCTGTTTTAGTAGATTTCTTCTCTCTGAAGCCATTTTGAGCTTCAGATATCATGCTGTGTTTGTTTAGGAAGATCATTACTCTTTTATACATTAAGGTTTCAACAATATTTCTAAAAAGTGGAAAAATTGAAATTGGTCTATAATTGGAAATTTCTTGTTTCCCTCCTTTTTGTGAATAGGCCGAACTTTTGCAATCTTCATTAAATTTGGGGAGGTTCCAGAACATAATGAAATGTTGAATATAAAGGTTAGTGGTTTTTAATAAACTGAATACTGAATTTTACTAGCTTTTCCAGTATTTCATTATGCCTGCTGAAAATTTACCTTTTAATTTACTGGTTACATTTAATACCTCCTCTTCAGTAATTGGTGCAAGAAACAGGGAATTTGGATTTAATATCTTGTTACCAACATATCATGACCAGATTTACAATCCTTATTTTGATTTGATGTCCTATCCACGTTCTCTACGAAAAACAAAAGCATTAAATTGATGAGATGTGTACTGTGGATTTGTAACTATCATGGAGCCTATTTTTAAAGAAATGTTTTGGTTTGTTTTAAGATAATTCCCTGAGTCCTTTTTTATTGTTTGCCATAATGCTTTTTTTTTTTTAAATTCACTTAGTGTGAGGTGGAGTCCGACTGGGTCAACTCGGCATGGTGGCCACTGATTGGCGTATTGTAGCCTGCCCTGGGTGATTATGATGATGGAGAATTTGGTGGAATGAAGATTGGCAAAGGAAACCGAAGTACTCGGAGAAAATGTGCCCCAGCGCCACTTTGTCCACCACAAATCCCACTTGACCAGACCTGGGTTCAAACTCGGGCCGCCGTGGTGGGAAGCCAGCGACTAACCGCTTGAGCTATGGCGCAGCCTTGCCACAATACTTGGTATGGTTGCCTGTGTGATGAATATGTTTATCACTGTATTACATAAACTTGAACTATGATTTAATTTGTAAAGAATATATCTATGATTTTACAGTACAATGATCATTTAGGTTGGGTATGTTCAATTTGTGTTTCTTTTGTTATCAGAAGCAGCTATGTCTTTCTTGTTTGGTTTATATTGGTTTATTTTCTGTAACACTGCCAGAATATCAGTGCTGCTAGGAAAAATGTGTAAAGTGTTCAGAGTTCATCCCAGGCCGTGTTACAGGCTGTGTTGCGTGCAAATCAAGGTGCGGTGGATGCTACTATTGATCAGCTACTGGCAATGACTACAGATAATGAAAATGAGAAATTACGCAATGAGATGGAACAGAAAGAAACCCTATCTGTGATATCACCCGTTGGTGCTAGAACAGAGGCAAAATCACAAGAAACATCACCGGCCAGGTAGGACAGACATTCAGTTGTCAGAATGTGTACATCATTATATTTACACAAGTTGTATGTTCTTGATTCCTGAGTGCTTTCATAGTAAAAGTATGCTAGTGGGGTGGGACTAAGTCCCTTGTACTGCGGCCACTTCTGACCTATTGTACCAGCCACAGATGACAGGTGAGGGTGATTGTGGAGCAGTTGGTGGAATGAAAATTGGCAGGGGAAACCGAAGTACTTGGAGAAAACCTGCCCCAGCTCCAATTTGTCCACCACAAATATCACTTGACCAGACCCAGGATTGAACCCGGGCCACCATGGTGGGAAGCCAGCGACTAATCGCTTGAGCTATGGCGCAGCCTGTTCTTGATTCCTGAGTGCTTTCATAGTAAAATTATGAGATGTAAGTTTATCATTTCCATGCAGCATATAAAAAAGCATGCAGTTAAATTTGAGGAGCTTTGTAATTTGTACTGTTTCATCAATGTTAATAGGGTAATGGAGACAAGGAGGATGGGGTGGGTGAGGCATGTTTCACACAGGGGGGAGGTAAGAAATATGTATGAAATTTGAGTAGGAAAACCTGAATGGATGAGAATTAGGGTACGTATTAATGGGTGTCCCAAGTAACTTTAAAATTTTACTGCCATGTTAACACTGCCAACCATAACGGTTCATTTGTAAAAACTGAACCCAAAACCTAAGTTTAGGAGTTTTTTAATATTTGTTCTTAAAAACAAAGCAAAAGCCTGACTTTTTCACCTAACATGATAACTTCCAAAGTTACTTGGATCATGTAAGTGTCAAACTTAGTAAGATAACCTGCAGAGAAGTGACCACTTGAGAGATTGAGGTGTAGAAGGAAGTCTTGGAGGTGGATGCTGTTTCATTGGAAGAAGACTTGATTCACCTGGTTTGGGGTGGGAGGGTTTGGTGGTGCAGTGAATTTTGTAGTGAACCTTTAGGTTCCACAAAAGGCTGGGAACTTTTGAGAAACCAAGTGATTGTCAAGAAAAACGCTCCCCTTCTTTGGAGTCCGAAGTTCTATCAGAATACACCATATGGGGAGGTAAAATATGAACTGTTTTAATTTAGCAGGAGGAAGAGAGAATCAGTATATTGTAACATGTTGCGCAACGGAGAACCCCTCCCTCCCCAACTGCAACGTGGCAACTCAGGCCACAGGCGCTTGGCGGTAACGTAGTGCTCCCTCCCACCCCTCCGCGGTGACGTAACGTGCAACGCTACGTACCTGTAATCAACTTCCTACTGTGACGTGGCACTCATTACGCAACAGGCAAGCACTGCAGCTATATAAGTGAGCTGCACAGCAGCCACCAGTGAGTTGTAAAGTAACAGTCGCCAAGTCTAGTTGTACTGTGACAGCCGCCAAGCTGTAAAGTAATAGTCGCCGAGTCGAGTTATACCGTGGCCATCGCCGAAGACGTTTCCGAGTTATAAAGTAGCAGTCGAGCGAGTGTGTTATCAACAGTTCTCCAGTCAGCCGACTACTGTTGGAGTATAGCAGCAGCCGCGGATAGAAGATCCGGACGTGTGTGTGTGATTGTGTAATTGGGAGCGTGTGATACAGTGATACCTAGCTCCCCGACTGTAAACGTGTAGACTACTGAACACAGAGTGAACTGATTTGCGCATAGGGTTATAAATCGTGAAACCCCGCAACAGTGTTAACAGATTAATGCAATTAGGGTTATAAAGTGTGAAACCCCGCAACTGTGTGATAAGTAATTGTAGCCGTTATTTGTAGATTGTTAAATAAACCAATTAACCGTCTCTACGACGGGATCAGTGTCAAAACACGTTACAATATATTGAGAAAGAGATAAGAAGGTGAGCAAAGAATCCAAACCCTTTTGAAAGCTAGAAATATTATATTTTAGTGTCATAATGTGTTTGTGAAATTTCTTTTATTCCGTCACCACAATAGGAAATACGGATACACCATACGTTCATCGTTTCATACAATGTGTTTTGGCTCATTAAGCCATCATCAGGTATTTAACTTTTACATTCACTTGTATTCGTCTGTTCATATTCCTAAATTGGTCAGTGTTTACATATTGGAATACTGTTTTTTTTTATAATGTAATGCTGTTGCATATAAAAACGTGTGTTCACCTCTGAATTAAATATTAATTGTTAAAATGTTAAATCATTAGAGCTAAATATAGAGAAAGGGTTTTCTTATGCTTGTCTGGATGTAATACTTGTGTGTAGGCATGTCTCTTGTACTGTAGTCTTAGAAATAGAAATAACGATAATAACATAAACAATTTTAATATTGCATAATTTTATGTATAGTGATGTAAGACTGTTTTTTTATATAAATTTAACACATGTTTTTTTATCTATTTTAATGATTATAAACTGTACATATATATTTATATTTGTATTGTACTATATTAATTATGTGACTGGTTCTATATCTATGTATATGGATTTATGGAATATACAATGAATGAATGAACGAACGAACGGACGGACGGACGGATGAATGAATGAATGAATGAATGAATGAATGGGGTTCTTCCTTGTCTTATGTTGATGTAGAATGTGTTTTGATGGCTTCTAGATATTTGATGGCATTTTCTCCTTGTATATGGGAGAAGTGTTGTGTCTTGTCTTTTGAAATTAATGCCTTGATATTCATCTGTAAGAAGTTTGGTATGGTTTACATTATCTGCCATATTTATACAGTATCGTTTAGTTATTGTATTGTATTTAACCTCTGACAGCAAGGAATAGGGATTTTAAATCACTTGACCATTAATTTGAGTGAATCATACAGACATAAGAGATTCTGAATTTCCTACTTCCACAAGGCTTGCAGCCATATTTTAACTTTAGGGTGACAGTGTTGGTATTGAATGAATATAATATTAAATCAGCTGAACCATACACAAGTTGATGCAGTAGCATAGCCAATAAATGTTGGTACTGAGTGCTATAAATATTGTCTGCCAATCTCCTTCTGCATGTGCCTACAAATAGTGACAGACTGTCGAGATGATAAGAGTGTTTGTGATACAGAAGTCCACATCGATCTCCACAACAAGTCCAAAACACTGAGGTGGCAATGAGAACTGTCCGAGGATGGGCGCCTCCATTGTTGGGCCCATTACCAGATGACTTTTTGAGGCTAGCACCGGCTCCGTGGGTAGTTTCACAGAAGAAACAGGTCAGTATTGCTCTAAATGGAGTTTCTGATGTACAACACATATGGACTTTAATGTTCTATGCAACAAATAATTAAACCCTTTGTCTTAAAATTTTTCCACTCTAAGACATTTTTAAGCATATTAAACGTCTAAACTGAAAGAGTTGTGCAAAATACAAAGCAGTGATATGGAGGAACATTATAATATTTATGAACATGAAAGCTGTGTTCTGTTATGTTCAAGGGTTTGTTATGCTGGTATTTATTACTTCAGTATAGATGCCAATCAGAATATAGAGTAATGGGCAGGTTCCTTGTTTTTCTGCATGATTACCCAAGTGATTGGGGTATCAGCTCCCTGTTTGATTCCACTGGAAAATAAATTAGAACTCACTGTTTGCACCTACCAGCCTTTCACCTCTTCATCCTGTCAGAAGTATCTTCCTTCACTATTCAAGTACCTAATGATCTGGGACATGAAGGAGGAGAATGCTCTGTGGGTTCCCAGATGTTGTCAGCAACTTCCTCTCAACCTGGGAGCATTCTGCCTCCTTTTTTCAGGGTCAAGGAGTAATTCAGGCTCTGCTTGGCTTTCTCTCTGACCTTGAAGTTGGAGGCAATATGTTTTTATGAAACATCAGTGAATTTCTACCAGAGTACACAATATTACATTTCAGAAGGTAATATTTTTACACTTTTATTTTGTAAATTGAGTTTAAATCCTTTTAAAGTTTTAGTTACTGTATATGGTGAAATTTACAAGGAAAGCAGCCTGGGCAAAGTAGTTACATATCTGTTTATTTTTAAAATTTATGAGTCAGTTAACATAATGACCAAAATTTGTCATGGATACTAAGAAACCAGTCATCTGTTTGGAGCATGTCATTATTTTAGGCATATGGAAAGATGTTTCTGTTATGTTGGCAACTCTCAAATACTGAAATATAATGTTAGAGTTGGCAACATCGTAGTAAACAATTTAAGAACTAGGTTGTTTCTTGTTACCTAAGTGATGTTTACTGTTATGTGTAACTACAGTTACGTGTGTAACAACAGCATCTTTATATTGTTATGTGTTATTATGGTTATAAGTTTGTATGTACGAGTATATAAGGCGTACTTCTATGTCAAATTTCTGTGTCTTAACGGACTGCGCACCCTTTAAAAGGTTTTTCGCTTTTAAACATGGCGGACTGTTCGTGTGTTAACAGGTTTTTAGAACACAATATGTAACGCCGTGGTGCAGGGGGGCGTGGAGGTACCCCTCCTTGCCACCACAGCTTACGCTGTAAGGAGTTAACACAATAATCCTGGCTTACCCTCAGCTAGGATTCTCCTGTTTCTGGGCTTCCTTCTCTCATAAAGCTGCCACCATCTATTTTATTTCCTAAGAGAGGTGATGAAAGTACTAAGGGCCGGTAGCACAGTAGTCGAGCATTCTCTGTTGGCTGGCCCTGTCATCCTTGTCACCTCTTATTATTGGCGTAGAGCGGGCGTGCTGGGTCTGACCCGCCTCTACCTATTGTCTGTCATCTCTATGGTGGGAACTACCCCATATTATCCTCTATGACGGGTGGATAGGATATCTCACCGCTGTCGCCAATTATGTCTTAGTGACGGGGGTGGGTGGAGGTCGCCCGCTGCTGTTACCCTTATTACGTCTTAAGGGGGCATTGATAATATTATACTCCAGTGTCCCTGCAACGCGACTTGCAGAAGTGCTATTGCGCATTCCGCTAAATCAGGCATTCTTAACCTAGATTGCCTGTCCAGCTGTTGACATACTAATGTAATTGCTGTAAAACGTTTGTCGCAAGTCTTGGAACATTTAAGCAACATCTTTTGATTTTCAGTCTCGAATTTGGGACATGACACAATAAGTTGCAACACACTATACGTCGCTCTGGTACCACCTACATTGCACGCAGCTGCCTGCAGATGTGTGATAATACTCTGGAATGTTTAGTTAGCAGTCAGTAACTTGACCTAGCTGTTTACTTAACTGACTATAAAGGAAAATGCTTTGCCTTCTTCAAGCTGTGTGTATCAGCCAGCAGCTAGTGGGGAGAATGGATCAAGGACAAATTCTCCTCCGATGACCTAGCTGATCTGCCTTGTGAGACGCGTAGTAATGGATTAATTGTCATTCAGACAGCGACAGTGATGGGGGACAACAAAGAATTGTGGCCACAGACAGTAAAAGTGACAGTAGCTCCAACGATAATGCGGGTAATAACATTGCGCGTAGTAACATTGCGGGGACAGCAAAAAATCTAAAAAAAAATCTAAACCCTGATTAAAAATTGAAGTACAAAGCATTTCTGATGAATGTGGCAAAGGCCTGGGCTACAGTCCAGATGGTGGAGGCAGAACCAGGGTCACACAAAGACTTAGTATGACCGGGCCCATCAACTCCCACCCCACGAAGGCCTCATGTGGAACGCCCAGGGCAACCCTTTGAGTGATATGCAGAAAAATACCCTCGTCAATTGTGAAGGGTGAACGTTCCAAGGGGAAGAATACTTCTAGGCAATGCTGTGTTTGCACAGTTCACAAAAAAAGGAGTATGTATACATTTGCAAGTTCTGTGTAATGCCACTTCACAAAGGGGAAAGTTACCAGAAATATCACACCCTCAAGCACTTCTAGGAGCATTGGTAAGTGTTCTCCAAAAATTTTATTTCAAAAAATTAATTTTATATTAATTTTTAAAGTGAACAGTGCACGAGTTAGGGTAGTATGTTTAAAAATGCCGATCCCCAGGGTGATTTAAATATTTAAATCCCCCTGGGGATTGGCATTTAAATATTTAAATCACCGGTCCGCGAAGTGTTAATAAAGCAGGAGTAGAGTGAACACTGATTCTTACTTATCATTTGATCTATGGGAAACTGAAAATAACAGGTTATGGGCCCAGGATCGTATCATTCATAAGTGTAAAAAGTATAGAAGTGAGAAGTGTTATTTAAAAATGATCCTTTGGACTGACGCCACTATCAAGACAAAGAAACAAGTTTCATCATGGCCACTTCGAAGCCCTTCACGAATATTGATAGGCTCAAAGGATGCGAAAATTATAGAGAATGGTGCTTTGATATTCAAAATATTCTAGTGATTGAAACTGTGTGGTCAGCAGTCGAAGGATATCCTGCAGAAGACACAGCGCCAGTATCCATCAAGAAACAAAAGGACGAGAAAGCAAGAGCCATCATTTGTCTGACATTGGAGCCCAAAGTTAAACCTTACGTCGTCCAGAAAACTACAGCAAAGGAAGCCTGGGACGCGTTGGAAAGAACATTAAAAGATCAGGGAGTCAATAGTTGGATAAGTATTTTAACTGATTTGTGCTCTTTGAAACTTGAGGACTATAAAAGCATGCAGCAATATGTTAATGCCTTCATGTCAATAAATCTTAGATTATGAAGAAAGCAGTCTTCTGGGATTTGGCACCGTGTATATGTGGTGTTAAACGACGTTTCAGAGGAACGTCAGGTAACACCACATATACATGGTGCCAAATCCCAGAAGACTGCTTTCTTCATAGTCACCGCCGTGAAAGCCTCAAATCTTAAATCTTAGATTAGTCTCAGTGGACAAAAAAATAGAAGATGAGCTATTAGCCACATTAATGTTAAAGGGTTTAATTAAAGAGTATTATCCCATGCGTATGGCGCTTGAAAACTCCAACGTAACTTTGACTAGTGAGCTCATTAAATCTAAGCTATTGCAAGACACTGAATTTGGTAAAAATGCAAATTCAGATTCACCCTTTCTGTCCACATATAAGTTTAAACGTAAACCACCAAAATGTCAAATTTGTGGTAAGCTAGGCCATATAAATAAAAACTGTTGGTTCAAAGATAAGGATAAGGCAAACAATAAGAATCATAACAATCAGCATAAGCAAAAATTTAAGAGCAATCAGTCTTCTAAATCAGTTAATAGTACTGATGAAAATAAAGAAGGATCCGATCATAGGTGTAATGAAAATAAATGGAAAAATAAGACCAGTAAAAGATCCATGTATATGGTGTCTGCCCATTGTGTTAAGTTAAAGAGAACACTTGGGTAATAGACTCTGGTGCTTCACACCATATGACCGGAAATCAGATTATTTTGCAAAATTATAAAGCGCATGATTCTAAAGAACATGAAATAACCCTTGCTGATGATAACATGTTAATCAGTGCAGGTTTTGGTGATGTAAAACTAATGAGTGATAATTATAGCCATATCTCAGAAGTATTGCATGTACCGGGATTGTCTACAAATTTGTTGTCTGTAAACTCAATTGTAAATAAGGGTACAATTGTGTTATTCACCAAAGACTGTTGCAACTTATATGATTCTGATGATTTTGAGGCAAGAGGCAAAGTTCTTGCCAAAGCATATCCTAAAAATGGGATTTATTGTTTAAATACCAAAGCTAACATGACCCAATCTGCAAATATAGCAACTAAAGATAAGATTAATAGCAAAGAGAAAAATGACAAATGTGAAAAATCTTGTATTAATACTGTAAAGAATGAACAAGTTGCAAGTACCCAGCAAGTTGATGAACAACTATTGTGGCATAGGCGTTTGGGGCGTTTAAATAGGTTTAGCATGCAGTTGCTAAAAAAAGGTTTAGCTAGTGGCGTCGATTTTCAAGAACAAGAAGATCAGTCAAAGAAATGTGTTCCATGTCTGGAAGGCAAAATGAGAAAGAAGCCTTTCCTACAATCAAAGAACAAACGGTCAAAAAGAGTACTTGATCTATTGCATTTAGATCTGGTTGGGCCATTTGAAGTACCCTCTTATGGGAATGCTAAATATTTTTTGACTATTGTGGATGATCACAGTAGAAAAGTCTTCATTCGCTTCTTGAAACAAAAAGGTGACACATATGAAGCCTTTAAAGAATTTATAAAAATGATTGAGACAGAAACTGGATTGACAATAAAAGCTGTTTGTTCCGATAATGGTGTTGAATTTTGCGGCAAATTATTCAATGACATGTTAAAGCAAAAGGGAATCAAAAGGGAATTCTCTGTGCTGTATAATCCACAACAAAATGGAACTGCCGAAAGAGCTAATCGCAGCATTTTGGAAAAAAACAAGATGTATGTTGTATGATTCCGGCTGCAACAAAAGATACTGGGCTGAAGCAGCTCAAACAGCCATATATCTTTTAAACAGATCATCTCACAAGAAACTAAAGAACCAATTGCCTGAAGAAATATGGACAGGAGAAAAGATTGATCTCTCCCATGTAAACATTTTTGGATGTCCAGCGTATGCACATATACCATCACAGAAACGCCAAAAATTGGATGCTGTGAGCAAGAAATAAATTTTTATAGGATATAGTGAGCAAAGTAAAGCTTATCGGTTATCAGATCCCCGCAATCTGTCTCAAATAATTGTGGCAAGAGATGTAGAATTTCTGGAAGAAGATATAACAAACAAGAAAGAAAGTGAGAAAGGATTTCAGCTTAAAGATATTCTTCCAATGTCGATAAGTTTCTACCTCGACTCACAAGATGAAACAATGATTCCGCAAGAACAAACCCCTGAAGAAGAACAAACACAAGTAGAAGATGAAGGAAATGAAGTTCTATTAGAGCCAGATGATTTAGAACAATCACAAGGAAATTTGGAAGAAAGAAGATATCCACTTCGAAACAGGAAACAGCATTTCCAGATTTTGTTACTTACTTAGCCATGCATAAAGATGAGGAGTCAGAACCAGTCACATATGAAAAGGCACTGGCAAGCTCTGATAAATCTAAATGGGAAGAAGCCAATAAGAAGGAATTAAAGGCCTTTCAAATGAACAAAGCATGGACAGTAGTGGATAGACCGTCAAATAAGCCAGTAGTGAAATCAAAATGGGTCTTCAAAATTAAACGAGATGCTGAAGGAAATGTCGCATGTCACAGAGCTCGTTTAGTGGCGAAAGGTTGTAGCCAAACAGAAGGAATAGACTGTTTTGAAACTTTCGCTCCCGTGGTGAAACATTCTTCAATGCGATTGTTATTTGCTTTAGCTGCAAAGCATGATTGGAACATTGACCACCTTGATGTCTGTATCACATTTTTAAACGGAGATCTTGAAGAAGTTATATATATGGAGCTTCCTGAAGGATATGACATTAAGGGGGAGTCTAATAAAGTTTGCAAATTAAGAAAATCAGTTTACGGACTGAAACAAGCCGCTAGGTCATGGAATAAGAAAGCAACAGAGGTTCTAAAAGGCCTAGGGTACAGGCAAACTTGTTCCGAACCATGTATTTATACCAAACAAAAGGGTAATTCTATAATTAATATAGCATTGTATGTTGATGACTTCTTCATATTTCACAATGACAATGTTGAATTTGAGAATTTAAAAGGAAAATTGCAACATTGTTTTAAAGTCAAGGATTTGGGACCAGTTAAGAAATGTTTAGGAATGGAAGTGAAAAGAGATAGGGCAAAGAGAACTATAAAGTTGACCCAAACTCAATATTTGAATAATGTTCAAATTATATTATGTTATGTTGGCAACTCTCAAATACTGAAATATAATGTTAGAGTTGGCAACATCATTGTAAACAATTTAAGAACTAGGTTATTTCTTGTTACCTAAATGATGTTTACTGTTATGTGTAACTACAGTTACGTGTGTAACAACAGTATCTTTATATTGTTATGTGTTACTTCTATGTCCAATTTCTGAGTCTTAATAAAGCAGGAGTAGAGTGAACACTGATTCTTACTTATCATTTGATCTACGGGAAACTGAAAATAACAGTTTCATACAGAGAGAGGCATTGATATAAAATTTCTAGATTATTGGTATGCAAGAGCTTTTCCATGTGAGTCATTCAACATTCATCAAGTTTGGCAAGTTTGAAGCAAATACCATAATGGAGAATGTACTTATGGACTACCCTATAGCACCTCAAGAGACTGATGACCTTGGTTGAATGGCATGTATTATGAGAGTTAAGTGATGTTAATTGAATTGATCAGAGAAGTGAGGTCTAGTTTTGAATTGCCAGTGACAGAAGTTGTTGCGCTGAGCACAGAATTGCTTAATAGTATTCAGAGACGTTTCTTGGTTGGGTGTGTGTTGGGTGTGGTAAATTGTCAAGATCTGAATTTCTGTAATAAGAAAGGATGTGGGAACTGTTTTCAAGAATTATAACTTTGTTGACTTGTTTTTCTGTTATAAGAGAATATATTCATTTTGTTGCTGGTGGTGCAAACCCTTCTTCAATATTGTATTTAGGTTCAGTTTTGCTTAGATATAATTAAAATGTCGTACTTCAGTATGATACTTTCTTATGACGGAATATCTATGTGACTCGTGGTTATAAATGATGCAGAAATTAAAGTGTTGAGTAATTATTTCAGTATAGAAAATTTAAGTTACAGTGAGTGAGTGTTTCAACCAACTGACAATCTCTGTTAGCGTGCTGTTCTTAGTAGTTAGATAAAAAATGTGGAAACAATTTTTTATTCGCTTGCAAGCAAAACGTCGTTGTTTAAGTGCCCGTTGGCAGGAACGCTGTGCTCGACGGCGATGGTTAAAGAGAGAGAAACGTCGTCATAAAGTGGAACAGGTTAGTTTTCCTCTTAACATGTACATTTCTCTGTTGTCGAAGTGCAGCACACTTGATGTGTGGGCCGCATTATGGAAACTCACCTTAATATAAGTGGAAAATTGGAAGTGTGTTATTCACCATCTGCACAGAACTAAATGTTGAGTGCTAAATGTAACTAGAAACGGTATGTACTATATTTGATTACATATGACTGCATGTTTCAGATATTTGTTTATTGATCATCATTGGTCCTTTATGTTTTACATGAACTACTATGTTTATGCGACTAGCAAATATTAATGTGTTATTAAGTTTTTGAATATGTCAAAACGAGTAAAATGTAGTTAAAAATTACACAAATACGTCAACTGTCATATCGTTATTAATAATTAATATTATTTTAAAACTATTTTGAGTGCAAATAAAAGTAAATTTTAATTTGTTAAATTGTGTTATTTGTGCCCTGGATGATTATTGTTAATATTTTGTCTTTCACTTCCTCTTCTCTCTCCCTGCCATCCTCCTCCTCCTCCCCCTCCCCCTCCCTCTCTCGCATTGTTTTTGTCTTGTACAATGTGGACAGAAAGTCTCCAATTCGTTCTTTCTTCCCACAGTCTTTCCTTTTCACTTTCTTGCCAGCCCTTGATGTCTCCGAGTACATGGTTAAACTATCATATTCTGGGACATTCTGTAGGTCTCTTTACTTTAAATTTTAATTATAATCTGTTTGTTGGTATCCTCATTCTATCCACTCTGTTTACATGGCCAAACAACTGTAATCCATTGTCTTCTCTCCCTGTTAAGAAATTTTTGATTCCACCTTGGCTACTAATATAATTTCTAATTATGTCCCCTTCATGTTTTTCCTTTAGTACTTTTCAGAAATTTCATATCCATGTTTGGATTTTTTCTAGGGTCCATGTTTTGACATTAGATGTTAGCACTGGTTTGTGACATGCTTTGTAAATTGTTGTTTTATATTGTTTTGGGATCTCTCTTCCATGACATTTCTTTTGTAATGTGAAAAAATCAGAACTATTTGATATTGTTCTGTTGATTTCTACATCAGTTTACAGGTCTGAGTTTACTTTACTTAGCATATAAATTTGTTAATATTTTTAACAATTATGGCATTAAATCTCTACATGAACACGTGTGGGATGCTCTGGCCACTTTACCCCTAAAAATGGGTCTCTTCACCCCTTTGAATGGGTAGTTGGGTCCCAGAACCAGTATGGGCACTGGAGAATCTCTTGTCCCTACCAGGAATCAAACTCAAATTATGTAAGATTTGAGGCTTTCATGGCGGTGACTGTGAAGAAAGCAGTCTTCTGGGCTTTGGCACCGTGTATATGTGGTGTTAACCGACGTTTCAGAGGAACGTCGGTTAACACCACAAATACACGGTGCCAAATCCCAGAAGACTGCTTTCTTCAAACTCAAATTACTTGATCATCCAGCCTGAAGCTTAGCCACTACTGAATGAGCTACGTAGGCTAACATTTGTGATGAGTACAAATTCTCTGACAGATATTGGTAATGTCTGCGCAGGCCATGGTGTTGAATCAGCAAATGTTGCAGCAGAAGTATGCAGAAAATCAGCGCGTACGTGGTGTTCTGTGTGAAGTGGGGGATCCAGAGCTCGATCGGTACCTTGAAGACGAGAGGATTGCTCTCTTTCTTCAGAATGAAGAGTTCATGGCAGAACTCCGGTGGAACAAAGATTTCCTCTTAACACTGGAGAAAGGTGGCACTTTAGTCAAATATATTTTACAATATATTTCTTCTTTGTGCTTGTACGATCAGGCTGAAAAAGCCGGAGAAAGAGAGAGAGAAGAAAATGGGGGGAGTGGGGAGTAGTGATAGACACTACAGTTTATGGGGAGAAACAGAAAAACACATGACCATGAAGGTTTCCAGGCACTACCCACTCATCCATCTGGTATGGGTGGCCTAGGGAAAAGGTAAAGTGACGGGAAGTGAAGAAGATGTCGCTCTGAAAAACTGTTATTTTTGGGTTATGAGCAGAAGAAAATTTAACAGCCTGAAATTTGTCTAAATAATATTTAAAAATTCAGTTCTTACTCACAGAAAACACAGTATCCCAATTACAAAGATCATTTACAAACAAAGGACCATGGAAAATATTTAGACCTAAGAGAGGAATGAAGAATGTTACACAACAAGGAACTTATCCTTCAGAATATTATTACTGTACTTGGGTTGTTAACGAAGGAACACAGCCTGCAACACTGGTTCTGGTTAGCGTGTAAAATGTGAATTTCATAGACAATCATTTTACAGGACTGAATTAGCCATTTGTATGGTGCATTCTGTAATGAAGATGATATTTGAATATTGTTGTCTTGTGGAATGTCATGCCATATGTTCTAGTACATATGTGCTGCACATGTCTTGAGGGCCAAAGATTAAGTAAGGCATACAAAAAGTTATACTGAAATGTGGATCAGGAATACTGGTACTGAGGCACTGAGTGAAGCATTCTTCTTCCCCCATCTTAAGCCCCTCTTAATTAGCTTATGCTTCTCTCCTTAGCTTCATTTCCTCCCTCCTCTTTCTTTCCATCCACTCTCTTGAAATTGGCCTGTTAGGAGCAGTGTTTACCCCATTCTCTTTATTCCTTTTGATTTTCTTAAGTCACCATTCTGATATGCCAGGTCCTGTATCCATAGCACTCTTTTCTTGCTTTGCTTGTTCCACTGTCCTGAAGATTGAGACAGCATGTTATGTTAAACCAGGTTACATTGCATCACATTCAGGACCTGTTAATCATAATCACCTCTTGTGAAAACATCATATGATATTTGTCATTCTGTTACAGACCAAGCAGAGGAAAGTCCACCTGAAGAAACTCTAGCCTCATTTCCACTCAGTAAATCATTATCTGGTAGCCACGATGAGGATGCACTGTTTAAGGAACGCCTTCGTAATATGGGCAAAAGTAAGCATTTTAATGTTGCTAGCAAGGCTTTGTTTATAAATCAGTTTTGATAACATCAAAAATTGAGGTCAGGTGGGTAGCTTTCCTGCTTCTTGTGTGGGAGGTTGAGACGTCAAGTCTTGGCCTGGAGATCAGCTGTCCTCAGGATGCAGCAACTAAATGATAAATGAAGAGATTGTTGAAATGGAGATATACTGTCTATTTGGAAAAGGTATCCAGCACAATATTTGTGAGACAATACATTTAGTGGTATTAGGAAGGAATAAAGTTTGTCTTGTGCAAAATTTAAATCAGCAGTGGATACTCAGTGATGTGTGTAAAATGACAAAGGACACATTTCAGAAATATATTTAACCCACTCTTTGAATTTTTGTTTCACTGTACATAAGGAATTTGAAAGACGAGATTATTACGAGGCTTATTCAAATGAAAACCATTTGGGGATTGTTTTGGGCAAAGGAGAAGAGACCATTAAAAACAGTTCCCATAGGCACTGAGGCTGGCATCCCAGTGATGCATCAGCTGATAGATCGCCTCCACAGAGAACTCACTGGAGTGGTGCTGGAACTACTGTGCCAGTGTGACCTTGATGTCTTTATCTGAACTTAAACTTCAGCAGTGACAGATGACGCTGTATGGGGGATGCTCCAACACCACCCGATACTTGGAGGACAACATGTCCTGGATGGTACACATCTCATGGCAATAGATGTTGTGCAGCATGATTAAATGCCTTGTGAGCATACCAGGACCCTTTCTCTGGATGGCAGTACAAAGGTCATGGATGATATCACTATAGTACTTTGCATTAGCGGTGATATCAGGGGCCTTAAGTGCCAGCATCAACACTTGGACTAAACAGGTGGGTCTAGCGCTAATGCTCTTGACTTGTGTTCAGGAGGTGCTTGGTTTGAACTTTGGCTGGAACACCAGGTATTATGAATGAGGTTTTCTATAGTTTTCCTCAGTCCCTTGATGTTTGGGTGGTATCACAAATAGACCATTACCACTTCCCTCAAAATCTCTTCTGATTCATTAGTCATCCTATCATTTGATGCATTGATTCTGACCTCTGTTAGATAACTAACCAAAACAATCAGTGCTCTACCATCATCAAGAAACAGAATGACGGATTGTTGGTTTGAATGGATTCTGCACCTGGATGCTGTCATTTAACCATGTCACTCTGTTCTCATTTGCCCTAATGCGCCTGTTATGTTGCACAGCATGTGGTTGTCTACTGGTGGGTCCTGCACCCTGCAACAGGCAATATTTGCTGCCAGCACTGCAAGCTACTTTCATTTGAGCAGTCTTTGTGTTGTCCTCTTGACCAACAAGAGGAATTGAAATCCTTACATTGTGTTTTTCCAGTGTCACGTAAAAAATTTGCCCAGCTTGCCCGTGTGTTCACAAGACGTAAGAAAAGGAGCTCTGCTAAAAACATTCTGAGCCAAGGGCCAGCACCATCGCGAGATAACCTGCTGCTCAATGCTGAGCCATTGTTAGACGATGATGATGATGATGATGACGATGACAGCGTACCCGATAGTTATGACACTATGCGAAGACCTGAACATCGTGAATAAAGGTCCATGTAAGTTTCTTATTTGCTGTTTCTTGGACAGGAATCTGATATGGGATGGCAAGTAGTTTATCTATACATATTTTATATGTTAATTCAATTGTTTTAGGGGTTTTCTCCACTTTCATGAATTGTGTGAATCTGTTATTTCAACTCTTCCATAGTTGGCACTGTGTTGTATAAGGGGCAGTCAGATGAAAACGGGTCACCACGCATAACTCACACAGCGCGCAAGTTGGTAACACTGGAATTTGTTTATGGTACAAACATCTGGTGGGGACTCGGGGAAAGCACAGTGACAACGTGCCCTTGTACACTGTCATTTGTTTATTGTGCTGGAAGTAAGGTTAGCGCTATGTGTGGTCGTCCAACATCAGTAATGGAGGAGGGTAAAGAAGAACAGCGAAGTGTAGTGCGCTTTTTGACTGCTGAAGGAGTAGGATGACAAGAAATTCATCGTCCCATGTCTGTTGTTTACAGCAAACACAGCATATCACGTTTGAACGTGCTGGCGTGGCATAAGAGATTCCGAGAGGGACGTGTGTCACTGCAAGATTATGCTCACCCAGGACAGGTTCATCGTGTCATCACTCCTGATGTTATTGCTGCATTGGATGGTCATATCCAGGAAAACCGACAGATCACTGTGAAAGAAATTAGTCTTTTGATGGGAATAAGGCACGGTTCCATACACGCAATTGTGACAAAGCACCTGCTGTACCGCAAAATCTGTGTGCAGTCTGTTCCGCATCAACTCATGGAGGAACAGAAGACTCAGAGAATGGCTGTATCACTGGGTCACTTGCAATGATACCATGAGGAAGAGTATGCTTTTCTGTCCCATATTGCCACTGGGGACCAAACTTGGTGCCACCATTTTGAACCCAAGAGCAAATTGCAGAGCCAACAGTGGAAACACGTGAATTCTTCCCCACTGAAGAAATCCAAAGCCGTACACACAAGTTCCGGTAAATTGATGATGACCTTCTTTGACTGCAAGGGCCCTTTGCTTGTCGAATTTCTCGAGCATGGGGCCACAATCAGTGCACAGCGCTATGAAGACACTTTGCAGAAACTGAGACGTGCCATAAAGTCAAAACGCCCTGGAATGCTATCGAACGGCATTATCCTTCTTCATGCTAATGCGCGCCCCCACACTGCCAACTCTGTGAGGAATGCGCTATAGAGATTTGGTTGGGAAGTGCTTCAACATCCCCCCTACAACCCAGATCTCTCCCCATGTGATTTTTTCATTTTTGGAGACCTGAAGAGAGACATTCGTGGGCATCGGTTTGCATCGGACGAAGACGTGTGTGGCTGGGTACAGATGTGGTTCCGTAGACAGCCCACAAGCTTCTTCAAGGATGGGATTGACGATCTTATCTCCCAGTGGGATAAATGTATTAACAGTTTTGGGGATTACTTTTGAGGTAATAAATGTTCTTTAATATGTTTTGGCTTCTGACCTGTTTTCATTTGACTGCCCCTCATACTTGCCTGCTAACATACAGACAGCTCTAAAATGCTGATGTGTCATTACTGTTGCATTCTTTGCTTAAAACATCTTTGAAGGCACATTGTACTTTAAGTAGGCAGTATTACACCGCTGCCTAGATTTTCAGGGTAGAATGGAAGATGGAAGCACCAGTTTCCTCCAAAATATTGGTACCCACCTCCAAGGCTACATGATGTCATAATCTAGAAGCCCCCAACATAATCCTTCAGCCGTATGAAAACCTTTGAATCTCACACAGTGATTGTGTATAGTATTTTATAAATAAAAATTAATTCTCATGTTATGGATTACAGGCTGTCTGGCTGTTTCATCATATTTACTTCAAAGTGAACTTAACTTACTTCACTGCACAGTTCTTCAGACATATTAATTATATATATAGACTGACATAAATATGACAATTTGTGTGAGCAAATTACATTCAGGGAGTAAGTGGCAAGGCTGGATATCATCTGTATGCCTCAGGCATCGCTGACAAGGATGAAGTATGCTTCGTTTTGTTTACCAAAAGGCATATAGAACAGTTATATATGTTGCTGTGTTTTATTAACCTCAGAATAGTTTTGGGTAAGTGCCAACATCAATATATATCTGCTGCTTCCCAGTATTTTTACTTGAGTATCATTAATTTATTCTGTTACTTATGATAAAATGGCTAAGTAATGCACCAGTGTTACTGTACTGGTGAGATTTTTATCCGAACGTCGAATCAAATATGTATTGTCAGTATACTAAGAAAAGTCTGGCTTAATGATAGTTGTGAATACTTTGTCACCAACTCTTTGATGATCTCAATCGATGACCCATGTTTTGTATGAACACTTGCAGGTAATAATAATATGACTGTAGAATACAGTTTTTGATATGACTTCCTGTTACATCAGGATAAGTCTATAACATGTGGGTAAGTTCAGCAAGGCCATATTCCATGTGTCGGAGATCAGGGTGCTCATGGATGATGCATATCATTGTGGGTGAAATACTTCAGTATCAAAATAGAAAACAAAGTTGGTGGTTCAAGTTTGACCTGTAATTTCTATTGTTTCTCTTAAACAACGATGCAGATTGTTATAATTCATGCACAGTCACTTCATACATCCCATTTCTGTTAACTGTTCCCCTGTACATATGCTTAGTGATGCTACAAGTAGCTGGTAAGAAGATGGAGAAATGATGAATAATAAAAGTTCTGAAGAAAGGAGTCTTCTGGGATTTGGCACCGTGTATATGTGGTGTTAACCCACGTTTCGGAAGAACGTATCGCCTCCATCTTCAGGGTAGAAGGAAAAATATAAGAAATTCGCAAGCGAAGAGACCATGAGAACCAGTAAAAGCAGTTCCTTCTACCCTGAAGATGGAGGCGATACGTTCTTCCGAAACGTGGGTTAACACCACATATACACGGTGCCAAATCCCAGAAGACTCCTTTCTTCATAGTCACCGCCATGAAAGCCTCAAATCTTACAATAAAAGTTCTGGGTGCAAGAAGGCTGACATGATATTCAATAAAGACTTAGAGAGTACACGGATGATGCACCATCATGATATTCTGTATTCACTGACAGCCGTGACACATTGAGCGATCTCCTTGATTGACATAAACACCACTCAGTCACATCAACATTAACGAAACCGAGGAGCTTGCTTTGAGAACTGAAAACTGCCATGTTTCTGTGCATAGAATCTTAGTAGTGAATATAGTGTTGGTGGTGTAGCGACAATCATTTACAAGTAACTTTGCTTTTGAAAAGTCACCGTAAAATGGGTCCCAAAAATAGCAGGTCAAATATGAATTACCTTCATATATATAAAGAACTTGTGACAGCATCTCTGTAGAAATAATGCCATAATATTTATTGTACTTTTTTATATTGTAAATATGAAAGTACTAAGTTCCAGGAATTTCCTAGACTAATAACTGCAAACTGTGAAACTAACATACTAGTTTTCATCGGTTTGCTGCAGTCACCTAATACATATATACATTCTGTTTACTGGCATGTGGGACATGGCATATTATCTTGATGGAGCAAACACCAGAAGAATGTACAGGATGGAGCAAAGTTTGCACTACAGTTTAAGGCTACCTCTATACGAGTATATTGTTTGCAATTTTAAAAAAGGGTTTAAACTGATGATGACAACGGTGCATACAATTTTATGTTATGAATATGGTGTGACCAAGGTCGCAACAGTGCTTACTCGCATGAAAATCTGGGGATGAAAGTCGCTTGCCATTGCAGCTTATGATCTGACTTAAAACTGTGGTGCCACTTTAGCGCCAACCTGTATCATATTTTAGTTAGACACCGAATCTCAGAATTCTGTACTTAGAAACTCAACAGCTTAGTATAAGAGATGAGATTAGCCTTATAATGCTAGTGAAATAAGATGTGGATTATATACGCCTTTCGCTTATTAATATAGCTGGGTGTGCAGAAGACAAGGAGATAGACTCTTCCTCTGTGGATGATAATGACTTGTTTGAAATTAATGCTCTATGCAGAACATATTTGTATTGCAAGAAATTACTTGTTCTCTGAAGGTTGAATGTGTTTGAAAATTATGGATGAATCTATGGTGCCATTTGTACAGTAGATAATCATCCAGCACTCAAATTAGGTTAGCATTACATTATACTGCAGCATCCTGTTCAACTGTGTATTCTAAATTGGCACTTGTACTTCTCACCATCCCTGTGCAACTTTGTCATTGTATTAAAATTTACACTTCAGAAGCACTAGTCTCTTCCTAGTATTCGGACAATACCTGTTTCAGCCCGACTGGCCATCAGGTGTACAAGTTGTAGAGGAAACTGCTGCTCTGTTGTCTGTGAGAAGTGCGAGTGCTAATTTCGGTTAGCATTATTGACATTCATATGTGTATAACTCATTTAGCCAATTCAGTCACTCATGATACTTGTTCTTGTCACACAAGTGATTTTGCCAGAGCTGTAGCTAATGATGTTATTTCTCATCTTTTGGAGTTGTTAACAATATTAGTGACACATGAGAAATTTGGATAAAATACTACTAATCACTCACTGTTAACATAATAGAATATATTCTAATAAGCTTTATATGTGAATCATCAAATAGACAGGAAAAAAGAAATAAGAAAAGAAAAGGATATCATGGTATTTGTATTCTGACAGTGTGACTCTTGGCTTGGTGCACCTGTGCTTGGGTTATCACAGTAGTCTCACACATAGCTGAGGAAGTTGAAGGTAAGAACCAATCATAACATAATAATGCTTATTGCAACACTATGACATTGATTATATGAGGTAAAATTCAAGTTAACAAATTTGTTGTGCTTTTTTTGAACCTGAAAAATTGTTTTCTACAAAAATTGCCAGAATGTATGTCATGATGTTCTCATATTGCAGGTCTATTTTCAAACTTGTCAGGTTTTCCCCTTTTCTTTTAAAATGACCAGTTTTCATCTTCAGTGCTAAAGTTCCAAAGTTGATGTCAGCGACTGCAGGTGAAATTATTTGTAGTGGGCCAGACATCATATGCATATGCTTTAAAGTTTAACTGGAAATTAAGTTTGGTCATACAAACAAGTGAATATTCTGTAAACTTATCTGATAACTTTTCCTTACATAAATATTAAAAGAAATTTACAGTAAAGAGTAATACATGCAATGGAAGTGCTATGTCTCCCCTGTTCAAAGTATCTGTTCATGTATGTATGATACCTTTGCAAGTTTTGTATACAAGTGAAAGTCTCCCTAGAGAATGTATTGGTCCTTGCCAAGTATCATGATTTAAGATGATATTGATATTAGTACTTGATTTATATGGCGTCTTTTCTTTCTGTGAGCATAAACGCAGGTTAAGGAGTCAGATGCTATCCCAGTCAGGTTGGGCTGACCCATAATGCATTAAGTTTGTTTTGCGAAAGCACTATTAAGGAAACTCGCTGTATTTGTGATTGTTCATCTGTCATTATCGTATAATATATTTAATGAAAGTAATATAATCACACTGGTATTCTGTGTTAAAGGAGATTCGTTTGTGCCATACTGACATACCTGATATGGGATACTTGTGTTTTGATAGGTTATAACAAAGATATTCTTAAAGCTATGAACAGTGCTCAATATGTTATGTGCAAGGGTGTATTAAACTTGCATTTATTACTTCCCAGTATAGATATAAAACATAACAAGGAGTAATGGATCTACCCTCTATTTTTACGTGTAACTGCAGAGCAATTGAGGAATTTGCTGCAGCCATGCACCATGTACTGATTAGCGCAGGGAAGAAATTGGGATCAGTGTTTGCATCCATGGGCACAGCTACACTTCCTTCAGGTGTGTCAGTGTTGTAGGTTAGCAGTATGCATTCACTGTTGCCATGTGGTCCAGGAAGTGAAAAAGGAGAATTCTCTGTGCAACCCAAAATGACATCAGTAACTTCCCCACTGACTGCTGGAATGTCTTGTCCATTCACCTTTCAGCCCAGACCTTGTGCCAAGCGATTTCTATGTCTCTTGATCACTGAAGAAGCATTTCAAAGGAAAATACTACTTACATAATAAGATGAAAGCTGAGATGCACCAGCCCTCTTTCTTCTCCTTGGAATCATACATGTGGTGTGTCGCTGGAACAGATACCTCATCTAGTCTGGCAGTTATATGGAGAAACTTGGTGTCTGCCCATTATTCTTTCTTGTTTTAGATGTCTTTATTGAAGTATAAATATGGTTGTAACATACTGTTGAATGTTATTGAGCAGTCTCTATGCCTGATGATGGAAGAGTTTACATTTATGGCTTTCTTTGCCAGTCTGTCTCAACGTTTAGTATTGTGATAAGAGTTAAAATGGAACTGGCAATTCATATGAGCCTTTCAAATGTAGTTTGCTTTGTTGGCATATGATGGACATTTGTGAAGTTTATGTAAATAGATAATTGTTCTCTTATTTTGACTCTATGTGTATGTCCCTTAACTGCCAAATTCAGAAACTTAAGTAGCAGCAAATTTCTGTTTTGTGCTTTATTATGAAGAATTGTTTATCATCATGGTATTCCAAACAGAATGTTTCAGAAACTGAGTCTGTTTCCATACTTAGGTGAAAAGGTAGGAAGGCACCTACTCAGTTGGGCTCATCTGGGATAGCTGATGTCAGTCACTGAATTGATTCTCACTTGAGGACATAAATAGATCCAATTTCCAGAATGTTAGTCAGGCTCTGTTTAGAATACTAGGTGAAAGTCCAGAAACTTACTGATCATAAATTATGGAACTCTATTTTACATTTTGTGTCAGGCGTATTTTGAATTCTTATGGGTAATCAGCTGTATCAGTGTAAAGTTTGTGGCTGATTTTCTAAATATTGTGTAGTCATTTTTTACTTTTGATAGGCTCATGATGGATAATGTTTATAGAGAACTGTGTGCTAGTCAGGACAGAAGATTTCAATGTAAGTTTTCTTATTGAAAGTTTTCAGTTTTGAACAAGGATTCCTTGCTTTATGTATGAATAGTCATATTGTGATGTTAACTATTATTAATCAAAAAGGAAAAGTTGTGAGTATTATTCAGATATTATATTATTATATTATTTTTATGTGATGCTAGATTATGGGTATCAGTTTTCTGATTACATTAATTGTTTTTATATTGTTTATTTTAATATTTTCTTGTGGGTTTTGTGTCCCACAGTAGATATGTTTGTCATTTCTATTTACTTACTTACTTATGGAGCTGAGCCCTTCTTGAGGAGAAACCAAATCTGCAGCTACTCAAGAATTTCCCAGCATTTTATGTAACCCGAAGGTTCATTACCGTGTTCACAAGAGCCCTCCATTGGTCCCTATCCTGAGCTAGATCAATCCAATCCATACCACCCCATCCTGTCTAAGATCTATTTTAATATTGTCCACCCACTACGCCTTGGTTTTCCCAGTGATCTATTTGCTTCTGGCTTTCCTGCCAATATCCTATATGCTTTCCTCTTCTCCCCCATTCGTGCTGCATGCCCTGCCCACCTTATCCTCCTTGACTTGATTGTCATTTTTATACAGTCTCTAAATGACACTCATAAGGAAGGAAACTAAGCATGTCCGTTGTTAAACAACTTAACCAGTATGCCGATGTTGAGTCTCTTGGATTGTAATTCCATGATGTTCAGGACAACCTGATGCGTGGCTTTCACCAGACTGCATGGTGCTTAGTCCCAGAAGATAGAAACTTTTCATAGCTACCAGTGTGATGAACTCAGATGCAAAACTATGGAGCTCCTTCTCCACCACCTTGTATTTTATTTTATTACTGCAATCATCATACTACATCATCATCATCATCTTTATGAAAGTAATGTTGATGGATCAGGTTACTGGTGACAGAATTGTGAAAACATAACTAGTTTTTTCTTCTTCTTGTTCTTTTTCTTTGGTTTGGGTGAATCAGTATCCCTTGGTGCTTAGGCTGTAATGGTCTGGTGTACCAGTCCATAAATGACAGATGAAAGAAATTGAGTATTTGGTGGCATGAAAATTGGAGGAACCAGAAATACTTGGAGAAAACTTGCCTCAATGCCACTTTGTCCAAGACAAGTCCCATGTGAACTGACATGGAATTGGACTAGGGTGCTGTGATGAGAAGCTGGCAGCTAACATCCTGAGCTGTGTTGTGTATCCTGTCATTTTAGTGCATGTGCATATATTAGTTGTTATAAAAAATTGTTTCACCATGTTTGTTATAAGTTATTTTTATTATGTAGTAATCAAAATATCTTGCAAAGCTGTTTTTAAAGATTGGCTTTATTCTTAACAGAATTCTTCATTTAGATCTGTAATGATGCCAGTCACATGAAAAGTTTTTCTACTATTTTTTATTAAAGCCTTGGTCATGTCACGAATAGCTTGCTAGAGGAGAACTGAAAACTTTGATTCCCCCCCCCTCCACATTAGAGAAGAGATGCATTGTTGAAAATGCTTCTGTAAGATGAAATTCTGTAACAAACCATATTTTACCAGAGACTCCCATGTTGTAAGTAGAGATGTGTTCCTCTCTGAAACTTTTTGGTCCACAGTTGTAATAAAACAAGTCCCCCCCTCCTTTCAGAAATGGTAGTAGGTACATAGATATCTTAAATAAGGGTAATACACTACACTATCTAAAATAGGATGAGAATGGCAGCACTGTTACCAGCCATCCCAAATGTCAGTGACCCATGAGCATATATGATTTGAATTTCTTAATATTTTATTAAGGGAAATTGGTTTTGGCCGAATACATTGTTGGCATTTGGGGGGGGGNGCATTTGGGGGGGGGACAAAATGTTTTTCCCAAATTTTCATAATGGTGAATCTGTGGTCCATATCTTGCATGTTGTGGTTGTATTCTATGATTTTTATAAGAATGAAATTCTGTAACTTAAATGTCCATAACAATGCAAAACATTATACCCAAAAATTTTGTTTCAGTAATTTTGGCAGACATATTTTCGCATCATATTGCATGTGTAAAATTTCTTTATTTTATTTATTATGTATGGACACACTATACATTTGTTGTTCCATACAACATGTTTCAGCTCATTAAACCATTGTAAAGTATTTAACTTTTTTCCTTTTTCTACTTTCATCTACTAGTATTCCATATTACATCTTACCAAAAAACATTATTCCAATGTGTAAACACTGGCCAGGGTAGGAATAGTAGGAGACAAATACAGGTAAATGCAAAAAAGTAAAAAAGTCAAACACCTGATGATGGCTTAATGAATTGGAACATGTTGTAGGAAACAATGAATGTGTGGTGTGTCCATACATCCTATTGTGATGATGGAATAAAATAAAGAAATTCTGTTGGCAGGTTTAATGTTGCAGTTTTGCAGCCATTAGAGACATTAGATTTCTTTGAAACATTCATACCAGTTTACCAAAATACATGGTGTCATATACCAGAAGACTGTAATCTTAACATATACTTCTGCAGTAACTTAAAATCTTGTAAGGAATTGTTACTGCTCCTGTTACAGAAGCTAATGGGAATGTTAATGCTGTAGTAAGTACAAGTGGGGTTGGATTTTAACATACCATTTTGTATTACTGTATATAAAGTAACCTGCAACATTTCCAGTCATACACTGGCATCCTTATTTACAAGACCTCATTGCTTATAGAAAATAAAATAGATATTGTAGTTATTTTAATATTGAGACATATAACTAGTAACTCTTTTAATTCTTTGTTTTTAGCAGTACTCGTGTAGGAAAATAATCTTTGTTGTATGCATCCTGTTGTGTATTATAATTAAAGAGAAAAGTTCGATTTGTTTCATTCTGGTCCGTCACACTAACAATTACAAATATAAATCACTCCGTCCAATGTGACCTGTAAGTTTTTTACTACATGAAAACTTAACACCCTTACATGTTTCGGTCTCTCTGGACCATCTTCAGAGGGCAAACATCACTACAAATAGGAAACCACCATCTCATAAGTTGTTTAGATGTAAAGTACGTACACTTATATGCTACAATGTGTAGTACACAAAATAGAACATTTCACAAACACAGCAGTTTCCTGGGAATGTAAAGTTTTTAAGAGCTTAAGAGTAAGAGTTTATGGTCCACAGAGACCGAAACATGTAAGGGTGGTAAGTTTTCATGTAGTAAAAAACTTACAGGTCACATTGGACGGAGTGATTTATATTTGAAAGAGGAAAGATTTGGCCATCAACACAACAATACATATTTAATGAAGTAAACCAAGGGAACTCTTAACTGTTGGTTCATTTACGTGGCTACTACATGTTTCAATCCTCACAGGACCATCACTGGTAATTCTACAGATATGTCTGTAGTTACCTAAATGCCTAATATGGATCCATATTGATGCAATGTATAACAGTCATATAGTACACTTGTATATATGCCATAAAGTTAAAATTAATGTTCATTAAATAATGTTGCACGTTAAAATTTTAGTATTAAAAAATTATGTCCTTGTAATGCTATGGAATGTGTTGTGTTGCATAGATCGTGTCCACGTTGAACAGTACTATGCTTGAGGGTGCATTATGTGTAAATATGAGTATATACAAAGATTAGAAGTAGGTTCTTTGAGTTTTCCATATCAGACCAGGGTCCATAAACTTACCCTGAATATGTATTTTCCTTCCTCTTAAGCTCACTGATTAGCCCTTTCATGTTAACTTGAGGTTGTGTTAGATTTTTGAATTTCCTTTTATCCCACAACTCATATCATGCCTCATCTGAGACAATTGATTTTGATTTAATTCATTGCCATTTGTTTTCAGAACTAGGTCAAGTGCCATATTTCTTTTCCCTTGTGAGCCATTCTTCATGCCATAAAACTCATTCATCAGTTTTGAGAGTCTCTTGCCTTTATCTTTAGATTCTTTGTATCTCTGAATCTGTGTGTCCATAAGTAATGTTTTGGTTGCTGGGATATGAAAACCCATGTACCACAGCTCTTCTTCTGACAACTCAGACAAGATATCTGTTCTGCCACCTTTTCTATCAGTATCAGAGTTCCAATCACTTGCCTTTACTAGGTTGTCAAGCATCGTTGCAGGAACTGCATGTGATATTTGTGTGTCCTGCATGAGTTGACACGCAATAAGCATAAAGTTCATCAAAATATCGTAGTAGTGCCTCAATTTTACCTTTTGGTCTTGTGTGTTGTAGTTTCTTTTTCCATACCCATTAGACATGACCTTAAGTACCCATATTTGCCCTTTAAGTCACTCTTGCCTTCAAAAAGAGTTCTCTGATTCTGGCTCTTGGTGTGGCATTCTTGTTATAACTGGTCTTCAAGGTCTGCCTTCTTCTTGGTCAAATAAACCAGCTTCAACTCCACCTGCAAAACATGATTGTGCATGAGAGTATGCAGTTTTTGTTAAAAGTGTCACTGTCATTAATTAGTTGATAGTAAATGCAAGCTGCTGTCACTACAGCCCTCTATGAGCCATAGCCATCTTGTGAAGATATATCCTGTCTTTCTTAGACTTTGGCACTAGATGGAGGTGAGTGGTTAGCATCACACTCTAACTGCTCTGCCCCTTAGGAACCTATTGAATAGGAGGCTGGGAGGGCACCAGAGCTGATCTGATGCGGTGGTGAAAACAAAACTGTCCGTCCCCACTGGGAATTGAACCCTGATTATCATATTGTCTGACCTGTAACCTAGATAGTAAAATGACTGAGTTATCAAGTTCATAACTAGTTGATTGTACTACATATTAATATTTAAAAAAATAACCAAAGACCAGTATTGTTAAGTTATTCATCACTGTAATACTCAAGAAAGTTTCTTTCTATTTTACTTGATTTTTTTATTGTTGAATTTATAAGAAGAATGCTGTCTTCTGGGATGTGGCACCATGTAGATTCCTCCAAAATGTTGGGTCACACAAGATCTACATGGCGCCACATCCCAGAAGACAGACTTCTTCATAGTCACCGCTATGAAAACCTCAAATCTTATATTAAATTTATAAGTTAGGAAGTAAAATGCTGTTTCGATTGGCTCTTACATGAGGTACATAATATTCAGTGATCACATTTTTAGTCTCCTGTGTTAAATTTAGGTGTCAGTATGCAGTACTACAGCTACTCACATATCTTTTAATTCCCTAATTATAGATAAGAAAACATGCATATAATGAAATATGTACAGTATTTTCGCCTAATTTATGCTAAAAAAATAGCATGATTTGACTTGTATAATATTATTTTGTAAAATTTAAATTAAAACTTCAGTAATATTCATATTCATTAGAACACAGTTATAGTTATTTGAACTCAGGATATGTGAAAGATGACCTAATTTGACACAATTTCACAAAGTTCGCTCATTTCCCATTGTATTATTTTCTTTGTTGCTAAAATGAACATTTGTTTCTGTACATATTTAACTTTATTCTTCCAGCTCTTCAGTTAAATGATGATAATTGTTATTATTATGTAATATGTTACCTGACAATCATAATATATTTTGAGTTTGAAAGATGAGTATTCAGTTGTATTTTCTAGCATTTATTAAAGGTGAAGATCTAATCTTTATGTTTATAAATCTGCTGCTGAATCAAAGATAAAGGACATGATAAATTAAAATATATATTGTAACTTGTGTAGAGTGAAAGTGAAAGGTTTTTACGAGTATATATATACAAATTTGTAAGATGATAATTTATACATAATTAATCTTGGAATAATTAACAAGACAGAAGCCAGTGACATTTCAGAATAATTCTGACCAGGTTTTGGATTCTATCTTCATATTCGGTGGGTATGTGTTTGGATTTCCCATTGACAAATGATCAAACTGATCAGGGTTTTCATGATATCTTCAGTCTCTGCTAGTGATGAATTGCATGGTGCTAAACTATTGTGTTAATATCTTTGGTCTGATAACGTAATAACAAACTAAGGTGAGGCTAGGGACAGAATGAACATACATATATCCTTGTCTACTTGTCTCCCTAACAGATAACTCCCCTTACCAGTTGTCACTTCCTGTTCATCCCTCTCTTTTCTCTTTTCGTTTGTTGCTAATGTTGACAGAGGATAAATGTACAGTGTAGCTAGGGTGGGGGAGCAGGAAGCCAACTTGAACTCTATGAACTTGAACTTGAACCAGCTATGTTCATTCTTTCCCCGACTCGTGTATAGTTTTTTGTTGGAAGATCCAATATCATGAAAGCACTGACACAAACATATGTATTAATTTTCTGGTTACTACTATACATATATCATTTTTATTTTATGAGAGTCAAATCTTATAGTTGCTAATTAGGTTAGAGAAGGTTAATCAAAGACTGAGATTAAATAAATGACAGCACTGGCAAAACCACATTGTAAATTATATAGGAAAGGAATTTCAAATGTAGAGTGATAATTGAATCAAATATTTTATGTTTGTGTAGATTTGATTAGCGTGCTTTCGAGCAGTGACTTTAGGAGTTGTGTAATATACTACAGCATGATGACAATTTTATGATACAGTGACTCAAAAAAATATATATAGAAGCAGAGATTAAATTTTGAATAGCTGAATTTAAAATGTTCCATAATTTACTTAAAAATATTATGCATGAATGTTTTAAAATTTTGTATGAACAACAGTTTGACCCACCATTACTTTCTGCAACACCTTACTTCAAATTTAAATTTTGTATCTGTGTTGTTAAAATATGTCCAGAAAAAGGTTCATACACAGAAATATTTTAAAAAAAGTTATGCGGCCATGATTCATTTTTATCAACCATTCCACTGAATATCATGGCCACGTGGATTAGCACCCCTACTTTGTGAGGCCCCAGATTAAAATCTAAGCCCAGAGACCACATGTCTTGACTGAGGTTTTGTATGGTTTCCTTTGTCATGCCAGTTAAATCCAAGGACAGTACCTCAAATGAGGCTATGACTGCCTGCTTCCACATCCTACTTCATTATTTTCTTACCATCCTACCATCTGATGTTGTACAGACAGTGCTTCTGGCATTGTTGTTAAGTAAACCCTAAATAAATAAATATAATATGGTTTTGTACTGTTTGTGTCTAGCCCGTGGCTTCTCCCATCTTTCTCTTCTCCATTTCTCTATTCTCCAATGTTCTGCCTGAGATAATTTTGTGTTCAGGAGCTGAAAGAGAAATGTTTTTTGCGGCTTTGCTCTGTGGAGAAAGCCTTATTGGGTATGTGGTAAGGATGATCAAGACATTGAGTTTTTGGAATTTTGTAAAAAAAGTTTTGAAATATCGGAAAATGTATTTGTATATTTTATTAAAAATTTATTTTAATTCACACTGCCCTGTGCTGCAGAAATTATAGAATTGTGTAGTTAACTGAGTTAACATGGCAGGTATGGCCCCTTAGGAATTTTACTTTCAGTTCTAAACACAATCATAAAATATAAACTGTCATGACATTCTTTAATGATCGCAACATTTATTCTGCATTTTCATTTGTCGCAACATTGAATTAAAACTGGTGTTCCAGAAAATATGATAAGGTCACTAAATATCACTTTCCAAGAGGGAAAACAATGTAAGACATTTTTGAATGAATGTATGTTGCTCAGTATTTCATTATGTTCCTGAACTGAAAGTATTGTGCTTTGGAGGCATACCCAGGTTTTCACATGGTCATTTTAATATTGAGAAGGTTGCAATGCATATCTCACTTTGACCGGTATTTTGTTTCACCCTGTTTTCAATCCTGCTCCAGATTCTAAGAAGAAAGTTATCAAAATTAATCTCTGCCCTGTGCCAAGGTTGTGTGAATAGATTAATAAAAGTGGTTCTGAAAGTTGGAAAGTACTGTCTTCTGGGATGTGACATCATATAGTCTGGTAGAATTTACTGACATTTTGGAGGCCAGTATTGCCACCATCTTCAGCTTTAATGGGTAAGCTAAACAAGCAAGCATAGTAAGGAGAGTGGGGTGGGGGGGACATGATGCAGATATAGGCTGGGTAGAAGCCTACAGCAAACCAACAGGAGCAAGGAGAGGAGTGGAGGAACAGAGGCCATTAAATAGGTACTTTGTCTGAGCAGAATGATAGGAAAAGGCAGGAGAAATAGTGGCACAAATGACCAATAGGAGATATAGGTAGGTTTGGAGAGTAACAGTGCTTATTTGTTTGCTCAGCTTACTCTTTGACCCTAAAGATGGAGGAAGTACATTCCTCCAAAACATTGGTAACTTTCTATGGGCTACATAGTGTCACAGGTAAGGGTGTCCCTGTGCTTCACTAATTAAGCACTATGCCATGAAGACATGCAGGAATGCATGTATAGATCCACATTTTCTTAACCTCAGCACTAGCTGAAGGTGAGTGGTCATATTCATACCCGTGCCATTTTACCCCCCAGGGAAAGAGCCACCAGTACCCATTGGTTAGGAGGCTGGGTTGGCCCCGGAGCTGGTCTGGATGATGTGGAAAGGAGAAAATTCTTGGCCATACTGGGACTTGAACACCGACCCCTTGGTCATCCAGCCTGTAGCCAGTTACTATCCTGGCTCCCCCTAGTGCCAAGGTCAAGAAAATGTGGCTCTATACATCCACTTTCCCATGTGCCTTCCTGGCATAGTGTTTAATTAGTTAAGCAGAGGGACAACTTTACACGGTGTCTCATCAAAAAAGACACTACTCTTCATAGTCACTGCCATGAGAATCTCAAATCTCTCATGAGGTATTTATTGTAAAGCTGCCATTGGAAAATAATTTTACTTAGGAGATTATTTGCCAGTATTTGCTGTATACATAAATCATATAGCTAGATGCTTCCTTTAACTTGGTGATGTAAGCTGAAAATGGTCTCCACTTCTTTATTGTATCATGAATGTGCAGTCATGTACTGCATCTTGTGATTTCACAGCTGCAATGGAGTCCACTGTGTTCTTACTTCATGTTAATTTTACATTTTGCAGTCAAATGCTGCAGATTACACTCTTCACTAACATAATAAATAGTTACTTGTATAATGAAGATTATTGTCTTCTGGGGATGTGACACAATTTAATCTGGTAGATCGTTACAAACCTTTCAGAGGAGGTTGCTGGCTCTGTCTTTAGCATAGAAGAAGAGTAATTGGATGGTGAAGAAAAGTGATATAGGGTAGAATCACCATCATCATTTCTTAGTGCCACAATCTCCTTTTTATCCAATGACAGCCCTAGTTCTGGTCCTCCGTCCATATGTCAGAAGATGAAGGCATCAGACTCCTCCAAAATGTTAGTAACTGTTTACCAGACTATGTGACATAACCTCCAAGGAGAACATAGTTTTTATAGTCATGCTGTGAGAACCTCACGTTATTCTGTACTCTGATCCCTCAGTCACAAGAAAGTCCAAAGCCTAATTTTGATAAATATGGCATGTGATTATGTTCAGTACATCTGATTATAAAGCAGATGCTGGGAAATGCTTGTTACTACAAGTGCTATTATATATAGTATTATGTAATATATATTTAATAACTTAACATTTGTGTATTTAAGTTGAAAGCAGTGAGTGGATTCATAATGCTGTGGACTCTTGGGAGATTGTCAGCTTAAAATCTCGCTGGGACGCCAATTATCCTGACTCAGGTTTCTCATGAGTTTTCTCAGTCCCTCCAGGTAAATGATGAGATATTTCCTCAATTAGGCCATGACTGCTTCTTACCAAGTCCTTTTCAATTCATCAGTTGCACTACCATTTGGCACTGTATGGTCTAAATAATGACAGTGTTGTATTAGTAAAGTAACCCATAAGAAAGAAAGCAAGAGATTACCAAGTTGAGTGTTACAGCAGGCATCAGTCTCATTTTTACCTACCATAAAATCAGTCATTTTATCTGAAATTGATTCATTAGATTGTATTCAAATATGAACAAGCCATCACAGTCACTGTGTGCCCTACCTAAGCCATCTGCCCTTGTGCCATAGAAGCCCAACCTGTCCATCCATAGCAGCTTACACTGAACGGCTGCTAGTTTAGAGGCTGTCTGCTACATGTCATATTGGTTGCAAATTTATTGCAGGACAGAAATGTATGGTCATGAGATTTATTTTTTAATCTTCTGAGATCAGAAATTCATCCAAATAATATTTAAAGCTCATTTCCTACCTCACAGAGAGCACATTGCATGGGAAGTAGTTCCTGTTTTTCATGAGAATTATGAAAAACACATGGATACACTCTGTGGGCAGAATTCAGAATTCTTTCATGTGAAATCAGGTCATACATATAGCAATAATTCTGCTCTGAAAGGTCAGAATAAAATAATTATGAACGATACTGTATTCTGGGATGTGATGCCATGTAGTCTGGTGGATTGTACTGACATTTAGGAAAAATATAGTCCTTCCATCTTCAGGGCAGTTCTGCTTGCTGCTTCCTTGCTTGCTCATTATACTCTGTGCCCGTAAGATGGAAACAGTGTTCTGAAATATTGGTAAACTTTTACCAGACTACATGGTGTCACATCCATGATGATAGTACTCTCCATAGTTATTGCCAAGAGAATAACAAATCTGAAATGAAATAATTATGTTTTCATTCATATGGTCAAATAAGTAAAGTTTTCATGTCCAACTATGGCAATGCAAGTTCCATGACTGAGCCATTCTTGTTATATGTAAAATATGTGAACTCTGTAGTGTACTGGTCCACTATGTGTTCCACAAACGAACTTTTGAAGCTTTAAAAATCAATCAATTTGCCAAGAGATCTTGGATACATTTATGTGCTGTGTTGTTTAAGCAAGACATCTATTTATTCTATCTCTTTTACAAACTAAAATTGTAATATCATGAAATATGAATCAAAGTAAAAGTGCTGCTAATGAATTTGGCATCAAATTTAAATTCTTTGTATGAAACTGAATGAGAAAATGATACTAAGCATCCAACATGACATTATATGGCAAGCTACAGAGTGGTAGAATACTCAGAAATATATTATGTAATTTTTAGCTAAGTGTCTTACCATATATCATACCATTGGTGATTCTTACTGTTCCCACTGTGATGCTCTTTAATAAGGGATCAGAGGATCACCAGCAGGGGACTGTAAACCTGTCAGACTCTGGCTGTCTGGCTCCTTCTTCCCACAAGTCATTGCAACACACTCCAATCTATATCACATTTGAAGCTTTCACAGTGACAAAATGCAGCAGAATCTTCTCAAGCAGTCAGCTGTGTAGAGACACAGTAGCCAGTGTTTCAGAGTCTGACTGTGCCTCTATCATCAGAGGATGACATCAGACACAGATGACAGAGGCAAGGGCTTGCTCTGAAATGTATGATATTAACTCAATCTTCACACATGCTGCTGTTGCGGATAAAAACGATTTATACACAGTGTATAGATATGTGTGTGGTCATCTCAATACTAAGTTTCACATCCCAAGATCCAGTGGTTCATTTGTCATTGCCATCAAACCAAAAGCTAAAAAAAATGTTTGCATGTCTGTCATGTCATCACTTTTCATTCTACATAAAGTTATCTTTTATCAGAGTTGCATATTTTCTTATTGCTGTTCGCTCCTAGTTCATGTGACCAAGCATGTTGACTCATGAGATAACACTGCAGGCTTGTGTTCAAGACATGCTGGGGCACTGGTTATGGTGACTTGAGGTTTCTTGTGGTTTTCCTGAACCCCTCCAGTTTAATTTTGAGATAGTACTGTGATACAGGCTGTGACCACTTCCTTCCTCTTTTCCAGTTCATTAACCATATCATTCAGTACTTATAGCCTTAGCTACCGGGAGCATAATTAAATAAATAAATCCTCGTGTCCACCATGTTGTTACAATTGTCTGTAGAAAATTAAAAAATACAGCACTCTTGTGGCCTCAGATGGCATAACATTTACACCAAGTTTCATGAAAATGACTCAGCTGCTTCAAAAGATGGCATAGTGTGATGATCTTACAAGCTTACTTTTTTCCTTAGGAAAATAAGCTAACAAGAAAGGAACATGCTTCAAATGTTTGGATTATGGTGATGTTCTCAGGACAGCAAACTGAATCTGGTACAAGAAGGATGTCACTAGCCAGGTCCCTGCAGGAAGGCTGGAGACAAGCAGAAAGAATTGGTCAGGATATGTTGCTATGCAACTTAACACCTAATTAATTATATGCTACTATGCAGCCACCTCTTCTGACTTGACTGCAGCCAGCAGACATACTTTGTATCTTACTGTGTGTATGTAGAGCAGATTATATATTACTGTAACATATATTTGGTAGTTGACTGTTGTTATTTTTGTTTCCATTGTTATCATGTAAATAAATGTGCAATATAATACATTTATTTTGTATTTATTGATAGCTTTATGACCTGAAGTGTGTTTGGGATTCACAGAATTTTGTATACAACTGAATATATGATTTCAAAAAAGAAAACCTGATTATTATAGTGCTCATATAGGAACTTCATGTGGTTGGCTGATGTTTAATTTACTCATACATACATGGACTGAATTAGGGTTTATTTAATTCTGCAGAAAGGATTAGTGAGGATTGTACAATACCCTTTCTATGAAAGAAAACTTAATTTACTGTAATTATGTTAAAGTTACAAATACACTATAGATTTTGTTTATGGGGAGTTAACATTTTATCTTTTAATAAGTTTTATATTCTCTTCCAAGATCCTAGCTGTAAATCTTCAACAGTTAAATGTAAGAACCCTGTCATTGTTGTTGCATAATACTACTAATACAAGTACTATGTTTTTGGATAGCTTGTCAGTTTTTAAAATACCGTCCTGTTTCTTTTTTAAAACACAACGTTTCGGAGACTGGATTCTGTCCCCATTCTCAGATAAAACCTACTCAGTAGGGTCCAATAGATAGAGCTAGCCCCTATCTCCGGACCGGAGATTGAGAACAATGCCTTTGAATGCCAAGATGGTTGGTTTTGGTATCTCCATCATCATTTCTGCCCTGAATCATGTCATCCCTTCAGTCAGTACTGGACTGCCAATTATAGGAAGTGGTCTCTTTCCCACTTTTTCCATTGTGGTATAAATGTGAGATCAGGGCCAGAGTAAATGTTATACCAGAAGCAATAGCTTGTCCAGAGGTTGGAAGGTACCAACCCCATTACTAGACACCAAACAAGATGACTCAGTATGCAATACTTCTGACTTGTATTTGGGAGTTGCCTGGCCTAAAAAAGCCAATGCTTTTAAGTGAGTTGTCTCATGGGAAGGTTAAGAATGGGTCTGCTAACAAAATCAGCAGTAATAAACAAATTTTTTTGTATTAATAATATTTAATGCATTTTGAAACAGGATGTTATACATTCTGTACCCTCGTAGATTATCTGGCAGAAGTAGTTGTTTTGAATGTGTTTTCATTGAGTTACATACATCATACACTGGCATACGACATGGAGAAACAGATGACACTTGTATCTACGTAGGTAAGTCAATAAGTAAGTTACAAATGGATATAGAACATAAACAAATAAGAGTACTGATTTGAAAAATGCTTTTATTTCTCAACATAATCTCCCTGTACATTGAGGCACTTATCCCATCGTTTCACAAGCCCCTGAAAACCAGCAGCATAAAATTCTTTGGGCTGCTGTCAGAACCAGGCGGTGACTGGGATCATGAAGGCATACTGCTCACCGCATTCCAGCCTCAAGGACAAACAGTAAATGCCGACTCCTACTGTAACATCCTCAGGAAACTTCATAAGGCCATTCAACGGAAGCATCCAGGACTCCTCACCTCATGCTCTTGCAAGACAACGCGCGTCCCCATACTGCCAACAAGACAAATGAGACGCTGCAAAATTTCAAGTGGGAAGTCCTTGAGCATCTTCCGTATAGCCCCGACCTTGCTCCAAGCGACTTCCATTTGTTTGGCCCTCTTAAACATCATCTTTCAGCTGAACATTTTCCCGATGATGCAGCCGTAGATAGGGTAGTCACCGCCTGGTTCCGACAGCAGCCCAAATAATTTTATGCTGCTGGTTTTCAGGGGCTTGTGAAATGAGGGACACGTGGCTCAATGTACAGGGAGATTATGTTGAGAAATAAGAGCATTTTTCAAATCAGTACTCTTATTTGTTTAAGTTCTATATCCATTTGTAACTGACATATTGACTTACCCTCATACATTATTGATCTGCATTTTGATTGAATTACACTGATACATGACACAAAAATTGGCATTCATATCTACATTATGAACCTTCATTTGGATTGAATTACACTGATATATTGCATGAAGAAAAAGACAGTACTTCTATCTGTATTAGGGACCTGCAAACAGCAAATCATTTGGTACAGTTACATTGACAGAGCTATGTGCAAGTGTCCAGTAGCGCCAACGGGTGATATGGGCTGCCATTTTTGGTTGTCGTTCCCGAGTAAACAGACCTTTCTTGCACCCTCCAGGACGAATATATTCTGTAGAAACAAACTGAAAATATGTCAATGTGAAATTCAAATGAATGTAAGCAAACAGATGTATCACATAAGTCATATAAGCATGTATTTTGAAATGGTGTGTCTTTTACAGGGAATATCTGAGACATTGTACCCTGTCATTTTGTGCTATATGAACTATGTATTGACAATGGGTCATTAAATGAGACTATAGGTATACAGTGTCTGGAAATTCATGTCTGCAGACTCCTCCACTCAATTCCTTTGCAAACATCAAGAAGAAAATATTTCCTAATAAAATTTTGATCACTGCATAATTTTTGTAGGAAATATGAATTCAATGTGGATCACATTTTCCAAGAATATTATGTGTCAGCTGAAAATTTATCAAGGATAATTTTGTCTCAATATACATCAAGGAAATGCATGATGCCCCAGTCTCCAGGTGCTCTATATAGACATAAATTTGTGTTCCCTGCAGAGGCATGGATTTCCCTCTTCGGCCACATCCACATTTGCCCTTGGTGTCCACTAGCTTTGCGTCTAGTGTGTGTCAGGGACCACTTACTTCCCTCTAGTACCAAGGTCAAGAATGAATGGAGCTATACCTTCACACCCCCATATGTCTATATGGCATGTACAGGGGAAACTTTTCTGTATGTATGTAGTTCTTTAATGCTCAGCTGTTTGCAGTTACTGAAGTTAGCATAGTTGGTATAGCGACTGGCTATGGGCTGGATGACTGAGGGGTCAGAGTTCTGAGTCCCAATAGGGTCAAGAATCCTCTCTTCTCCACACCATCCAAACAAGCTCCAGGGTCCACCCAGCCTCCTACCCCTTGGATAACAGAAGATCTTTCCCTGAGCATAAAAAGGCCAGGCCTTGAAGCTGGCCACTCACCTCCAACTAGTGATGAGGTCAAGAAAATGTGGGTGTGTACATCCACTCCCCCATATTCCTTCATGGCCTAGTACTTAATTGGTTAAGCACAGGGACAACTTTACCTTTTTTACCAAAGTTTTTTTTTGTGTAAAAAAAGTGAGTCTTCATGCATGAATGTCTTGTATCTGACACAGCACTGTTATGTACATAGTCACTTCACCTTGGGGTGTAGCAAAATCTGCGAAGTTCCAAATCATTTCACCTATGAGGAAACCTTCTTTATACAGAGTATCAAAAGCCTTGAAGTGTTCTGTCAAAGTAACCACTTGATAGTCTTCTGTCCACATGGAAGATGGTGCCTGTGGATAAAAATTTGTTTTTTTAAACAGACCTGGGGATGGTGCTGGCTCTTCAGAACTAGATGGACACTGCAGATCAGTAGAAGAGACCAGGGAATGATCAGCACATGTTATGAAGGAAATTATTCTAATGCATGTTTAGGAATTCATTCCTATATGTATTGTTGTGCATAATAGTTTTGATGTCTTAAGACAATGTCAATGGCTTCATAATAAAAAGCACTCTCTGACTAAGTGGATGGCATCTATCCAGGTTAGCCCATTTCCAGCTCTGAAAAGAATTACTTTCCTACATCAAATATATATATATTTTTTTTATTGCTAGTGAGGTGGGACTAAGTCCCTTGCACTGTGGCCACTTCTGGCCAATTGTACTAGCCCCAGATGATAGGTGAGGGTGATTGGCAGGGGAAACCGAAGTACTCAGAGAAAACCCGCCACAGTGGCACTTTGTCCACCACAAATGCCACTTGACCAGACCCGGGATTGAACCCGGGCCGCCACAGTGGGAAGCCAGCGACTAACTGCTTGAGCTATGGTGCGGCCACATCAAATATATACATTGGTGTGTATATTACATCAGTGATTCCCAGACTCATCCAATTTGACGCTCCCTTGGTATGAATAAGAAGGTTTCATACCCCCCCCCCCTTCAATTTGGAAAAATGAATATTAGAGTCAATTTTACCGACTATACAACACGTTTTTATTATTATCACACTACATGTTTCGACCTCAAGAGGTCATCATCAGGTGTACGAACAACTGTATAATTACATGCAATCACATTTGTTTTTCCACTTATTCCACCCTGTATCTTATTCAGTCTTACGCTCAAATATATCAAGCTCTTCTTATAAAACACAAGTTAAAATATTATTCTAAATGTTAAGAGTTAAAATTTAAAGCTGGAAAAATGACTACAGTGTGATTTACGAGAAACTTTTTGATTTATATAAGAGAATGAAATTAAGAAGACAATGATGGACTGAATATAGGACTAGGAGGAGGAAGACATAGAATGCATACAGAATTTGACATGAAACCTCTTGTAGAACATAAATGTTAAACAAATGGTGATTTATATATAGTTCTAAATGTTTGCAGCAGTGATTAAGTACCATAATGAGAGCATCTTCTACATTCTCTGGATAAGAAACATATGAAGCGCTTTGAAGACTGGCTCTTTGTCTGTCTTAAATACTTACTCAGTAAGATCTGGGATAGACTGCATCCAAAATATTGTACATCTCTCTTATCCAGGCAGTGGATAAATTCTTCAGGAAATACTCCCATGTAGGCCAAGAGAAGGGACTTGCAGTTGAATGTACACTCTAAATTATGGTGAGAGCCTAGGTTCTCCCACATTCATGAATCTCTAATGTTATCAGAGGTGAATTATATGGAACACCCTGTGAAAGTGTAATGAGAGTTCATATGAACGAACCGTGTGCATGCCAATCACTGATCCAGCCCCATATTCTGTAACAAGCACTGGCTTGTTGAATTTGAGGTGCCATGCAACAAGTTCATTCTTCACTTGCAGCTGAATTAGATCTGTTCGACCAGAATCACTGTACCATGCTGGATACCGATTTATGCATATTATGTCCATGAATTGCACCTGTCAATATAGAAGAACAAGTTAGGATACATATGCAGAGCCATCTCTAAGGTAGAATAAGTGGGGGGAGTCCAGGGCCTTGTGCTTTGGGAGGGTTTCATGCATCGACACCATGAAAGATGCAATACATTTTGTGCACTTTCCTAGCTGTGAGTGTAGCAAAATTGTGTATTAGTTCTAGTCCAACTACCTGTGTTTTCATCAAGGTTCAATATTGATACATCTAAGTCTCCTTTTTCATGAGCATTTTTGATGCATCTTAGTATATCATTGATCCTTCCACACAGCCACATCACTGATCAGTGGTTTGCTAAGACATGACATAAACACTTGTAGAAAAGTAACCTTATATATCATAAGTTTGAAAAGTTACATTTGCTGCTTGACACCATAATAGGTCGTACCAAAAGTCATGAGCAACTTTTTTTTTGCATGCAACCTGGGAACAGCAGACGAAAGAGAGTATGGTGGTAGGTGGAACCAGCTGTTGTGTTAACCTTGAGTGTCTTGTGACATCAATAGCTTGCATCACGTGACCAGTATCACTTCTAACAAAATGGCCGACAACCATATGTCGTTTTGCCAGCGTGCTGTCATCGAATTTCTTGTGAAAGAGGAAATCCCTGCTGCAGAAATTCACCAGAGACTTCAGCGTGCTTATGGAAGTGTGTGCATGGGTGCGAGCAGTGTTTGAAGATGGGTGAAACATTTTAAAGATGGGAACACCAGCATCGAAGATGAGCCTTGGAGCAGTCATGCTCGAACAGCCTCAACTGAACACAACAAGGAAAGAGTGGATGATATCATTCAAGATGACAGGCGTGTGACTGTGGACACAATAGCCCGAAAACTTGGAATAGGGCACAGTGCAGTACAGGAGATGAATGAAAGCTTGGGCTATAGGAAAGTTTGTGCTCGTTGGGTCCCGCAGTTATTGACCAAAGACCACAAAGGTCAGCGAAAAGCCATCACCTCAGAACTGCTGCAGAGATATTGACACAAAGGCGATTTTTTTCTCTGTATTGTAACAGGTGCTGAAAGCTGATTTAACCATTTCGAGCCTGAAACGAAATGACAGAGTATGGAATGGCACCATTTGCATTCTCCATCAAAAAAGAAGGCAAAGACAGTGCCATCAGCTGTGAAGGTGATGGGCACAGTCTTCTGGGATGCAGAGGGGTTTATTCTGGCCGAATTCCTGGAACCTGGGTAAACCATCAATGCCGCTCGTTATGTCCAGACGCTGCACAAGCTCCGTCGTGCATTGCGTGATAAATGTCAAGGACGAAACATCATCATCCTGCATGACAACGCTTGCCCCCATGCCACTCGCCTCACATCGGAAGCAATTGCAAAGATGGGGTGGGAAGTTCTTCCACACCCCTCCTATAACCCTGATCTGGCACCCTCTGACTACCATCTTTTTGGATTTGTGAAGGATCAGCTGCGTGGACAACGTTTTGAGACAAGGGAGGCAATTCAGAAAGCAGTGCCTTTGGATGGCTGGAACGGAATTTTACAGAAGAGGAATTTTCAAACTCCCAGAACGCTGAAAGAAATGTGTACAAAGAAGTGGCGATTATGTGGAAAAATAAAGAAAGGACTGTAGATTGAGGTGGTGTATTTGGTTTGTCAATAATAAGGCATGTCACTTTACAAAAAACTGTTGCTCGTGACTTTCGGTATGACCCTTGTAATAAGGTGTAGCACTGCTGTCAGCAGAGTAAACAAATTGTTATATTCACCAAAAAGTCATGACTGGGGACTTTTCTCAGACAACAAACTAGACGAGCAAATGCTGTTCATAATGTTACAAGTTAACTCATTCTACCTTGTGTAACAGACTTCCTCGCTTAACGAGTATTTGTATAACGAGCAAAACAAATTGCAAAAAAAATGACTCACTTAATGAGCGATGTTTCGCATAACAAGTGACGAGAGGGGAAGTACCAGATTGTGCACTTGCTACATCAGTCTGTGTTTAGCACTTGTTCCGCTAACATCTTGGTGTTGCTTGTGATCACACATTTTTCAAAACTTGTGTTCAGACATATTATTTGTGATTTTTGTGCAAAGTTTAATAACCCTTGCAAAAATGTCCCTGAAGAAAAAGTCGCAAAAAGACAGCCATAAGAAAATAAAAATAACTGTAGAAATTAAAAGTAAAATCATTGAAAAGCGAGAATGAGGTGTGAACGTGGCTGATCTAGCATGCACATACAATCGGTCTACATCAACGATTTGCACGATTTTGAGTTGCACTGTGTTTCACAGCAAGAAGTTGTGGAGGAGAGTTTGTCAGAGGAGGAGGAGGAGGTAACAGCAAAGCAACAATCTTCTAGCGCAATAAGAGAAATGCTGAAAGCATGGGAAACTGTTGCATTGTACATTGAGAAGCATCACCCTAATAAGGCAGTGGCTATGTGCGCTACAAATTTATTTAATGATAATGCTGTGTCATTTTCACCAAATTTTGAGGCATCAGCAAAAACAAATCTCTAGACAGCTTTCTAGTAAAAAAAGAATTTGATATGAATCATAAATAATAAACTAATTATTTCGATTTTTTTTTCTGCAAATAGAATTCACATTCCAGGTTGGTTCATTCCGCATATAAGAAAAGATGAAGATGAATCACGTTCCTTAACAATGTATATATAATTTTCTTTGAATAAACGTTATGTATAAAATGTTTAGAGTATTTTTTCAGCATGGAACGCATTATCGTATTTTACATTAATTTGTATGGGAAAAATTGTTTCGCATAACGAGTGTTTCGCATTACGAGTAAGATTCCGGAACGAATTATGCTCATTAAGCGAGGTTCCACTGTATAATGTTTTAAACTACATACAAACCATTGTTTTTTGTTAGATTTGAGGTTGTCACAGAGGTGACTATATGAAGAGTATTTCTCTTGGATTCACACTGTATAATGTGGTACAAGTGTACCAATGTGTAAGGGAAATGTACAGTTTCCATCTTCAGAGTTGAAGATTATGCCAAGCAAGCTTGCCACTCCTTCTGAAATATCAGGAAACTTGTACCAAAGTACATGGCATCATATCCCTGAAAACAGTTCTCTTCTCATTTATCATTCTTATCACTTCTGGTCTCTCTCAGAATCAATCGTAGTGTTTTAAATATTTGGTGGTTGTAATAACGAGGAAATGGTGGACACATCAGTATTTTTCTGAACCTTTCTTTTTGTACAGACATATGAGTGTTCATTTCTAGTTATGTCTGCAGTTCTTGCATAAGTATTTTGAATGTAGTAATCAGATTTTTCATTTCATTCACTACTTACAGCCTTATCCTCGTCAACTGTCTGGCTGGTTACAAATGTTACTGGCCGAGTTGGATCCAAGGATTTTGTAAGATTCACCAGTGCACTGAGATGCCAACAAAATACAAAAGATAACAAATATAAATATTAGAAGTACAGTTTGATTTATTTCTGTGTATCACACCCACATTTGTCACTAGTGTCATCAGAATGTTCTAGGACTGAATTCACTGTAGAGAAACAGAGCACATCAAAGAGGTGACATTTATTGGGGAATACATCATATTTCTGTAACAGTGCATGCATGTGGTCCAGATGGCCAAGCATTGCATTTTTCCAATTCTAATAACATAAACTCCCGAGTTAAAATCTAGCCGTAAGGTCTGTAGCACAAAGGGATTTCAACTCCCTTTTCCTGGACAGCAGAAGTTAGCTGCTTGAGACCTTCAATAAGTGACATAGTTTATGGCCTTGGAATCATATTTAAGTGCCAAAAGGGGTAAAACAACCTGAAAATGAATATGTCAGACCCACAGGTAGAGATTTAGGAGCTGGGATAGTACAGTCAGTAGAGCAACTGGCTACAGGCTTGATGACTGAGGGCTCAGAATTCGGGTCCTGGCAGGGTCAAGAATTTTATCTTATTCACATCATCCAAACCGGCTCTTGGGCCCACCCAGCTTCCTTCACAATGGGTACTAGGGGTTCTTCCCCTAGAAGTAAAGTGGCCAGGGCATGAAGGTGATCACTCACCTCCAACTTGCACCAAGGTCAAGAAAGCATGGATCTATACATCCACTCCCATATATGTCTTCATGGCACAGTGCTTCATTAGTTAAGTACAGGGACAACTTTACTTTACTTACTTTTACAGGTAGCCCTTTGGCCTTTCACTGTGCCTATGAGTCAAGGCTCCCACATTTTCTAGACAGTTGATTCACAGATGACTGGGAAGTTGTCAGCCCTACATGCCAGCCACCCTTTACCCAAGGAAAAGTACTCTTATTCATTCCTGTCAGAGGCTGAGTTGACCCCAGGGCTGTAATGTGGCTGGAAGGATTATGTCAACAGAAAATTCTAATGACTTCATTGAGAATTGAACTTGCAACCTTCCGGCTTGTAGCACAGTGCCTCAACCAATTACACTACCATGTGTCACAGAATTGAAAACAGTAGGCACTGATGTGTATTTTTCACGTTCTATGTGGAAGTTACGAAGACTGCAAAGGAAATATACATAAAATATTGAAAACTGCATCTGGAGATGAAACTTTTAGACATTTGAAAACATTTAAACATATCTGTGGATTCCATAAAAGCCAGGGAATTTCTTGAGTGATCAAATCTCACATTTCATATTTAGTCTCACCTGAAATATTCTCTGGATTCATTTCTGAAAGAACTTGGTTCATTGGCAAGCGACCACATCACAACGCTAGGTCTATTCTTGTCCCGCCTCACAAAGTCTGTCATCACTTCTTTATGTTTCTGCAACAGTTCTTCTGAAAAGTTGCTGGAACATGTAAGCAAGCACCTCATACTTTACATATATCCCATTAAATGTATCCTTTGTAGACTCATAAATGAACAAACAAAATCCATATGGTAGAGTGATCATCTTCTCCAGTTCTTCTTTTTTTGAGGTCTGTACATTTTACTAGTCCTCATTTTAGACGTCAAACTTCATAGTAAGTTCTTATGTTAAGATTATGAATTAACTTTGACAGGAATATTCAGTGCAGCAGCAGGAACATATATGGGGGATAACTGAGTAAATGACCATTATCATTGGCAGCAAAACAGTCCCTTTTCAGCCATAGCCTTCCTTAGAAGAGAGTGTCAGATTTGTCTCAAATTATACCATCTGGTTTTCACTTATTTTGATTTTGCAACAATATTTTTTTATTCGTAGAGCAAGGTCATCAGCCTTGTGCTCAACCCCCAACCTGGAGGACCAGGTATGTCCCCCATTGACAGGATGGCACAGTTATACCTCTGGACACCAGGTTCCCTTTCCGTGGCCTTCCATGACTCATAGGGCCATGGTGGAGGTATCCTAACCCACCTCCATATGGGGTACTTCAATGACAATGAATATTAAATTTGGAGATGTGTTCAGCTCCTTAAATTATTTCCTATAATCTTTAATATCATGAATTTGACAAACTGTTTGTTTAAAAGCATATAGCTATCATTAGGTCATAACAAAAATGGCTCCATATCAAGATTTATACATTTTTTTAATTGTTTCATTTTTTTTTTACACATAACTGTGTACGTCTTAAACAACGACAGTGTTTTCATGATTGTACTATGTGCCTCTGATGATGGTTGTGTTAAACCGAAACATGTAAGGCAGAAGTGATAAAGAAGTGACCTACAAATTGTTACACTCGACGGACTTTCTATTGACTTCGAGATTTATACAATTTCCTTCAGTCCAGAACTGCATGGCAGGTTGTGCAAAACCATAAGAAAACCTATGTCAGAATAGTTAAAGTGTCCCAGCCAATATTTGAAATGGGAACCTCCCACATGAAGGTCAGATGTCAAACTGTGTGGTGTTATATGTAATCATACAACTGCCGTCATGAATGCAACAATATATTTGGTTGTAGTTCTTTGTATTTTCTTCCTCTACCCTACATCTTTCGGCCGTAACTGGCCATCATCAGGTGTATTTTTCACTATGTAGCTGTCACAATGCACACAATCCAAAATGTAAAACACCAGCCTGTCAGTTTTGTTTAAAATCTTGCCAACATATGCTTGTCAATTTGATTTTAGAATTCCAGTTTAAAATTGAACATTTTTTTTTAATTTAAAATTAAAAAATTAAAGTTTTAAATCACAGGGATACCTGCTCTGTGTCTACATGTGCTGCAGCGGTTATTTCTTGTTTCCAGTTTCTTAAGAAGGGAGCGAATGTGACGAACAAAGAATAGTCGCTGCAAGAAGAGTAGCTGAAAAAACAGGAAACACTGCAAGAACAGCCACCGAGGAAAAGGAACAGGGATGCACCGTTAGGCTATTCGGGACGAACAGCCTTAAGGAGGGAGCAGTGTGACATGTTGCGCAAAGGAGAAACCCCCCACCAGCAGTGACGCGGCGGGTGAGTCAGTGCTCCCCTCCCCCTCCTCCGCACGGTAACGTAACGGTGACGCAACAGGTTTGTTACGGTAGTAACAGCGGTTACTACCGCTAGCGTTACTAGCAACACAGCGCCAGGCAACAAGGGTGCTTATTACGTGGCCGTTTTCCGTATGGTCCGATCAAGGCTACATAAGGAGCAGCGAAGGCTATTCACAGTCAGTTATAAAGTAACAGTCGGGAGTTGTACTGTGACAGTCAGCCAGTCAGTTGTATTGTGGCATTTGGAGTGTACTAATTGTGATACTGCAGATAGCAGTAATCGTAAATCTGTAATTTGGGTGATTGTATGAGCGAATGTGAAATAAAATTCGCTANGACACAGAGCAGGTATCCCTGTGATTTAACACTTTAATTTTTTAATTTTAAACTGGAATTCTAAAATCAAATTGACAAGCGTATGTTGGCAAGATTTTAAACAAAACTGACAGGCTGGTGTTTTACATTTTGGATTGTGTGCATTGTGACAGCTACATAGTGAAAAATACACCTGATGATGGCCAGTTACGGCCGAAAGATGTAGGGTAGAGGAAGAAAATACAAAGAACTACAACCAAATATATTGTTGCATTCATGACGGCAGTTGTATGATTACATATAACACCACACAGTTTGACATCTGACCTTCATGTGGGAGGTTCCCANTGTGTGGTATTAATCTAAAGTTTGGTAACATTGATCCCTAAAGTTTTTGTTTAACAAAATCAGAATTCCTATTCTGGGAATGTACTTCACTTACTCAATTGTACAGGCAGGACTCTCATCAATGATCATTATTCCAAGAGCATCGGCCATGTCCAGAGCCTCTTCTGCATAAGGATAATGTGAAGTCCTATAAGCATTGGCTCCCAACCAGGCAATGAGGTTGTAATCTCGAATTAGCAAAGCATAGTCTAATCCTTTACCTCGTAGCTGTGAAAATGAAAGATTCTACACAGTATGGCAAATGGTCTTGAGTCTCAGAATAATAGACTGAAGCTATTTTGAAGCAACTGGACTCACATTTGAATCTTCATGTTTTCCAAATCCCCGAAAATATGTGGGCATATTGTTGATGAAAAAAGTAGTGGAATTCCATGCAATCTTCCTAACACCAACTGGTAATCTGTAAACATCTTTACCGATTTCAGAGGTCAGACAAATCTAGAAATAAAAGCAACTTATAAGGTAATTAGTTTTTCTCTAATATGAGTTCTTTTTACTTCTGATATAATATGATAAAAGTACTATGGAACACAATATTCATGGCAAGGATATGTCACTGAACATATGGAAACTAGACAATGATTGTTAACATGTGGTGTGGGGAGAAGAAGTTTCTACTGAATCTTTATAAAGTGATTTTTCAAGAACACAGCTATCACATTACAACAGGACTGTATGAGTAATTTCTTCAGAAGAGCTGTAGCACTTATGGCATGGATAGAATATTCATGGCTGGCCTATATGTGCCTGAAATCTTCTTTCTCCATTCAGATTTCTCATGTCGAATATATCTTAAAATATACTGGTAACTAATTAATTCATGGAACAGAGTCCTTCTTGAGATGTTAACATTCAGTCAGATACATAATCTGTAAAACTATTTTCATTTGCCTTTTATGTACTTGTATATTCTAGTATATAAAAAAGGAAGATTAAAACAACAGTCATTTTAATTACCTTTTCAAAATGTGGCTTTTCAGTGTTTATTTTATACCAGGTGGCACTTTCATATAAAATCTAATTCCAATATTCTCAGAACTCTTTTAATGCACAATTTTTGCTGATTTAATATAAAGACTTTGCCTTTGCAAATACTTTGGCTGGGAATATTTTTGTAACAGTATCCATATCTCTCTATAAAATATATTATGCCATATATTCATTCATTCATTCATTCATTTTCTTTATTTTCCATATATCCATACAGGCAAAAAACCTAGGATGTGGAAATAGTCCCTTTGATAATAGATGTATACATATAAGAAATTACATAAGTCACACAACCTAAATCACACACACTAGTCAACCAACATAGGAGGGGGGGGAACTTATTACAATTATAATCAATAAACATAATTTAAAAAGAACATGACTATAAAAACTTAAAATTAATACAATTTCACTCAAATTACCCAAATTAACTAAATTAAATGCATTACAAATTTACACACTTATGACCAACTATCTTTCCTTCTTTCTTTCTGTAGTTCATTTTCCCACAAATCAAAATACATTGATACAGGACTCATCATATATATACATACATACACACACATCCTCCACTTTCCATAAACATCCATACAGGCAACAGACCCAGGATGTAGAAATAGTCACCAAACACATACACAAAGTCACACAAGCCACACAACGAAGATCACCCACATTAGCTATCTAACACATACGACAATACGAGGCAAAAAGATAATATCCTGATTAACAGTCATAATTCACAAGTAACCACAATACATATATAAAGGACTGAGAGCTGGCACTGGAGTCCATTAATTGAAGTCGTTTTTATGACATTTATTATCTTGAGGTGCTGTGATGCCATAAAATTTGGTAAGAAATTACCAGCACTGGTAGAGAATGGAAATGGCAGATTCCTTGAAATACTGCCAACGTTCTGACAAGGAACAGGGAAATCAGAAAACGGTATTTTCTTATTCAATTTTTGTCCTGTTTGGACAAAGAAAAAAACACTGCACTGATGTGTCAGTGAAAGGTATTTAGCTTATGTTGTGGAAATTTTTCATGAAGCCTGCAAACAGTTCATATAGAACACTGTTAGAAAACTGGTATCTAATATAGGAACATAATGTTTTTAATTAATGCTTTCTGAACTTACCTCAAGTGTATAAAGGTATCCAGGACTTGGGTTTGTGAGGTATGGCCACCAAAAATTGGCTTTAGGAATATGTACTTTCCCACTGACTCCTGTAACTGAAGTTACTTTTGTTCCATCTTTGGCAAACACAGTAACAGTGCACTGAGGCACTGAAGAAGGGTCCCTTAGTTTGTTCTGATATTCCACTGTATACTTCACAATGCCTAGAAATGAACATAGAGTAGTTACACAAAAAGGCTATATATATATATATGTATATATAAAATGGTCTCAGTGATGAGATGTCTTGTATAAGCCTAAATGCCACTCCAGGTAACATGAAATTCCATCCCTGCCTTCTGCTTAGTTAAATACAACTCATTTTTCTCCATCTTCAACACACTTCATAACATAAAATCCCTGGATACTGACTAAAACACTGAAGATGAAGTAAAAAATAAGGGGATTGCAAAATGTAGGTGCTTGGTTTGCCTGTGCCATGGCATCAGCCCTAGTTATGTAGTTCCATACATAAGTAAGTAAAGTAAAGGTATCCTTGTAACAGGCCGTGGAGGCCCATAGGGTTGTGAGATGTTGAGGTTCCCACATTTTGTAGACAATTGACTCACAGATGGCGGCAAGGTTGTCAGCCCTACACGCCGGCCGCCCTTTACCCCCCAAAATATTCCTGCTACTCATTTCTGTTAGAGGATGAGTCAATGCAAGGGCCATAGTGCGGCTGGAAGGATTAGGTAAATTGAAAAATCCACCATATTGGGATTCGATCTCGTGGCCTTCCAGCTTGTAGGATAGTGCCTCAACCAACTATGCTACCACATGCCCCCTGTAGTTCCATACATAGGCACCAATATTTCAAAGCAAGCTGCTGCTTCTATCTTCAGGGTAGACAGAAACAGCAGGTTACTCCAAAATATCTGGATCTATCTACCAAAATACATGAACTCATATTCCAGAAGGCATCACAATACTCACTGCTGTGAGAATCTCAAATCTCACAAGACAATGCAGTTTTTGTTCCCAATTGTTTAAACACATACATGTACCACCTAATGCTGACTTGGTAAGGATAAGGTACAGTTATGTCTGTTCCTAAGCACTGTGCAATGAAAGCATATAGGAGAGTGGTGAAGTGGTGATAAAGTTCTACACATTCTGAGTCTCTATCCTAGATAGGTGCAAGCAATCAGCTCCACTTTCCAGTTGTTTTTCACTTGGATAAAGGTATATTTTTCCCTACGAAAGACAGCATAAGGCATCATTATGAAAGGCTCTATCTAATGTGAGGTAAAGTTGTCCTTGTTATTAATTAAGCACCACATCATGAATACATACAGGGAATGGAGGTATAGCTGCACACATTATTAACTTTGACACTAGGTGGAGGGAAGTGGTCAGTTTCATGCCCTGGCTGCTTCACCCTTGAGAAGAGAGCCACCCATACCCATTGGATAGGAGACTGGATGGGCCCTAGAGTGAGTCTGGATACATTGCCAGGAATCAATCCCTGATTTCTTGGTCTCCAGCCAGTAGCCTAGGCACTATATTAGCTGAGCTATATTTTTGCTTTGGCTAGGATGTTCTACATTTAATCCCTAACCCAAGTAGTTACCCTAAGCATTCAGACCTCTTCTGGACTCACTGTGGACAATCTTGGAAGTTAATGCAGTAATGCAGCATTCAATACCAAAACAATCAAGTCTTCAAAGAACATGCAGGTATATGTAGGATCTATGACTTACCAACATCTTCATGTATATCAGTTGTAACTGTTATATCATCTATGTATGTCTGAGGAGTGGTATATAAATAAACAGGCCTGTGGATACCAGCATAATTGAAGAAGTCAAAGTCATAGTGGAATAGTGCATAACCAGGTGGATACCTAAACAAATAAGAAATACATATGATCCCTATGAAATTAAATGCTTTCAAGAACTGGAATGACAGAGTGAAGGCTGGGCCTTTAATGTCAAAGCTTTAGATATTTATTCTGAATCTATCATATGAATATTATATATGTGTACATATATACACACACACATTATATATGAATATTTAAACAACATAATGGTAAAAGTATCCTTGCACGTAATTAAACAAACTGACATGAAAAAGTATTGGGGGGAGAGTGAAAGTATAGCTCCCTGCCTCACTTCTTTTAGACTTTTACAATAGTTCCTTATTGATGTTGTTTCTCCTATTGGATCTTCAAACCGTGTGATGTGGGCAATGTTGCCAACTTTCAGATGTGCATGCTTTGACCCTGAAGATGGAGGTAACATGTACCTCTGTAGCACTGGAAACACTGACCACATCCACATAGTGCAACTACCAAAAATCAACCTGACTAACCTAGCTTTATTTCTAAATCTTATTCATGTTACTTATCCAGGGAAATGTTATATACAAAAATAAAGGCCAGATGTAAGTTTTTAGATTTTCATGACAATGACTGTTTAGACTGTAGTTTTTCTAAATTCTCCTGTAGTTTTTCTAACTTCTCCAATTCAAATTTCCCACCTGTGAGAAAAACTTATAGCAGCCTTGAAAAAGGCCTTTTGCCCCCAATTCAACTTTCCTTCTGAAAACAACGCATCTCTGGATAGGTCCATTCTGTTTTACTAGTCTGTTTCCTCCATAGGTGATGATACACCTCTTATAAGGTCTGTGTGTTGTCCACTTTTGTCCAGCTCTTCCCATTGATTAGAACTACGTACCTTTCTTTAACCCCTCTCTCTGGGTCACATGACCACTCTCCTTGTAACTTCTGTACATAACTAAGCCTATTCCTGAACCCATACACTTTACTTCTGGAGATGCAGGCAGCAGGTTCCTCCAAAATGATGGTACCTGCCCAAAACAACTACATGGTGTCACAATGCACAAGACCATAATCTTGCAGGCCAGACGGATGGAACAAAAAGTCTGAAAAGGGATATTAAAATTCTAAGGATGTACATACACATTACTTACAAATATGTATTATACTAATTACAAAAATAATGGTACCTTCTTGTATCATTGGGATGCTGAACGTAACCCTGTGGAAGAGTACTGAGGGTCAAAGTACTGTTCACGGCCACAGTCACAAGGTTGGCAGTACCATAAAAAAGCAATGTCGTAATGTCAGCTTCAAATGGCAGATGTCCACCAGAATGCTTGCATGCTTTCTTACCATTTACCCACTGAAATATTATTTTCACAGATTTCAGATCTATGTTCTGACACTGGTGAATATGAATATTACAGTCTTCTGGAATGTGATGCTATACAGTTTATTAGATTGTTATTTACCTAATAAATTACAGTGTCACATGTCAGGAGGCAGCAATCTTCAGTTTCACAGATATTAATTATGATTGCCACTGTGAGTTTTTCTAAGTGGACAGAGGTAGCCAGAAAATGAAAATTTGCTGACTTATGTTCAAGTCATTTAAGAATACTTCCATTGATCACTCCAGAGTTTTGGATCTCTACATTAAAACAGATGGCATCACATTTAAAAATAATTATAATTTTTTTATATATATTTGGTAATTTCCCTTCTTTCTTGCAAAAGTCTAACTTGTCCCCATCTCACCCATACCAATGCTTGTGGACATTAAAATAGGCATAAGTGACATTTATTACTATCATGTCCTTACTACCAGTATTGAGTATATTCAATAGCTGTATTCATTAGTCACAACATCAGCATTCCAGAATATTACATAAATTCATGCAGTAATTAATAGCTATGTTAACCTTTAAGTGCCGAAGTGCCCCGTTTGGGCCAGTGATGAGTATGGTCATCGTGGTCAAAGTACCCTGTTTTGGCCAGTTGGGCATTTAAACACCGCTAGTGGAAGCATGTGCAAACGCCACTAGTAGAAGCGCATGAACAGTCCTAAATATTTATTTTTAAATTCAGTAATTACCAGACAGATGTGAATAAAACCATAATAGAGGAATTAAAATGATACCTGTGTGAACAACAGCAAAAAGAATATACGTATGAGTTATGCCCAAACTCATCCATGAGCCAGTACTTTTATTACAGATTCTGCAGATTAATGTGTTAAAAATACAGAGTAAAATTAGATGTACATACTTTGTTTTTATCTGCTTGATGTATATATAGGTTGAAATGAAACTACAGTATTCAATTTCACTATGAACGCACAGAAAACAGATCGCAATCTGTATCTCAGCCATGATGCAAACGTCACTAAGGGAACTAATCTCTTGCAGCTATAACGGAAGGTCTTAGCACTGAAGAAAGGACCCCCTCTATCTTTCTCTTGAATAACCATTCTTTCATTCTTCTGTCCTTCAGTCAAAAGATTCGAAAATCCGAAGAGTGTAAGCAGTGCTAGCAGAAGACCAAATGATTTTATTGCTTCCATCTGTTTTATGACACCAGGGACTGCTAAAATTTGTCAAGTGTTACAAACAGAAATGAAATTATAATTCAGAACAACTCTGTGTAGAACTGGAAAACCATTTTTGCAGTACACATCAAAATTAAAAGAAAAAAATTGAAAACAGAGTATAATATTTTATATAAAAATTTTCAAATCTTCCATTACAATATGCAACACTATGTTCTTTGCTGATATAAACAATGTAAATTCCGTCCATTTATTATAAAAATTGAGTTAGATACAGCATTTTTAAACACAATGCTTAAATTGTTTAAGTGTCCTAACAAGAACGGACATTTAAATGCAGAGTAGCAACGGGCATTTAATGGTGCACCAGCAGCGGGCATTTAAATAAACTCCAGCCAGCTCAAGATTACCACCATTTCAGGAGTCTGGTGTTTAAATGTGAAGCACAATAGACCACTGTAGGTCACGGTGCAAGGGCTGAGAAGGCTTACCCCTCATACATTCAATAGCTATGTTCAGATTTTTACATACTTTCACATGAAGTATGATTTTAATGGTCTTTCCTGGAAAGCCTTATATACCAAGCTGCAAATTAAATTTTTGATAACATGTAAGATCATAGGTCTACAAGAAATAAGATCATTAACTGACTGATCTTATTAGAAATCAGTAGTTACAATAATTTGAATCTCATGTTAATTATGAATAATAGCATTTTATTACAGTGAAACTCTCATTTAAAGTTTCTTTGATGGATGAGTGGATTTGAACACTAAACTGAGGAAAACTTCAAATGGGTGTAATTTAATACTAAGATAACTTACCTGTGAATATTTATACTGAATTTCAAATATGCAGAAACCTCAAACCCAGGAACACTGAATCGGTTTTCACTGTATATCAGTCTCTTCATGTATTAAGGAAAACAACTTACCACTATGGCTGTATAATGAACGCTTCCAAATCGTAGCACCACACGCTGCTTATCTAGCCACCAGCGCTTAGGAGTATAGAACTGACGTTGATACCATGTCCAACCAATAAAATCACGTACTACAGAATTAACAGTTATATCATTATAACTGGATGGGACGGGCATTGGTATCCACTGCAAAATATTTGCATACATTGATTCATATGAACTGGTAACAGTACTGTAGTCATGTGTGATATTTCCCTTGACTCACTTGTCGATATTCTTTATAGGAGTGAGAAGTATGTCCATGTACAGAACTCACATGAAAAATACATAAATACTAAGGGTGTTCCATATATAATGCCTCCTATTTATTTTAAAGAAAACTACAACAGATACAGAAATCATAATAACGCAGTTAAATAGAGCAAGATTTCAGCTACTTACAGCTATTTTTCCACATAATCACCACCATTCGTTATGCACTTTTGCCATCGATGAACAAGAGCCTGTATGTTATGGCCGTAAAAGTCTGCGCCAGCAGAGGCTAGCCACTTTCTTACAGCTGCAATGACAGCATCGTCGTCTGGAAAATGTTGCCTACGTAGTCTGTGTTTCATAGGCCCAAAGAGATGGAAGTCTGAAGGTGCTAAATCGGGGCTATAAGGTGGATGTGGTAGGACAGTCCAGTCAAACCTTGCAATGTGCGCGGTGGTCGCCAAACTGGTATAGGGTCTAGCGTTATCGTGTTGCAAGCAAAAGGTTGTCTGCCTCTCTGGCCTGACTCGGGAAATACAGGCTTTCAGCTTAGTCAGCGTCATCTTTTAGTGTTCAGAATTGACAGTCCCCGGTCGTTATCTGCTGATCTGTTCAGATGAGGCGCTGTTCATTGTGAGGAGTGGCAGCTGAGCAGGGACACCCATGGCATGGCTTGTCGTGCACTTCACTTTCGCCACTGTTGAAACGCACTACCCACCGAATCACTGTGCTGACATCCACTGTATTGTCTCCATACACCTTTAGCAAGTGTTGATGGATGTCAATGGGTACAATTTGTTTGGCAGTGAGAAATTCAATAACACATTTTTCTTTCATACACACTTCTATGTCAGATGCCATTTTGGTAGACTGCTCTGCTGTCGCTATCTGTCGCACGACAACCAAATTGGCAGGAAGGTTCAACCTTTACTACAACACCACCAACATCCAGCTCAGATGTTACATATTAACACAAAAAAATAGGAGGCATTATATACGGAACGCACCATGTATGTAAATGCACCTTCGAGGATACCTTTAAAATGGCAGGTTTCATTTATGTAAATGTATGATGCTTAACTGCTGTATAGGTGTATACAGAATGTCTTATATCTAGCAGACATTCGTTGAGACCAATATTATAATTGTTCTGGTATGTAGCAATGTATAGTTTGGTAGACAGGAGCAAATGTTTCAGAGGAATCTACTGCCTCAGTCTTCAGGGTATAATAACTGGGTTGAATGGGGAAAACAGCACATAACAAAAGGAAGGCAGACTTGGGACTGGGCTATGAGCGGGCTAATGGGAATCAGTGCTCTAAAATGGGCTTTTTTACCTCCAGCAGGGGAAAAAGAAAACCTAAGAGGAATAGAGGTGACAGAAAACATTTTCAAAGGAATAAAGCATCATGAAAGGGATGAAAAGAAAAATAGGAGGAAGGAAAGTGGGAAAAAAAAAAACAAACAATAAAAGTGGCAGAAAAGAAGAGAAAAAAGAAAGGTGGCCCTGAAAGGACATTTATGAATAGGCCTGCAGTGGAACTGTTAATGTGTCCTCTCAATCCATAATTTGTACTCATGATCAGGAGACTATTTCTTAGTAATCTGCAAGAAGTTGTAACTTTTCATATTTATAGTTTGCCAACCTATCTTCACTACTTACCTCTTCTAAATCTGTGGAAAACCATTTGTTTCTAAACCCTTTCTCCTGATCTTCAGCTGGGGATGTACAAAACTTCCAGATACCATCCAGCGGAACTACTTCTCGACTCTCAGATTCTCGTGGATATAAAATTCCACATACAGTTGTGTGTAATATAGTACAAAATGTTAACAAAACTAACCAGGTCTCCATTTCAGTGATGAAATCTGATACTTAATATGCACTCTGAAACAAATTTCATTTTGAAGATGGCTGTCTTCTGGAATGTGATGCTCTGTAACCTGGTAGATGTTTACTGATGTTTCAGAGCAATGTGCTATCTCCATCCTCAAAGTAGATGATGCAGGTAGCATGTTTCTCAGAAACATCAGTAAAAATCTCCCATACTATACAGCATCACATCCCAGAAGACAATAATTTAATGTAGGATGCGTTAAGAAGCAGGACATAAAGGATTGAAAGAAGAGTACAATTTCAGTCCCAGCCAAAATACCCCAGAAGTGACGCAGAAACAGTAATGTGAATGTTAGTTGGACACTTGCTGATTGCCTCTGCAGCTAGTCTCTCTGGTCAACTCTCATCTGAGATTTGAGGAATTCACAGCTCTGACCATCAATAGTAAAAGTCTTCTAGGTTGCAACATTGTGCAATTTGGATAGAGCCCAATGTTTTAGAGGAACATGTGGCCTCTGTCTCAGAACTACATGGTGTTACTGCCCAAAAGACTGTCCTCTTCAACTATCAGTCTCTCTGTCTCTTCACTCTTTCCTGAACCTCACTACACAGAGCTTCAGAGTTCAGACCCAAACTCTACTGTACATCCTTTCCCTTTGAACTGCAGTATGCAAGGAAAAGTAACTTATCTCCCTATATCAGACTCTGTCCTGTGAAGGGGGTCATGAAATTTAAAAACTTTCACGGAACTAAAAGATTTTGCAACCAGGTTCACAAGTGTGACCTTTATTTGAGTGAGGAGGGATTATCTCATTGGATTCCTGTATGTTAATTTTCGGTACACCACATAATTCAATGAAATATTTGAAGTCAACTGCATTCATGGAAGATGATGTGTTAGCTGATAGCTTGTATCTTGTATCTTTATTTTCATTTCCATTAATCCTTACTGGCTATCAAAGCCATCGGATATAGAACCTGTCACAATTTACATACATTAGTTCTGAGAACAGAAACTAGTCCTCTTACAGCCACATTCATAAAAGGGACAATAATTATACAATTCAATAATTTAACCAACATGTACAATTCATTAACTAGACATTAATACCTCATTATGCTCATTCCTTAAAAATACATATACAAATACCAATTGAAAGTCTTTTACGCAATATACCATATGAACCGCAATATAAAAAGTTTAGTTCATCTTGTATTTAAAATGCTCGTCCAACATATGAAATGAATGGGAACATAAGAATACTGTCATTAATCACAAAGAGTAAAAATGAATATATGTGGTGAATTTTAGTTCTCTAAAATATTTTCTGCGTGAGTCTCTATCCCTAGTCACCATGATAATTGTAATAGTAGTTCTTTTTTTGTAGTTTAAAAATTATGTTGTGATAATGAGAATTTCCCAAAAACATTAGTCCATAAGTCATAATAGAGTGAAAATTAGGATAATACGCCATCTTCGATGATTCCTGGGACAAGAAAGGCTTAATTGTTCTAATTGCATAACAAGCTGAACTTAGTTTAGGTATGACTGTATCTATGTGAATCTCTCAAGAGAAAGTATTGTCCAATGTTAATCCAAGAAATTTTGTATTACAAATATTAACTATTTTCTTGTTCCCATGCATCATATTTAAAGCAAGTAAAGAACCAGTCTTAGTTACGAATTACATAAATTGAGTCTTATCAACATTTAATGACAATAAGTTAGTAGTAAACCATCTATTTATATCTTGGAAAACTTTATTAACATTATTTTTAAATTTTATCAGGTTAAGGCCAGTAATAATTATACTGGTATCATTTGCAAAGACAACAAATTCAGCTTTAACATTTATTGATTTTGGCAGGTCATTAATATAAAGAAAAAGAGCAATGGACCACTGTGGGACCCCATGCCTTATAACTGTTAGTTATGTGCATATTTTCAGATTTAACTAAAGCCTCTGATGTAATGAATCATAAATTACTGCTTGCCAAATTGGAACTCTAAGGACTTAGAGGAACAATACACTCATGGATGAATTCATATCTTACTGGTAGAACTCAATTTGTAGAAGTACAGCATTTAGATCAAAAGACTGCAAATATAAAGCTGTTTGCTTCATCATGTAAGGAAATAAAATATGGTGTTCCTCAGGGTTCTGTTTTGGGACCCCTTCTGTTCTTGTTGTTTATAAACGATTTGCCCCAAGCAGTTCAAGAAGCTAAGGTGGTCGTGTTGGAAATGTGATTTTTTGTTTTATATATACCAGACGATGGATGGAGTCCAAAATAAACCTTATAGTTCTGTAAGGTGGTGTTATTTGCCGATGACACAAACATATTACTCACAGAGAAAAACCTCCCATTGTTAAAAGAAAAGTCAGTAAAAGTCATGAAACAATTAGAAAACTGGTTCCTAATAATCTTATGATAAATACTGAAAAGATTAAAGCAATACTATTTCAGGGAAGAGGATCTAGTTTAACTTATGGATCAATTCTGTATCTAAAAATAATGAAATAACTTATTCATCACATCAAAAATTTGTAGGTATTTATGTCACAGATAACTTAAGCTGGGCCATTCATATATATCTGCCATAAATTAAACAAAGCTCTTTATTTGATTAAATCCATATGAGACTCAGTAAGTTTACCAGTACTAAGAAGTGTTTATTTTACTAAATTTGAATCTATACTGAAATCTGCTATTATTTCTTGTGGGGGGAGGGATTAAATAACAGTAATTCAGTCTTCAAACTACAAAAAAAAAAATGTCTAAGGCTCATTAAAGGAGTGAAAAACAGGGCGACCACTGGAAGTCTGTTTGGTGAAATTAAGATTTTAACAATAACTTTTTTATATATTCCAAGTATTTCTAATATATCATTTCTGGGATTAAAAATTGAAAATTTTTTAACGTAGGAAAGTCATATTGATGCAGTAATTGATAAGGTAAACAGACCCTGTTTTGCAATCCGATCAGTTAAATCCTTTTTACCACTGGAGACATTAAAAATGATGTATTTTTCCTATGTACATTCAATAATAACATATGGATTAATATTCTGGGGTAACTCCCCGCATAGTATAAAAGTGTTTAGGATGCAGAAAAGGATAATTAGGATTATAACAAATACAACAAAGAGAACATCGTGTCGTAGTTTGTTTCAAGAATTGGATATCCTCCCACTACAAGCTCAATATACGAGGGGGTACCCAAAAGAAACTGAACTTATTTTTTTTTAAACTTATTTATTCAAATTTTAAGCACAAACCTTCAATCCCCTTCAAAGTACTCTCCACTTACACTAATACACTTGTCTAGTCTTTTATTCCATTTTTCAAAACATTGTCTAAATTCATCTTTTGAGATGCTTGACAGCGCCTCCGTCATTTTTTCCTTCACCTCAGCAACATCAGCAAAACGCTTTCCTTTCATGTCTCTTTTCATTCGAGGAAACAAAAAAAAGTCGCACGGGGCAAGGTCGGGTGAGTATGGAGGGTGAGGAATAGGGGTCATACTATTTTTGGTCAAGAACTGTCGTACAGACAGGGCTGTGTGAGCAGGGGCATTGTCATGATGGAAAAACCAGTCACCCGACTGCTTCACAATTTCTTCAATGGTCCGTTGTCGATCTTCCTTGATGATTTCACGAATTTTTTCAACATTTTCATGTGTTCAGGCCGTGGAAGGACGACCAGAACGAGGTTTGTCATCAATTGACATTTCACCATTTTTGAAACGGGAAAACCACTCAAACACTGGAGTTTTCCCCACAGCATCGCCCTTGTACGCCGTTTTTTAACATTTCAAGAGTTTCTGTTCCACTTTTCCCGAGCAAAAAGCAGAATTTCATCGCCGCAAGAAAATCAGCCATTGCAAAAACGACGATCACACAAAACAGTTGTCACTATAAACTCTGCCAAAACTAGTCCTTACCTTCTGAAGCAACGGTAGTCAGCTTATCGACTCAGGAATGTTAGCTCTATGCGCTCACAGCGGCAAAACGCAGTACTACAAAAGCTCTGCCCACAAAAAAATTAGTTCGGTTTCTTTTGGGTGCCCCATCGTATATTGTCGATTTCCCTGTTAGTTATAGTAAATAAGGAATTATTCACATTTAACTCACAAATGCATAATTGTAGTACCAGATCTATCTGTGATCTGCATTATCCGCAAACTAGGATAACACAATTCCAAAAAGGAATATGTTACATCGGGGTAAAGATCTTTAATCATTTGCCACCAAAAATCAAATCTATGTCTAATGACTTAAAAAAATTTAAAATTCAGTTGACAACATTTTTATTGAAAAACTCTTTTTATACATGTGATGAATTCTTTAGTAACAAATTTGCCTAGAAATAAGGATAATAACATAAACAATTTTAATATTGCATAATTTTATGTATAATGATGTAAGACTGTAAATTTAACACATGTTTTTTTGTCTATTATAATGATTATAAGCTGTACATATATATTTATAATTGTATTGTACTATATTAACTATGTGACTGGTTCTATATCTATGTATATGGATTTATAGAATATACAATAAATGAATGAATGAATGAATGAATGAGATCTTATGCTTTTTAAAAAGGAACAAGATCTACACTACTCATTATTCTGACATTCACAAGTATAACACTAAAGGAAAACAGGATTTGTATGTACAAACATGCAACACTGTTTGCTGCTAAATAAGTGCAATTAACATGGGAATTAAAATACATAACAGCTTGCCCCCTGAATTAAAAAGAATAGAAAATTTTAAAGCTTTTAAAAATAAAATTAAAACGTTATCTATTACACAACTGTTTTTAATAACAATGAAGGACGGTAGTTTGGTGGCTTGTGTTGGTTCTAATGTGGTGTGGTTGTATATAGTTGGTACAAAGCATAGTTGGTTGAGGCACTATGCTACAAGCTGGAAGGTCGAGGGTTCAAGTCCCGATGAGGTCACTGGATTTTTTCAATTGACCTAATCCTTCCGGCCACACTATGGAGCTGGCGTCGACTCAGCCTCTAACAGAAATTAGTTCCTGGAATTAATTAAATAATTTTCCTGCGGAGTAAAGCGTGGCCGGTGCGTGAGGCTGACAACCCTACTGCCATCTTTGAGCCAACTGTCCAGATAATGTGGGACCCTCGTCTCACAACCTATGGGCCTTCACGGCCTGTTACAGGGATAGCTCTATATTTTTTTTTTAAAGTTTATGCATTGCTTTATATTGGATTGTTGGGGGATGTCATCCTCAGTTGCTAGCTTCAGCAGGAAGACAATGATCCTAAGATGATTGTATTGTTTGTAGTCTTGTATATAATTTTGTACATTTTTAAGAGTTGTTAAGTAATACTGTTTTAGATGGCTTAAACTTACTAGTGTAACAGTCTATGAATGTAAATAAATTATGAATTTTGAATTCTTACTTTTAATTGCAAGATTTGTGGTTTTCTCTATGGTGATTATGAAGATTTCTGTTATCTGAGTTGTGATTCAGTGGTCTGGTTGATTGTTACCGACGTTTCAGGTGGGTCGCAGTGCTTGCAACTTCAGGGTAAAGCCGAGTATAGTCATAACCTGGAGATGAAGCTGTCTCGTAACTCTTGGTAACAACGGTAACAACCAACTTAACCATACGGCGTTACATTCTACACGTGCATACAGAGTGGGCACATCGCGAATAGATACATATACTTTTGAGGTACAGAAATGCCGGGATATTGGTAAGGTATGTCAGTAGAACAAAAAATAATGCAACATTCGTTACTTCAATTACAGAAATTCTTTCATTCTTGTTTTATTAGCGTCAACCAACAGTACACCAGTCTGTGGCAGTGAACCTACATGGGAGATAAAAACCAAACTTTATGGAACTAAAATTTTTGAAATACGACATATGATGTTTCATATTTAATTATACTCGTAAAAGGGCCCTTCTTAATGTAACTGCCGTATCACGATTTCTTTCGCCACGCCCCAAAACGCGAAACTGTCCATCCATAGGGTCCATAGGGTGATTTGGTTTCCTGTATTGGCTATGCTGTCTACCGCACAGAGTAAATGATAAGCAGAAGCATAGAAGTGTGTTGTGAAATGACTGCACTTGTTCAAATTGGGATTTTTGTTATACATTCTGTTACGGGACACAAAATAAATCGTTGCTGGGTATGAAATGTTTCCTTCTGCACTACTTGTGGTATTATTTTAGTTTGCTCCATTTATGCTATATAGCGAAGCTTGGTTACTATCATACATAAAGAAGGCAGAGTGGCTATAATCCGTGGCCGAAATTGGCTGCTGCATAGTTACAGATCCGTGTTTGATAATAGAACCAGATAGGCCGCATGTGTTATAGGAGTCATTGTTGGCGTTAGGATTGGATATTTGTCATTGTAGGCTTACGTTGTAGACGCAGGCCAAAAAATGTCAATGGACACAATTCCAAAAGATTTACGAGGCTTGAGAGCGTGTTTGGTGTGTTCTTTGATTAAGGTAAGTAAAATTTAAGTTTCAGACTATCACGGATCCAATTATTTTTTAACATTTCAAGTACTGCAAGGCTTTGTCAACATGTTATCTCGTTATTTCAGACTTTTGATCAGTTCGAATATGATGGATGTGATAACTGCGACGAGTTTCTTCGTATGAAGAATAATAGAGATAATGTGTATGATTGTACCAGTTCCAACTTCGATGGGTACGTTCTTTTCTTTATGACTGGAATTGTTAGTTTAAGATTACTGTCTTCTGAGATGTGACTCTGTGTAGCCTGATAGATGCTTACAGATATTTGGGAGTAACATACTTTTCCACCTTCGAAGTCCAAGTAGAAGTATTAGATAAGTAGTAGTAAAAACGTAAAGTTTTACCTGTGCTTTATTAAGTAAGTACTATGCCATGAAGACTTATGGGGGAGTAGAGGTATAGCTCCACTATTGTTGACTTTGGCATTAGTGGTCAGCTTCAGACCTTGGTTGTCACCCCAGATATCCATTGGATAGGAGGCTGGGTGGGCCCCAGAGCCTGTCTGGATACTTTGGAAAAGACAAAAGTCTTACGCCTACCAAAATGAAAACTCTACCCGCTGATTACTAGGCTGTCATAATTTGGAAGAATACTTCTTTGAAAGCCTTGTCAGCCCAATTAGACTATTATGTAATAAAGGCAGCAGACTTCTACTACAAATTAAATTCTTTACTCTGTAACCAGCCAAGTGTTGGGCCACAGATGAAGCCTCCAACATAATGACCAAGGATGTGATGATGTACTCCCAGTTCTGAACTTTTGCGTAGCTTATGCAGTTAGTGATAGATGGGTATGGAACAATGGTTGATTGTCAGTGTAAGACCAAAAAAAAATATGAAGGAAATCCTGCCTCAATGTGACTTTATCCACCACGGACCTCACATGTAGTCAGCTGGGATTTAGTCTAAGGCTTCATGGTGAGAAGCCAACATCTAACCAGCTGAATTGTGGCATGGCCCTCTACCATGAGTAATGTAGTCAAATGTTGCATGTAAAAGGAGCATTTAAATATATTGGTCTTCTAATATTAGAATGAAGTGTAGTTTTGTGACATGATACTATGCCTATGTTAGTGATTTATATTTGCTGTGCCTTGTGTGGTTTCAGGATGATTGCAGCGATGAGCCCAGAGGACAGTTGGGTCTGCAAGTGGCAGAGAATTAGTAAGTTCTTAGTAACAGAATGGGCTTTGTCTGGGCTTAGCACTGTCTGCATTGCTTTTCCTGAGCCCTGCATTCCTTATCTGTACAGCTGAAAGGAATTAGGTCTAGTTTGTCAAGCGACACAGCATTGTGCAGTAGATATACACCAAACAGAAAACATCCACCCTAAGCTCCATATTCTCTCTACAGACATTAACAAAGCACGTTTTCAGTCAGACTGTGGAATGATGGAACATACACGTACTGCCCTGTAGACCTCTGAGAGTTCAAGGAAACTGACATGTACAGTAATAGGAATGTGCATCACATGTTATGACATCACATCCCCATTCTTACCATGTTCCACATTCTGATAATGCTTAAAAGTTCTGTTTTTGAAAGAAAGGAAGGTTTGAAATGATGCTTCAACTCATGCATTTGTGAGGGATGTTCAGACAAAAGCCATTAGTGTATTTGGCCATGTTTGTCTCCCTCAAGAAAGTACTGAAGGGCTATAGCAGAAAACAGATTTTGTTTAAACAACTCTTATAAACAGTTTACATCATATTTTACACTTATAACTTCATGTTAAAATTTGAGCAAGCGTTATATTAATAGCCTCAGTTGTTTTCTACATGTAGGCAAAGCCAAAAAGTAATTCTGTCCATAGTAAATTCTGGATACAAAACCGAATGTTAAATTGGTTAACTAACTGCATGGGGCAGAGTCTTTGAGACGCTAGTACTTACAGAGTTATTCAAAATATTGCCAATTTTTGTGGAACTAAAAAGTTTATTACCTTGTTAACAACAACCCATCACTGGACCCTATCATCAGGTAGCTGAATCCAGGTAATGCCTTCTCTTCACATTTATAAAATTAGTGCAGTGATAATTTTGTGACGTTTCCTGGGGATCACCCTTTTACGGTATTACACCCAGGCCCTTATCTCACATTGTTATGCATAGAACAGGTTCTAGTTTGAAGTATGGCACAACTGTTGATTTAAATTACCAAGTGTGATGTGCTGGTATCTTAACATTTGCAGATCGATTTACAAAGGGCGTATATGCTATCTCTGTGTCTGGACGGCTCCCTCCTGGTGTTGTTAGAGAAATGAAGAGCAGGGGTATAGTATATCGCCCCCGTGACACTAGCCAGAGGTAAAAATGCAGTATGTTCCGGTTTCTACTACTGTGGTCTACGTTAAGAACTAGGTATGACTTTTTAATACAGGAAATACTAATCAGTTATGATGTTATGAACATTCACTTAAAACAAGTTATGACTAAGATTACATATTGTCACTTGATTGAGTGACAGTAGATGGGGTTTCGATTGGTAATTGGATTTATTGGATGCTTTAACACACAACTCATGACTGCACTCTACAGATCACTGTCACACACAAATTAGTGTTCTCAATCATGGCCTTCACTAGCTGTTGCATGGTAATGGCTTCCAATGGTGGATGTTTCCCTTTCTTTGGGTTCCCAACTGTCCCTGGCCTCAGGTACCAGCTTTCCACTTCTCACAGCTGCAACTCTCAGCTGACTGTGTGCAGACCTTCATTTGACTCACTGACTGACTAACTGAATCCCAGGTTGGCAGCCATCTCACAGCAACTTCCTAGTCTTGTAACTGCCATCTCAGGGCTCTTCTCTTGACTTTACTCAAACTGACTGGTAGTGGCAGCTGACCCTTGTTAGATGGACTCGGCACGGATTGTGCAGGGAACACCACTTCCACCAACTCCTCTTTTGTGGTGTGCATGTCTGTTGTGGCCATTGCCTAGCAACAGACATGTTTGCAGAGCCATTCCCTAGCAATGGCTGTCTCTGCAGGCTTCACAGTTATGGCTTTCAGCAGACTTGCCACAATATACAGGATACTACCTTGATGATGGAGGAACTGGTTCTTCTGAAATGTTAGTATTTGTTGCAACTGTTCTCTCTCCATCTAAGGGTTAATAAGAAGCTTTGTTTTCTGCAGAAGGTACAGTTTCTAATTCCTACCTTTTCTTCAGCAGAAGAGCTCAGAGTCATTTTTCTCAAATTACAAGCCCACAGTGTAGCCAAGGGCACCAGTGGATTCCTAGTTGCCAGGGGTTGATTAGAAACTATGGTTGCAGCTGATCATGCCAGGCCATCTGGAACTTCTCAAATTTCGGAACAAAATGAGTACAAGCCTTCTTTCTGTGGATATCCAGCTGGACTTGAACCAAAGAACATTGTTGCTGTTTGTCAAACTGCTCTACATCTCAGAAGTCCATGACCATAATATTCATTGCTGTGAGGACCTCAAATCTCAAGAGTTTTTATTATTTTTTGTATGAAATTTGATGTTCTTATAACTGGGTATGCTAGTATTGCCTAAGTTGTAATACCATGTATTCCGATAGAAGTTAACTGATAATTCAGAGGAACATCAGTGAACTTCAACCAGATTACATGACATCACATTATTTTCAGTCCTGTTATTTTGAATACTATGAGCCAGAATATTTGGTGATGTTTCAGTAATTCTGGAAGTGACAAAAGAATTAAAATATTTATCAGCAAATGTAGCAGAGTTGTTCGTTCCTATTCAGTTTGTATGGCAATAATTTTTAAGACAGCAACTTGTGTTTCTTTCTTCTGGGTTGTAGGTTATTGAACTCAGTTTTTGGTTGAAATGTGACATTGTTTTTTATTTCCTCTAGTGACTGTGAACACCTGTTGGATGCAGCTATTGTAGTATCACAAAAACCAGCTGGACTGTCTTCATTGCCTGGGAGCTCAGCACATTCAGGATCAGCCTTTTGGAGGGAGAAGGACCGTCCAGTTTTCCACAGTTTGATTTAATATACTTGCATCTTCATCACAGAGATTTTACGAGTCAATAGAGGATTTAATCTGCATTACCACATTCACAACAGCCCATCTCTGGTCCACGTCCTGAGTCTGATGAACCAAGTCCGTTCCTTGTAACTTATTGCTTCGAGATCCATTTTAATATTCCTACCTATGCCATTTTATAAACATAAGATATGTTTCATGATAAATGTGTGTTTGATTTAAACTGTGTGTACATGATAAGTGACTGAACTGTAAGTTCTTGGTAAATATACCGTTTGATAAACATATGTAAATGTGTGTAATATATTTATTTTATAGCAGAACTTCAGTAACCTAATAGTGTATGTATGACTGATATTGTGGTGTGACACCTGAAAGCCAGAACAGTGGAGTCAGAGTAGATGTTGATTGCTTGGCAGTGACTCGGTAAGCAGGTTCCTGCAGCAATGAATAAACAAGAAACAATCGATATATTGTTGAGCCATAACAATGGAAATGGTGTTTTCTGTTGGATCCACCCAGAGACTATATAACGAGGAACCCAGGCCAGCTGAAATAGAATTGAGAGAGTCTCTTATGTAGGCAGTTGAAGATGACTGAGAAGAGATGGCAAGAAAGGAATTAGGCTGTGAAAAGAAGACTTCATGTGTGCTGCAGTTACAGTGAGACTGGTATAATTGCTGTGTTGGAATCCATTTCCAGGAAATGACTACTGAAGACTGAGAACCCTAGTGTGTGTGTGTGTAACGGTGAACTGTCAAGTGTATAGATCAGCGATAGCACAGTGTCACTTGTAATTGCAAGTTTGGTGTATAAATGCAGTAAATCCAATCCAAACCCCATCTAATAATCGCAGAAAACCCTAACACATGTCAGTATTGATATTGCGGCAACAAATACTCACACAGCAGTGAAGGAATTGGAGAATAGACACACAACAATAAAGAAACCATGGAGACAGTGGTTCATGTCGAGGCTAGCTGGACAAGCCAGAGCAGTCTGTAAGCAGACAGATGATAACCAGTGGTGACCGACTCATCTAGGAGTCAATATCCAGGATTCACAGTCATGAAAGGTGGAGTGAAGTTTACTTTTGAGTCAGTCGATGACCAGTAAAGCCTTTTGCACGGGAAGCAGAGGGCACTGTTGGGAGCCATTACCAGGCAGCACATAGTGAAGTTTAGAATACTTAGTGCATACCATTGTGAATTGTAAAGTGTATACATTCATGGCGCTGTTATAGTTACTTTTAGTTATGGTTTGTGAGAGTCCAATAAATCCAATTACCAATCCAAACCCCATATCTGGTCACTAAATATGTGACACACAACAATAGAAAACACTGTCTCCATTCTCAGAATTAGCAGGGTTTTGGACTTTGGCCATGATCCAGCAGTCTTAAAAACTAGAGAATGCAACATTTCAGAAACTGGATCTGTTTCCGTCCTCAGAAAGAGCTCACATCAATAGAGAGGTTAGCTCTTCCTAAGGGACCCAACAGAGTAGATGTCTCCTCACCTGAGGACAGAAACAGATTCAGTTTCCAAAACGTTGTGTTCTGTAGTTTGTGGAATACTGGACAATGGACAAAGTTCAAAAACTTGGTAATTCTAAGTATTGTACACCGTCATCAGAACCCTTTAGAATTTTCTGTCTTCATGGCTTCTCTATTGTGTCTGTTCATAAGCAAATCCTCCATTGTCATACATGTATTTGTTGCTGTGGGAATGTGTTCACAGAGCCATTGGCTAGCAATAGATGTCTTCTCTGGTTCTGCTATCCCAATTTTCAGCTTTCATGCTGTATCCTTTTGTCCTCACTTGTGTGACAATGTTTCCTTACAGTGAACCTTTCATATTCATATTTTTATTGGTTCCAGAAATCCTCATTTTGCAATACAGCCTCCAGATATAGAACAAGTCAAATTATTTGTATAAGAGTCAACAATATTATAATATTTAACTACATACACAAATTGTGTACATGTCCAACATACCATATAAAACTATATTAAAAATTTAAGACAACATAAATTCCTCAACAGATTAACCAATTCAATCCATTTCACATCAATCAATCAACCAATCCATTCTTCCTTCCTCATCAAATCACTGTCATAGGAAAACGTTTCATACACATTAAACATACAATAGTTCAATTTCTATAATTAAAAATAAAAACCCCCCTTTTTATTGTATAATTTTATTCCCATGTTCAGTACTCCTTTCTTATAGGCATTTGTTCTGCAAAACTGAGCATGGAGATTTAACTTCTGGCATGTATTGTGATTATGAACTATGTTATTTTGTTCTAACTTTTCTAAATGTAGTTTAACATGGCATACTATTCCAAATATATACATACAAGGTAGTGGAAGTAAGTTTAAATCCTTAAAAAGTTGTCTCCATGAAGCTAATCTACTCACACCACTGATTATTCTAACAATTCGTTTCTGCAATTTAAGTATAATTTTACTTTTTGGGTCGCTACCCCAGAAAATTAAACCATACTTCAAATAAGCATGGAAGTGAGCATAAACCTTTGTCAATGCCAGTATGAAAGAATCTAGGAAGTGGTTTCAGCTAAATTGAACTTCAGTCTCACTGACCAGGTTGTGTAGCGTTAATGTCCTAAACTTCTATTCATAAGGTATCTAGTTTGAATCTTAGTCACGTTACTAGTCACCTTAAATTAAGCCTTATGGTGCTTGAAGAGTTCCTTGCAGCACAGTGTGGCTGCTTTCTTTACATACTTAACCATTCAGTAGAATCTACCCATCACAGTAGATGCTGTAATATTGCTACAGTTAAAGCAGCATCTCGAATGAACTCAGAATCCATAAAGATAATATGTGCAAATATAGTGTAAAATCCACCAATTGAGTTCCATCATAAGGGATATAATACCATGTAGTTCATTGAAAGTCAACAAGTGTTTTGGAGGAACATGCCATCTCCATCTTCAGGGTCGAAGAATAAGCCAAGCAAGAAACCAGTGTGAAGCAGAGAGAAAGCTCTGCTTGCTACCTGCTTCACGCTGTTTTCTTCCTTAGTTGCTATCATACAGAAAGCTAAATATAGTTTCTTTGTGGTCCAAACGAGTTGTGTATCTTTGTGAGGTGAGTCTCACACAAAATATCGGGGTGCAATTTTAGTCTTCAAGGTGGGGAGGTTTTGTCACATAATTTCATACCACAAACACTAAAAAGCTAACACCAGGCTGACAGTAAATATTGTGATATATTCTAAGTGATTGTAATGTTTGCTATGTCCATTGTTCTCCGAGTTAATAATCGGGTAATGTAAGTATACATGATATAAAATATGAATAAGGGAAGGAGGAAGCTATAAATTTGCCTAGAGTTACTATTTCTCATTTCACTGTAATAATTCGTGCAATTAGGCGCTGGCTTCTGTCTGTGGAGCCTGAGGTTCAGTTCCAGATGGCTTGCATTGCTGTATTCAGGTACTGAGTTCCATGTGAAATTAATGGCGGATTTTGTATTTGGGGAATCCTGCCCCTCTTTTGTAATAAATTCAATGTACTTCTACATTATTTATCAACATTTTCTTGTTTTTCGTATACAAATATAAATAAAAGTCTTAAATATTTTATATAGTTTATGTGCTTGCTCTGGAAATGTAATGTGTGATTGATGAGTTTGTTTCAAGTTTGTTTACTCTAAATATGCCGCTGGTAAGAGGAGGTTATGTTTTATGCTATAAATGCATGCCTATTATGGATCCATATGTAAGGTAAAAATGTAATTATGTAGGTGGCTGTAACATCAGTGCAATCTTGCTCTTGTAGATGGCAGTAATATTTCACATCGAGCGCGCAGGCATTGGAGCAGTCATTTGTTCTGTGAAATTACATGTTCACACCCGCTTTCACCCCTCTCAGCTTTAGCTCAAAATCTCGCGCATTCAAATGAAAAATGGCAAAAGGGACGTGTCAGCGAATTAAATGTATTTATTGTATTTCAGAATCATTTAGTATGTTGAATGTGTAGAAGACGGTAGAATTTTAATGTGGACGTAAATTTGTGCACCGCTTACCATGGTATGTAAAATTTATCTTTGTACAGACATGCACATGGCTTAATAATGTGCCTGGTGTGGAGCTATGAATGTTATTTGTTAATAATTTTGTGCATATTGCTTATCATGAAATTCACGCAATGCTATTACGGAGTTTTCACACCTTCTGCTGAACGTATTGTATAACATAAAAGATTATAATTCTGGTTTTCATAACAGCAGCAAATGCAATTTAAACTACTCAATAATATAAATTACTTTAAATGTTAGCTGGAATTGTAAGCAGTCTAAAGTTTGGTCATGTAATAATTTGTAAAACATTTTTTATTCACCGTGTTTGTTACATTTTGTTTGGTTTGAAAGATATTTCGGTGTTTAATGCGGTTTATCAGGAATATGTAATTTAGGTTAGAAATGCAGGTCTGATTGAGGTAGACCTATAGTTGTATTACTTTTTCCAAGTTTTTAAAAGAATTTTCGTTTTGGAGCCTGCTCATATACCCAAGTACCTGCCGGATCTAATTTCATATCTGAGTGATTAATGAGAGTTGTAGCCCATTGCATGAACATGACACTACCAGCAAAGTTAATGATTTTCAACAAGAACTTGTATGATAAGATAATATTATAATAAGATCTATTTTGATGCAGATAACTAACATGAAAGAGGTAAATCTTGTTGGAGACCCTAACAATATATGCAGTACCCAATGCAAGCTGTTCATAACAGTTACACATGGGGGGGGTTAACTTTTTTCATCTAGTTTGTCTTGGTTCTTAAATTGCTTATTCTTATAGATGCATAAACTAAACAGTCATTGCACATTTATGCAGAAGATAATTTTAAATTGTTTGGGCTACTGAAGCTGATGTGAGGAATATAATTTAGTTGAATCTAGTGAGGGAATTGCTAAGGTACATTTTACTGAAATACTGGGGAAATAATCAGAAATATTATATACGTAATAAGGTTGAACATCAGAAAGATGTTTCCATTGTGAACGTTAGTAGCTTGCTGCCTGCTTCTGCTGGTTTCTTGCTTGGCTTTTAGGCTTACGTGGAGGTCACATGTTGCTCAGAAATGCTGGACTCTGCACACTGTTACAATCCAGAAGACTGTACTTTTGATAGTCTCTGCCTTAGGAACCTCAAATCCAACATGTTTCCATTAGTTCAGGATGGGGAAAACATTAGTCAACTATTTGAGATTTGATGTTCTCATGGTGGTAAATTTGAAGATTATTGCCGTTTGGGATGTGAGACTGTGCACTTGTAGAAAGGTGCCAATGTTACAGAGGAATCTATTGCCTCTATCTGCAGGGTGGGGTCTCTCTTCTGAACTGTGAATTTGGAAACAGTAAGTTTCTCTGAAATGCTGGTGATGTCTGCTGCATTTTAGAGTGTGAATAAATAAAAATTCTTCACTGGCCAAGGAATGTGAATACTAAATACTGGATAATGTAGTGTGTGCCACACGAAAAAGCATCACTTAGTGTTGTGGTGGGTGGTAATATTAAATTGGTTTAAATTATAAGTTTTGAAGACTGATGGAGATAACTGTAAGACATGTATGTGCCATAGTACATTTAACTCATTTGAAAAATGATACAGTACATTGTTGTTTATATTTTGATATCATATTACTAGGCAAGCGATGTGGAATCATTGGTGGCCTTAGAGGCTTTAATGAATGAATTCTTTGCCCCTGGCACGAGCAATGAAAGGAAGAAAGAAATAGAAGGTGTTTTGCACAACTTTAGTAGCCAGCGAGGTGCGTGGAAGCACTGCCTAAATTTCATGTCACATTCTACAAACCAGTATGTGTGTATGTATAGCTTAACAACTATTGAGGTAAGAATTTCTAATGCTTCTCACTCATATTGGATACCTAATTAATTTGTTCTAATGAAAGTATTCCTAAGCTGAATGGATGTGTAGAATCAAAACAGCATTCTTTTAAAATTGTGCAAGTTCATGTACATCTCTTTGCTTATATATATTTGCCTTTCATATGATTTATTGTTCCCCTAGTGTTGTTTTTGTTTTGTACACATTGCAACTATATGGCTCGGCCAGGCAGTAACGCTAAAGACATGTAAAGACATTTCCACAATCCTTCCTTGATTTCTTGAAAGCCCTTTCCACTCTTCTTGATGTTGTTTGGTATCATCTGAACTATCTTGTGCCAGGTCATCCCATACATTTCTTGCCTTTAAATGTTAATTCTAGTGGCCTTCTTGGCATTCTTAATGTATCAGTTCTTTTTGAAGTGGCTAAGCCATCGTATTTCTTTTTGAAATCTGTTAACAAATGTTATACTCCAACTCCTATTAAGAATTCCATTTCTGATTTCTCATAAATTATGATTGGAAATTGTACTGGAACTGTATTTAGTGACATATTTCACTTGTAGTCATTAATAAAATGAAGCAGATTTCCTTTGTATTAAGTTAAATTCTCACCAGAAAAAGAAATAAATTCTTGGCCCTGCATATTTATAGTGAGTATTAATTATAAAGGTAAAGCTATTCCTGTAACAGCCCCCTGATGGTGTCTCTACTTTGACGTAGTGGAGGGGCTTGTGTGGTCAAATGACCCTGAGAACTGTGTCGGCAGTAGCATAGCTACTGGTAGGGCCACCCATGCTGGACAGGCGAAGGGGATGACTCAGACTAAAAGAGATACCCTGGTCCTCCATTTTGGGTTTTGGGTGAGGGGCTGATGACCTCTCACCGTAAAAAATATAAATGTCTCGAAACCTGGAATCAAGCCTCGGAAACCTCAACAGAATGGAAGACGACAATTGGCAAAGAATATGGACTACTCTCTAGTTACATGGAATGTGAAAACCCTCAATAAACTTGGTGCCATGAAATCAGTACTAGAACAGATAGATAAGTACAATATGAAAATCACAGCCATACAGGAAATTAGATGGCTGGGTAAAGGAATCATGGACTTATCCTTTAAGAGCCGGCATTTAAACCCCCCACGACTGCGCTGCTGCCGGAGTTAATTTGACGTTGCCCTTTTAATATTGTAGACTTTCAGAAAAAACTACATATTTTCCGTTCTATGCAGCTTAGAAATACGAACTAAAAACCGCCTGAAAGAGAATGAAATTTCCTACAATATACCTATGACAATTTTTACATATAAAAATTAACTGTAATTGTTATGTCATGAAATTCAAAATATACTCTCTATTATATGTGTAATGAAATTCCAAAAGACTTACCCATAAGTTTTTCTTCAAATTTGAGACGTCGTTATATCCAAAATACATTGACACTATACACCAAAATGTTTGGTCAGACTGTACACGAGTTTCAACTCGTTGCGTCGTGTAAGTTTACGCTACTATAGATACTGCGTGCGGGAGCGCGGAGAGGCAGAGTTTGCTTCAGCGCGTTGTGAAGGTCACACAGACCTCACTTCTCATACGCTGGTAGACAATCTGGTTCAGTCTCTCGCTTAGCGAACAAACAGGAAGTTATTGTTTCTATCTGGCTGGCCGGACAGTGTTGTCAATGTTCAGTTCCAGATGACTCAATGAAAAATCTTGGCTTCCCCAGAGAAACAGTCCGCCACTGACTCACAAGCTGATAATTCAGACACTCACTAAACACGTCACACTTCCTTGAGAGCTACAGAAGCAGTGATCTGCCCGCACAGAGGAATGTTGGGTCAGCTTTTCTGTGAAGAAGCTTCCACTCTGTTTGGCTGACNGAAGAAAAAGAAGAGGAGGTCAAAGACTCTTTCTATCAACAAATGGAAGAGACATATGATTCAATTCCAAGTAATGACATGAAGGTTGTTTTAGGGGATCTTAACACCAAAATAGGTAAAGAGAAGGAATACAGAGGAGTAATTGGGACAGAAAGTTTACATGATACAACCAACCATAATGGAATAAAATTAATAGATTTTGCAGAATTTGATTGGTTTCATTCTGGTCCGTCACACTAACAATTACAAATATAAATCACTCCGTCCAATGTGACCTGTAAGTTTTTTACTATATGAATACTTAGCACCCTCTTTACTACATGAAAACTTAACACCCTTTTTACTACATGAAAACTTAACACCCTTTACTACATGAAAACTTAACTGTTAAGTTTTCATGTAGTAAAAAACTTACAGGTCACATTGGACGGAGTGATTTATATTTGTGATTTTGCAGAAAATAAGAACTTGATCATCAGCTCTACATACTTCCTGCACAAAAATATACATAAAAGAACATGGGCAGCACCGGATGGGGTAACCTTCAATAAAATAGATCATGTCCTCATAGAGAAGTGATTTGCGACGAATATCCTGGACATAAGAACATTAAGAGGGGCCAACTGTGATAGTGATCATTATTTAGTACAGGTCAAATATATATGTAAAATAAGTTGTCAAAGATCTAAGCAGTATGAGAAATGTAAGAAATTTAATATTGACAAGATTATGGACAGTGATAAGAGAGAAGCATTTCAAAATAAAATGAAAGAACTTAATGACAATAGAGCAAATAAAGAAGTAATGGTAGAAGGGATATGGGTAGATTTTAAAACCGCAATAATTACAGAAGCTGAGAGGACTCTGGGATATCAAGAGAAACAGGATAATAGAAAATGGTTCTACAGGGAATGTAGGGAGAGTATAGACCTCAAGAATAAGAAATATATGGAATATATGGAAAGACCAACAAGAGCAAGAAATGAGGTGTATAAAGAAGCAAGAAGGAAAGCAGACAAGATTTGCAAGAAAAAGAAACAGGCCTTTCTAAATGAGCAATTACTGCAAATGGAAGAAGACGTCAAAAATAACAAAACCAAAAATGCCTTTGGTCGAATCAAATATATGAAAGAAGGTTTCAAACCCAAAACAGAATTTATCCGAGACAAAAAAGTCTTCTAATAAATAATAAAACAGAGATTATGAATACATGATTGGTTTCAAGCTAATTCATTGACACTAAACTTTGATAAAGCATATTTTATACAATTTTTGGCTAAGAATAGCTGTTCAGTGGATATGTAGTATATTGACTATGGTAACAATCAGATTGCTAAATCTACTAATATCAGATTTCTTGGATTAATTATTGACAATATGTTGTCAAGGAAAGAACATGTCGACTGGCTTATGTCTAAATTAGGTTCAGCCTGTTATGCAGTCAGGGCTTTTCAACCTTGTATGTCACAGGAAACAATAAGAATGATTTATTTCTCATATTTTCATTCTGTTATGACTTACGGTATAATTTTCTGGGACAATTCTTCCAATAGTATTCATATTTTTAGGCTACAGAAAAGGGCAATTAGAATTGTTACTAATTCTAGAAGTGGAGACTCTTGCAGGGAATTGTTTAACCCTTACACTGCTGTGGTCGACATATATCAATCTCTGAAAAACATGGCGTCCTATAGTTTTAAATAAAGTTGTGGACTTAGGTCAAGATGTGACATAGTGATAAGACTAGGGTAGTAAATTATGTACTTTTTTGGCCACCTTGGACAACGCTGATTTAAATGGACTTTTCCCCTGTGAAAAATACTGAATAATTCAACATTTTTGCAACTTCTGATGCCTGTTCCCTGTCTGAGGTAAGAGTAGTTACATTTTATCACAAATTTTCATACTTTGCACTTAAATTATTTATAAAAGATTTATTCAAAAATAATTCAGCACATAGAGTACTGAGAGTTACTTAACATACTAGCAGTGAGAGGGTTAAGAAACTGAAAATTTTACCCCTCCAATCACAGTACATAGTATTTTCCTCTTATTTATGGTTAAAAATAGAGAACAATTTTAATCTAACTCTGAGATTCGTAGCATTAAGACAGGACACAATAAGAATTTCCATTATCCAATATTTAATTTAACAGTATTTCAAAAAGGACATACTATTTTGGAATCAAGGTTTTTAGTTAGCTAATGACATGAAACAGTTTAAATTTGCTTTAAAAAGATTTCTACTTATAACTTCATTCTACTCATTTGAAGAATGTTTTAACTTCAATATTAATTAACAATCTTGGTCTGTTATACGCTGATGCCGAGTAGTATATTTTTATATTTGATTATTGTAGTCTTGTTTCATAGTAGTATGTTGCATGCTTTTACATAAGCTATCTCTATAACAGGCTGTGAAGGCCCATAGGGTTGTGAGATGTTGGGGGTCCCACATTATCTAGACAGTTGATTTACAGATGGCAGTAAGGTTGTCAGTCTTACATGCTGGCACCCTTTACTCCCCGGTACTCATTTCTGTTATGAAATTGAGTCAACCCCAGGGCCATAGTGCAGCTGGAAGGATTAGATCAATTGAAAAAATCCACCTCATTGGGACTTTAACCCATGACCTTCTGGCTGGAAGCATAGTGCCTCAAACAACTACGCTACCGTGTGCCCCCTGCTTTTACATATATTTTATAACTCTTTAATGATTTACTCATTGTGATTTGTCTTGGATAACATGTGTAATTGTGATGGATTATGTAGAATTAATTCTTATTTATGTAACTGATGGGACACGTCTTGTTGTCTTTGACTATTTCTATATCCCCTGGTCTTCCACCCATGTAAGGATCCATGGAATGTAAATAAATGAAGGAATAAGTGAATGAATGGTACTAAGGTCTGTCAGAGGCAGAATCAACCCGAAGGCCATAGTGCAGCTGGAAGGGTTAGGTCATTTGAAAAATCCAGTGACCTCATCAAGATTTGAACCCATGACCTTCCAGCTTGTAGCATAGTGCCTCAACCAACTATGCTACTGCATACTGCATACCAGTTATGTGTAGCCTTATTAAACAAGTTAAATACCAGTTAACACATTGAGGACCGGCAGTTTAAATATTTAAATCACCCTGGGGACCGGCATTTTAAAACCCAGTACCCTAACTTGTGCACTGTTCACTTTAAAAATTAATATAAAATCTCCTAATTAATTTTATGAACGAAAATTTTTGTAGAACACTTACCAGTCCTCCTAGAAGTGCTTGAGAGTGTGATATTTCTGGAAACATTCCCCTTTGTGAAGTGACATTACACACTTGCAAATGTAGGCAGTCATACTCATTATTCTGTGAACTGCGCAAACATGGCATTGCCTAGAAGGATGCTTCCCCTTGGAATGTTCACTCTTCACAATTTTCAAGAGGGTATGTTTCCGCATATCACCTGAGAGTTGCCCAAGGGGGTCCACATGAGGCCTGCATGAGGTGAGAGTTGATGGATCTGGTCGCATTAAGTCTGTGTGTGACTCTGGTTCTGCCGCCACCATCTGGTCTGTAGCCCAGGCGTTTGCCACATTCATCAGAAATGCTTTGTATTTCAATTTTGAATGAGGGTTTAGATTTTTGTAAACCAAAAATGAATTGAAAATGGCACAATTTATAAGCCACAAGGCAACTTTCATTGTCCACTTTATTGTTTTCCTAGGAAGAGAATAATATGCCATGTATTGATCGGCTCTATTAACTCCCTTCATGAATATATTATAATCAGAAATACAAATAGGCTTCTTTACTTGTCCATGTCTCCTTTGAACATCAACCATGCTCGAATTGTGAATTGTGGAAATCATATTCACAACACGAGCATCCCTCCAGGACTGAAGAAGAATATCCACTTTCCTCCTGAATGTGGTTTCACCATGTTTCAGGGATTTACATTCCTCTTTCAGATCTGGAGGAAGACCTCTGCTCACCCTAATTGTTCCACAAACACATACTTTTCTCAAAATTCTGCAGTTACCACACTGTTATAATAATTGTCTTGATGGACATGGTAATTTTGATCAAGATAGGGTTCCAAAACGGAAACAATAGTTTCTTGTAATTTTTTGCCTTCACCAGAATAAATTTCTAAATTTCCAATATAGCCTGAAGTGCTTTCACTAACTACATGAATAAGTAGGTCATACTTTGTAAGTTTCTCAGGAGTATATGTTCGCATATGAAGCCTTCCCCTCCAAGGAATCACAGATTTGTCCAAAGACAGTTGTTGGTTTGGCTTATAAACTGTCTGAAATTTCTGAACGAAAAAGTTTAAGAAGGGCTGAATTCTGAAAAGCCTGCTTGTTGATTGTGGTTGCAGTTCATTATTATTCAAATGCAAACACCACCAAATTTGTTCAAATCTCTTACGGCTCATTAGTTTGCTGAAAATGGGAATTTCTAAAAATGGATCCCCATTAGAATGATTATTGCAAAAAAAAAAATTCATTTCTGCTGAAGTGACATCCACCCACTTCAACACCTTATAACTTCTGTCATATCCTTCATGGTGTTGGAGATAGTATCTGTCAGTTTCCTGACATAACATGTCAAAGAAACGATCTCTAAAAGACAGTTCTGCTACTTGAGACACTTGCGTTGGGTCCGATGGAATTTGTTTCACCCCTGGATTTCCAGTAAACTGTCCCAAAGTAGGCGTTTTGTCTACTTTTCCCCATGTGGCTGTCCCCTCAATGTTACTACCTGCACTTTTGTGGGAGCTACTTTCACTTTTATTGTCTGTGGCCACAATTGTTTATTGTCCCCTGTCACTACCACTGTCTGAATCACTTTCACTACTCTCACAAGGCACATCAGATCATCGGAGAACAAGTCGCATATTTCTTGTTCTCCGAAGGATCGCTTGGTCTTCAACCACTTCTGTCCTTGATTCATATTGCACTAACTTCCTGCCTGGTACATGAGAGCTTGAAGGGTCAAAGATCATTTTCCTTTTGAGGGGGAACCAAACCAGCAAGGTCAAGTTACTGCCTACTAAACAAACATTCCGGAGTAATATTACACAGTAGTCATTCATTTTGGTGGCGCCAGAGAAAGGTATAGTGTGTTACAACCTAATGTGTCCTAAAATCATGATATCATGCGACCGGTCCTCAGTGTGTTAAGTGACTGTTCTGCTCATTTTGAGTGTTCATTAATTAATTTTGTCTTGCAACTTGAATTCAGGATAATTGGTTATGTATATGTCTTCAGACACTGATCACAAAACAGTGGTTGGGCTTGATGTGGGAGGAGCGGGCACATCTTAAGGCTACATTGTACCAGTTTGCATTGGAACACCATCAGTCAGCACCTAATTTTATCAGAAACAAATTGGTGAAATTGGTGGTGGATATTGCAAGATTAGATTGGCCACATTTTTATCCAGATTTTTTCAGCAATATTTTACAGGTAAAAGCAGTAAATAAGAAATGAAAAATATATTTCATAATTTTAGCAGCATGTTTGTTTACATCCATACATATATACAGAGCTCCAGGAGTTTCCTGTAGACTAATTGTAAGCTTATACAGTTATTTTTATGCCACCTATTCTCTTTCAAACTAATAATGGGAAGTGGGTGACCATTTCAGTGTTCCTGCCTATATGAATCACTGTTGAATGTCTAATGTTGCCTCTTATGAAATATTTCACTTTCTTAACCCTTTTATAGTTACAGACAATTTTAAAATTATTATTTATATCAGCAAATCTTGTTCAGTGAGAATTAATGTCTACGTTTATGGTATTAATACTGGGCATTGTGATTGGGTAGTAAAAAGTTGAAATTATTTTCTGGAAATGCTTTACATGTGCAATATTTTTATATTTATCTGCAAATATTTTTAGAGATTTCAGAAATTTAAAACTTGCTGCCTTTATTCATCACCCTGGTGATGTCTTATTTCATTCTAATATGCGTTATCATTATCTCCTTGACTGTAAATGTGCATAAATGGTTATGAAATTATTTTGTGATTTCATGGTAATGTTCTGTAGACTTACTTCTGTATAATCAGAAGTTAATTATTATCAAGCACCCATCTAGATGTGTCACTTGTTTGCCTGTTCTGACTTCATTTGTCAAGCAGTCTCTTCAAAGGTTTTCTCCATTTCCTTGATCCAGGCAGTTTCTAATGTTTAATAGCTCAGAAGTCTACCGTATTTCTTTGCATTCTCCCGACATGTTGAATCCAGTTGGTTCTTTGACTATATGTTGATATTTTACACAACATTGGTTCAGTTTTAAGTCTTTTAATATAGCTGCATTTCTTTTATGGTCCATCCAAGTGTAGTTTGCCATTGGTCTCATAAATTTAATTGTATTGTCTGTAATTTGTTGTTTATTCTTGTTTTGCTTCATGTGGGTTCTTGGCTGCAAAATGCCTTTTTGTTATTGTTATTTTCCAGTTGAAGTTGTCAATCCCATGTTTTTTCTTAATTTATTTACTCTGTGGATCAATATCTATAGAATAATCATCAGAAATTAATACATTATTTACTGACAGTTAATTCAGACTCCAGATACAACTGTGCTGGGCTTGGTATTCTTACAAACTGCTTCAGAAGAATTGGTTTGTCCATGGGAAGATCTGAGCGTATCACGCAAGGAAGAACTGCGGCGCTTGCTCCTAGCCCATATACCTCAGGTGTTCAATATGCTTACAGGTATTACCTTCAGTTCAAATATGACATAGTATCACATTTGACTGTAACATCAAAATTTAGAAAGCTATGATCTCATATTGAGGCAGTGAAAGCATATTTATGGATTATTAATGCAAGAAGAGTTCTGTCCTCTGGGATATAAAACCATGTAGTCCAGTGAAAGCTAGCCGATGTTTCGGAGGATCATATCACCTCCATCTTCACAGTTGAAGAGTAAGCCAATTAAGAAACCAGTATGAAACAGGCCTCTATTTAAGGCAATATGCCCTTCTGAGGTGTCGGTTGACTTTCACCAGACTATGAGCGATATTAGAAAAGTAAGGGCACATGTCCAGGAAAAATGTGATTTTTTTTTTAAGAAATGACATTGTTTCCATGTGAGATAGGAACCGTATATCAGGGCAGAGTTCACTGGCCACAGTCAGGGCAACATTGTGCTTGCAGGGTGTGTTTAAAATGGCCATGTCTATTAAAAATCCTGCCAAATGTGAGGTTCGTGCAGTAATTTCATTTCTTCACATGAAAGGAGAAACTGCAGCAGAATTTCATCACCTACTTGTTTCTGTTTACGGCAAAAATGTTAGGAACAGGCAAAACGTGGCAAAATGGTGGTGTGACTCTGCAGCAGGAAGAACTGATGTTCATGATGAAATAAGGAGTGGAAGGCCATCAATTGTCACTGTTGAAATCATCCAGAAAATTAATGAAAACTGATGATGCTGACAGATGTTTAACCATTGGCAGATGATCACAAGAAAAATTGAGTGGCTGCGGTGCAGGCATTCCTTGCATGTTACAAGGATCAAGGTGACAACTTTTTGGACTGTATTGTGATGGGAGATGAAACTTGGGTATCTCGTCACACATCTGAGAATAAGCGAAAATCGATGCAATGGCACCACACACACTCACCAACAATGAAAAAATTCAAAACCTCACCATCAGACTGAAAACTCATGGCAACCATCTTCTAGGACAGGGAGGAGCCACTTCTCAGTTTTTTGCCTTGAGAAGATATCAAAAATGATTCTGCTTACTGTGAGATGCTCAAGAAACTATTAGGCTATTCAAAACAAGTGGAGGGGAATACTGACATGAGCAGTCTGCGTACTGCATGATAACGCATGTCTGCTCACTGCTTGAGCTACGCAGGAGTTGTTACAATCCTTCAAGTGTGAAGTATTGGCCCATCCACCACACAGCCCAGACCTTGCATCAAGTGACTATCGCTTGTTTTCTAAATTGATGGAAAGTCTAGCTGGAAAGACTTTTTCGGATGATGATGAGGTTCAAGACGCAGTGATGACATGGCTAAGAGAGCAGGTGGGAGATTTCTGTGACACTAGAATAAAAAAGAAACTCATTCCCAGGCTCACTAAGTGCATTGTGATCCATTGTGACAATGTTGAAAAGTAAATAAAGGTGTATTGTAAAAGTGGTACAAATGAATAAAAAAAATGCTTTACAAATATTTTCCAGACTTTTTATTTTACTTTCCAAGTAGCCTTCATACATGGCATCAAATTCCCAAAAATAGAACTGTTCATAGTCATTGCTGTGGGAACTTCAAATCCAGTATTCATATAAGATTTTCCCACTACAATATCTTTCTATTTCCTGGTTCTGTCTATTGTTATCAATAATATTTTTTCCTATCTTAAGGAGATTTGACCAATTCATTCTTTGGAACATGTTTTATTCTGCTGTGAATGAAAGAAATTTCAGAGTAGTTTTTTCCAGTAAATGTATATTGATGCTTACACTGTTGTTCTCATTGATTTGTTGGGTTAGCATAGCAGTTACTCTTTAGATAAAATTATTGAGCTGGTGTAGCAGTAACAGCATAGACTCATATGCAGGTTGAATTTTGGCCAAGGCAGTCGTTATTCTGACTGAGGTATTTATGATTTTTCTCCAGCCCTCCAGGCAAATTCTGGAGTGGTACCTTGGTTATGCCATGACCACTTCCTTCAAAATCCTTTCAAATACATTGTTTATCATCCTATCATTTGACGGTACATAGTGTAGGTGCTGAGAGCATCAGAAAATGGCTCCCCAAGTAATGTTATGATAACATTTCTGGCCATGCCATGGCTCAGATGGTTAGCCACCAACTTCCCACCGTAGCAGCCCAGTTTCAGTCCCAGGTCAAGTGGGATTTATGGCAGAAATATTGGCACTGGTGCACTTTTCTTCTGAGTGCTTCAGTTTCCCCTGTCAATTCTCATACCACCAATTTTTCCACAGTCATTAATCACCCTATAATCAACATTATATAGTCTCTATGCTGAAAGTGTTGTTAAATATCAAACTTCAGATGGCCCGGTTTTACCAGCCTCTGATGGTAGGTGAATGGAGAATTGGATGAAAGACAGTTGACAAGGGAAAACATTTTAAATTGTTACATCATGAATGTTTTGTTTGAAATCAGATTTTACAGTAATGCCTTCCTAAATAGTCACACTTCTGGACAAATTTGTGTCTAGTTATAGCTCTGCCCATTTTAGAGGTATGATTGTTCACATATGTGACCAAATTTAGAAGTCCCTGTGTTGATAACAAAGTTTACAGGAACATGGTAAACATTTTTTGGAACAAATATTGTCAGTTCTATACAGGATGTCCCAGGAGGAATGGACCAAACTTCGGGAGGGTGTTCCTTATGTTAAAGTATGCCGATATAACCCAAAACACCTATGTCCAAAGTTGAACGGTTACGGAGATAATGGCCAGAGAAGTGTCAAACTTTGACCGGTGTTACACACTTGTTGATTACAAAATACATATTAAAACTGGCAGGAATATGTGGATTCTGTAA